>NC_064927.1:260872928-261186262 GCF_023897955.1 Schistocerca gregaria
CAAAACAAAATGTCCAGACACTCTGTGACCAAAATTGTACTGAAACAGCGGATGATAGACTAAAGGCCGAAATACTAAATGTATTTTTCGAAAGCTGTTTCACAGAGGAAGACTGCACTGTGCTTCCTTCTCTAGATTGTCGGACAGATGAGAACATGGTAGATATCGAATAGACGACAGAGGGATAGAGAAACAATTAAAATTGCTCAAAAGAGGAAAGGCCGCTGGACCTGATGGGATACCAGTTCGATTTTACACAGAGTACGCCAAGGAACTTGCCCCCCTTCTTGCAGCGGTGTACCGTAGGTCTCTAGAAGAGCGTAGCGTTCCAAAGGATTGGAAAAGGGCGCAGGTCATCCCCGTTTTCAAGAAGGGACGTCGAACAGATGTGCGTAACTATAGACCTATATCTCTAACGTCGATCAGTTGTAGAATTTTGGAACACGTATTATGTTCGAGTATAATGACTTTTCTGGAAACTAGAAATTTACTCTTCAGGAATCAGCATGGGTTTCGAAAAAGACGGTCGTGTGAAACCTGGCTCGCGCTATTCATCCACGAGGCTCAGAGGGCCATAGACACTGGTACACAGGTAGATGCCGTGTTTCTTGACTTCCGCAAGGCATTCGATACAGTTCCCCACAGTCGTTTACTGAACAAAGTAAGAGCATATGGACTATCAGACCAAATGTGTGATTGGATTGAAGAGTTCCTAGATAAAAGAACGCAGCATGTCATTCTCAATGGAGAGAAGTCTTCCGAAGTAAGAGTGATTTCAGGTGTGCCGCAGGGGAGTGTCATAGGACCGTTGCTATTCACAATATACATAAATGAACTTGTGGATGACATCGGAAGTTCACTGAGGTTTTTTGCAGATGATGCTGGGGTGTATCGAGAGGTTGTAACAATGGAAAATTGTACGGAAATGCAGGAGGATCTGCTGCGAATTGACGCATGGTGCAGGGAATGGCAATTGAATCTCGATGTAGAAAAGTGTAATGTGCTGCGAATGCATAGAAAGATAGATCCCTTATCATTTAGCTACAAAATATCACGTCAGCAACTGGACGCAGTTAATTCCAAAAATTATCTGGGAGTACGCATTAGGCGTGATTTAAAATGGAATGATCATATAAAATTGATCGTCATTAAAGCAGATGCCAGACAGTGATTCATTGGAAGAATCCTAAGGAAAATCAATCCGAAAACAAAGGAAGTAGGTTACAGTACGCTTGTTCGCCCTCTGCTTGAATACTGCTCAGCAGTGTGGGATCCGTAGCAAACAGGGTTGCTAGAAGAGATAGAAAAGATCCAACGGAGAGCAACGCGCTTCGTTACATGGTCATTTAGTAATAGCGAAAGCGTTACGGAGACGCTCAGTAGCTCGGTACGGGCTTTTGTTAAAGTTTCGAGAACATACCTTCACCGAAGACTCAAGCAGTATGTTGCTCCCTCCTACGTATTTCTCGCGAAGAGACCATGAGGATAAAATCAGAGAGATTGGAGCCTACACAGAGGCATACCAACAATCCTTCTTTCCGCGAACAATACGACACTGGAATAGAAGGGAGAACCGATAGAGGTACTCAGGGTACCCTCCGCCACACACCGTCAGGTGGCTTGCGGAGTATGGATGTAGATGTAGATGTAGAAAGACTGATTCCTAGCAGCTCGCCGCACTAACTTATCCTGTTCAGCATACACTAAGTGATCAAATGTATTCGGACACCTGGCTGAAAATGACTTACAAGTTCGTGGCACCCTCTCCGGTAATGCTGGAATTCAATATGGTGTTGTCTCACTCTTAGCCTTGATGACAGCTTCCAGGCTCGCAGGCATTCGTTCAGTCAGGTGCTGGTAGGTTTCTTGGGGAATGGCAGGCCATTCTTCACGGAGTGCTGCAATGAGGAGTGGTACCGACGTCGGTCGGTGAGGTCTGGCACGTAATCGCCTTTCCAAAACATTCCAAAGGTGTTCTATAGGGTTCAGGTCAGAACTCTGTGCAGGCCAGTCCATTACAGAGATGTTATTGTCGTGTAACTACTCCACCACAGGCCGTGCATTATGAACAGGTGCTCGATCGCGCTGAAAGATGCAATCGCCATCCCTGAATTGCTCTTGAACAGTTGGAAGCAGGAATGTTCTTAAAACATCAATGTATGCCTGTGATGCGATAGTGCCAAGCAAAACAACAAGTGGTGCAAGCCCCCTCCATGAAAAACACGACCACACCATAACAGCACAAGCTGGCAGATGACGTTCACCGGTCATCCACCATACCTATACTTTGCTATTGGATCGCCACATTGTGTACCGTGATTCGTCACTCCATACAACGTTTTTCCACTATTCAGTCGTCCAATGTTTACGCTCCTTACACCAAGCGAGGTGTCGTCTTGCATTTACCGGCGTGATGTGTGGGTTATGAGCAGCCGCTCGACCATGACATCCAAGTTTTCTCACTACCGGCCTAGCTGTCGTAGTACTTGCAGTGAATCCTGATGCAGTTAGGAATTCCTGTGTGATGATCTGGATAGATGTGTGCGTATTACACATTGCGACCTTCTTCAACTGTCGGCGGTATCTGTCTACATCTACATCTACATCTACATCCATACTCCGCAAGCCACCTGACGGTGAGTGGCGGAGGGTACCTTGAGTACCTCTATCGGTTCTCCCTTCTATTCCAGTCTCGTACTGTTCATGGAAAGAAGGATTGTCGGTATGCCTCTGTGTGGGCTCTAATCTCTCTGATTTCATAGGCATCTGTAGGTTAAGGGACGCAAGAAAGCGTCACAGGCGGACATTCTACTTTGTAAAGGACTAAATGTTTCAGCTAGAAAAGAGAAACTTCGTAGCTACACGCAAGGCATAGATGCAAGAACAAGGCCAAAAGGTCTTCTACAAGAATAAATATCCAAGAATGTAAAAATCGTGCCCAATTTCGTATGTATTAAAATGAGTCTGAAATACGTAAAGAAATTCACGAAGCGTAAGGGACCTGGTAAGCCCGCGGATATACTCCTGATCAGTTCATTTTGAAATTACTCTCATCATATCACAATTCATTAGTCTTGTTGAAGGATTTTCGATGGTACGATTTCGACTCTGTTACTGTGAACTGTGTACATTACGTTGCACTTACCTATTGTTACCTATTAACATTAACAGGAGGAGAGATGTTAGTTTAGTTACATTTCATATTCTTGTTGAAATAATCACTGCCCCTTTTAGTGACTGTGAACTATGAAACTAACAGCATTAAAAATAGCAATTTTTCGTTTGATATCAAGCAGTTCTTCTGTTACTCTTCTATTTCTTTGTGGTACTCAGTGGCTTTCTACTATCTAAACAACATACAGTTTCCCATCATGGCTGCATTTCGTGTTTAGTAATATATGGCCAAAGGCCACTGAATGTAAAATTTCAAGCGAGCACATTTTCACTGCAATCTCTCCCAATTAACTGCTGCGGTTTATGATCTCAATACATCATATTAACCGTTATCCGTGAAGGTAAGCTACAACGTAAGGGTATAAGATGCGAGAGAAACGAAGAGCTTAACCAAACAATTGATTTATGGTCTCTTGATAAAGAGAATTGTTGTTTTCAATACTTTCGTGCAGTAAAACATTTACCAAAGTACTCACATCAGTTGTAGATATTGCAAATATTGATGTTGTGGGGTTCTTCTTATTTCAGTCTTTGTTTATTTGCCCTTTTTCAGATTTTATCTGAACGCTGCATTTAAGATGAATAAATAATCAGCATTGTCGGCCGAAGACTTCCGGCATAAGAAGTCAGCCTCATTCTGCCAACGGCCTTGTCAAAGAGGGCGGAGGAGCGGATAGAAGTTCAGGGCACTCTCTTGTCCCAGGGGTGGGAAATTTACCCTAAAGGCGGAAGAATCAGCAATGATCAACGACATGAGGTTGCAGAAGGCAATGGAACCACTGCATTAAAGACACAAAACGTGTATCCACAGGGCATGTGGCCTGTAGTTGAAGAAGTATCATGATGATCTCTCCATTGGCAAAAGATTCCGGAATAGTCCCCCATTCGGATCTCCGGGAGGGGACTGCCAAGGGGGAGGTTACCATGAGAAAAAGATTGAATAATCAACGAAAGGATAATGTTCTACGAGTAGGGGCGTGGAATGTCAGAAGCTTGAACGTGGTAGGGAAACAAGAAAATCTGAAAAGGGAAATGCAAAGGCTCAATCTAGATATAGTAGGGGTCAGTGAAGTGAAGTGGAAGGAAGACAAGGACTTCTGGTCAGATGAGTATCGGGTAATATCAACAGCAGCAGAAAATGGTATAACAGGTGTAGGATTCGTTATGAATAGGAAGGTAGGGCAGAGGGTGTGTTACTGTGAACAGTTCAGTGACCGGGTTGTTCTAATCAGAATCGACAGCAGACCAACACCGACAACGATATCAATGTCAATAAAATTCTTCTGGGTTAGAGACCGCATTGTCATTTATAAAATTCCAACGTTTCGGCGTCTGTTGCAAGACGCCTTCCTCAGGGTGTGTTGCTAAGTGACAATGCGGTCTTTAACCCAGAAGAATTTTATTGACATTGACAACGGCCGCGGAAGCCTACGGTTACATTTACCGACAACGATAGTTCAGGTATACATGCCGACGTCGCAAGCTGAAGATGAACAGATAGAGAAAGTGTATGAGGATATTGAAAGGGTACTGCAGTATGTAAAGGGGGACGAAAATCTAATACTCTTGGGCGACTGGAATGCAGTTGTAGGGGAAGAACTAGAAGAAAAGGAGAATATGGGCTTGGGACAAGGAATGAAAGAGGAGAAAGACTAATTGAGTCCTGTAACAAGTTTCAGCTAGTAATAGCGAATACCCTGTTCAAGAACCACAAGAGGAGGAGGTATACTTGGAAAAGGCCGGGAGATACGGGAAGATTTCAATTAGATTACATCATGGTCAGACAGAGATTCCGCAATCAGATACTGGATTGTAAGGCGTACCCAGGAGCAGATATAGACTCAGATCACAATATAGTAGTGATGAAGAGTAGGCTGAAGTTCAAGACATTAGTCAGGAAGAAGCAATACGCAAAGAAGTGGGATACGGAAGTTCTAAGGAATGACGAGATACGTTTGAAGTTCTCTAACGCTATAGATACAGCAATAAGGAATAGCGCAATAGGCAACACAGTTGAAGAGGAATGGACGTCTCTAAAAAGTGCCATAACAGAAGTTGGGAAGGAAAACATAGGTACAAAGAAGGTAGCTGCGAAGAAACCATGAGTAACAGAAGAAATACTTCAGTTGATTGATGAAAGGAGGAAGTACAAACATGTTCCGGGAAAATCAGTAATACAGAAACACAAGTCGCTGAGGAATGAAATAAATAGGAAGAGCAGGGAAGCTAAGACGAAATGGCTGCAGGAAAAATGTGAAGATATCGAAAAAGATATGATTGTCGGAAGGACAGACTCAGCATACAGGAAAGTCAAACAACCTTTGGTGACATTAAAAGCAACAGTGGTAACATTAAGAGTGCAACGGGAATTCCACTGTTAAATGCAGAGGAGAGAGCAGATAGGTGGAAAGAACACATTGAAAGCCTCTATGAGGGTGCAGATTTGTCTGATGTGATAGAAGAAGAAACAGGAGTCGATTTAGAAGAGATTGGGGATCCAGTATTAGAATCGGAATTTAAAAGAGCTTTGGAGGCCGTACGGTCAAATAAGGCAGAAGGGATAGATAAAATTCCATCAGAATTTCTAAAATCATTAGGGGAAGTGGCAACAAAACGACTATTCACGTTGGTGTGTAGAATATATGAGTCTAGTGACATACCATCTGACTTTCGGAAAAGCATCATCCACACAATTCCGAAGATGGCAAGAGCTGACAAGTGCGAGAATTATCGCACAATCAGCTTAACAGCTCATGCATCGAAGCTGCTTACAAGAATAATATGCAGAAGAATGGAAAAGAAAATTGAGAATGCGCTAGATGACGATCAGTTTGGCTTTAGGAAAAGTAAAGGCACGAGAGAGGCAATTCTGACGTTACGGCTAATAATGGAAGCAAGGATAAAGAGAAATCAAGACACGTTCATAGGATTTGTCGACCTGGAAAAAGCGTTTGACAATATAAAATGGTGCAAGCTGTTCAAGATTTTGAAAAAAGTAGGGGTACGCTATAGGGAGAGACGGGTCATACACAATATGTACAACAACCAAGAGGGAATAATAAGAGTGAACGATCAAGAACGAAGTGCTCGTATTAAGAAGGGAGTAAGACAAGGCTATAGCCTTTCGCCCCTACTCTTCAATCTGTACATCGAGGAAGCAATGATGGAAATAAAAGAAAGGTTCAGAAGTGGAATTAAAATACAAGGTGAAAGGATATCAATGATACGATTCGCTGATGACATTGCTATCCTGAGTGAAAGTGAAGAAGAATTAAATGATCCGCTGAACTGAATGAACAGTCTAATGTACACAGTATGGTTTGAGAGTAAATCGGAGAAAGACGAAGGTAATGAGAAGTAGTAGAAATGAGAACAGCGAGAAACTTAACATGAGGATTGATGGTCACGAAGTCAATGAAGTTAAGGAATTCTGCTACCTAGGCAGTAAAATAACCAATGACGGACGGAGGAAGGAGGACATCAAAAGCAGACTCGCTAAGCCAAAAAAGGCATTTCTGGCCAAGAGAAGTCTACTAATATCAAATACCGGCCTTAATTTGAGGAAGAAATTTCTGAGGATGTACGTCTGGAGTACGGCATTGTATGATAGTGAAACATGGACTGTGGGAAAACCGGAACAGAAGAGAATCGAAGCATTTGAGATGTGGTGCTATAGACGAATGTTGAAAATTAGGTGGACTGATAAGATAAGGAATGAGGAGGTTCTACGCAGAATCGGAGAGGAAAGGAATATGTGGAAAACACTGATAAGGAGAAGGGACAGGATGATAGGACATCTGCTAAGACATGAGGGAATGACTTCCATGGTACTAGGGGGAGCTGTAGAGGGCAAAAAATTGTAGAGGAAGACAGAGATTGGAATACGTCAAGCAAATAATTGACGACGTAGGTTGCAAGTGCCACTCTGAGATGAAGAGGTTAGTACAGGAAAGGAATTCGTGGCGGGCCGCATCAAACCAGTCAGTAGACTGATGACAAAAAAAGGCACTATTTCGTCCACTTACATTGAGGATGTGAGAGACAATACCCATGGGTGGCAAGGAGAAAGCGAGGCTAGTCACGCCATACTGCACGTCATTTTAGATACAGTCCTGGGGTGGGAAATCGAACGAGGCGTGAAAGCGTATTTATCCTTGCGGTCGCAGATGTCGGGGAACATTCGACGTTTAGGCGCCAAACACTACTTTACCTGTATCAACTACAGGGCCTATCAAAAAGAATCATCCAATTAGGCAAGTCTATATTTCTGAAATACAATGAATTATGTTTTTTCATGAACGGTAATTCAAAAAGTTTTTTTTTCATACCTTTTCATAAGTGTTCGATATGCCCCCCTTGGAGTGTACCTCTCATGTTGTACAACCTAATGCGGTCGTTCCGTAGCCCATATCCTCAGGTTATAACGGCTCAACTTTCCATTTAAGTAGAATGTCGCCTCGTCGCTAAACACTAAGCGTGGAAGAAAACTGTCATCCTCCATCTTGCCAAGAACGAAATTACAGAACTCAACACTTTGTAGCTCGTCATCTTCACGAAGAGATTGCAGTAACTGAATTTTGTATGGTGTCATGTGTAAATGTCGACGCAACAAACGCCAGACGGACATCAGGGGCATGTTAAACAGTCGAACTGTAAGGCGAACGGATTTCTGTTGACTCCTTGTGAAACGCCGGCCGGTGTGGCCGTGCGGTTCCAGGCGCTTCAGTCCGGAACCGAGCGACCGTCACGGTCGCCGGCCCGAACCCCGCCCCGGGCACGGATGCGCGCGACGTCCCCAGGCTAGCCAGGTTCAAGCAGTTCCCAGTTCCAGGGGACCGATGACCACATATGCCAAGTCCCATACTGATCATAGCCATTTGATTTTTAAGCCTTGTGAAACTATGGCAAATGCGTTCGACGTCTGTGTCAGACACTCAGGGACGGCGTGTCGATTTGCCTTTACACAAACTACCTGTTTCTCGGAATTGTTTATGCCAATGGGTTCAAATGGCTCTGAGCACCACGGGACCCAACCTCTGTGGTCACCAGTCCCCCAGAACCCAGAACCACCCAAACCCAACCAACCCAAGGACACCACACACATCCACGCCCGACGCAGGACTCGAACCCGCGACCGCAACCGTCGCGCGGCTCCCGACTGAGCGCCCAGAACCGCTAGACCACCGCGGCCGGCGTTTATGCCAATGTCTAGTGCTCTGTGCTGTAAGAGGATCCGCACCATACCTAGTACGAAAGCCACGCTGAACAGTTATTACTGACCCGCACGACGCAAAACGTAGAACACAAAACGCTTTCTGTTGTCCCGACACCATTTTTACTAGAACTGAAGTGGGCGCATACTGCTGCTACTTAGCAGGAACCATGTAAAACTCGAGTTTGCTCTTTCCAACAGTACGTTGCTCACGCACATATCTCACATAACAAAATAATGATTTTTTTAAATCGGATGATTCTTTTTGGTTCATCCTGTATTATTTATTAGAATCCACTTTTAACATAATAAATGCTAGAGAAGTCTAATAGACTTTAAGGCTTCTATACTACTATTATACTACGCACTAACGTAATTGTAATCAGAAACAAATCGTGGTGAACATGTTGCGAAGTTTGGTAATGATTGCTGTTGCGGGCCAAATAAGTTTCTCGGCGTTGGGATGTAACCCTGATCATATCTCCCTGTTAACCGTGCTTTCGATGTTGTTTTCAGTATTGTTTGAAGTTAAGTGTTCAAACTGAATAATTGTGTGATTCTTGAAGTTTTATCGGCATCATGAGTATTCAACGAGGTTTCGGGCTTGCAAGCTGGATGACATAGTATTGTGAATTATTTTACGGCGTTTATCAATAAACGCACCATTTCAGAACATTATTTAATATAGATTTCCTACCCACACATCCATTGCGACATAACGAAATTTTTTGCTGCTCCGAACGTTTCTAATACGTATCGGACATCAAATACAGCACTGCTCAGAATAGGTAGGAGGAAACCCTACGCGTCGATTCACAGAGGTAATCGAAGAGAGGTTCATCTTTACCTTTGCAATCTCAGGAAGACCACTTTTACTGTACATCTCTTGTCAGCATCAACGGACTCGTAGCTATTTCGAAAACGATATACGGAGGTTTAGCACAGGAGGAGATCTCGAAATGTGTCTTACATAGTATGTTTGGCTGCCCACAATGAGTGTCTACAGTACATAATCATCTGATATCCTCTGATGCATACTTGGCATTTTCCATACCAGATCATCTCGACGCAACAATTTGGGAAGTGTGGGTAGGTCCAACACACCAACAGTATGCTAAGGCTACAGACTGCCTCGTTGATATGCACAGATGTGATTCGGCATTCAGATGTCTGTGGTTTGTCTATTGTGGGTAGATAAATTATAATGTGGCGTCAGTCAAGTTCATTCTTTACTAAATCAGTAAATTATCCTTGTTTTTATTTTCAAGCAGAAGGTTCCTAACAAATAAATAATTTTGCATACAATAAGTTCTACGGGTAGTACTGGACGTGCGAGTAATCAGATTTCGGGTCAATTCAAAGCACATTGGCGAACATATGAAAAACTCAAGCAACTGGAAAAACTGCAACACTGTTAAGTTTTGATACAATCGTTAGTATTTACGGTTATATTTTAGTCATCGTAATAGTTAAATATTATCGCCAAATACACGCAACCAGCAGCCATCGCTCGCAATTTTTATGTATGCATGTGAGTTGCCCTAATTTTAAACCATGGTGCTTCCGGAAGTAATATTAACGTGGAGCTCTCTACACTATCTTACATCAGCGTGCTACCTCACCAGCCCCGAATATTTTATCTTCTTCCAGTAAAACATATTTCCAGCATTAAGAGTAGATGTGTGCTGGATAAGCTAAGGCGAACGCAAGCACGAAATAGCCGAAGAAGAGATGTTTGTACAGTTTTAACTACTTTATTCTTAAAGCAAAGATGCCGCCAGATGCATGTGGCTTAATTGTTGGCTTCGAGTTCATCCCAATGTTTTGCATTTACAGCATTATACACTCCTGGAAATTGAAATAAGAACACCGTGAATTCATTGCCCCAGGAAGGGGAAACTTTATTGACACATTCCTGGGGTCAGATACATCACATGATCACACTGACAGAACCACAGGCACATAGACACAGGCAACAGAGCATGCACAATGTCGGCACTAGTACAGTGTATATCCACCTTTCGCAGCAATGCAGGCTGCTATTCTCCCATGGAGACGATCGTAGAGATGCTGGATGTAGTCCTGTGGAACGGCTTGCCATGCCATTTCCACCTGGCGCCTCAGTTGGACCAGCGTTCGTGCTGGACGTGCAGACCGCGTGAGACTACGCTTCATCCAGTCCCAAACATGCTCAATGGGGGACAGATCCGGAGATCTTGCTGGCCAGGGTAGTTAATTTACACCTTCTAGAGCACGTTGGGTGGCACGGGATACATGCGGACGTGCATTGTCCTGTTGGAACAGCAAGTTCCCTTGCCGGTCTAGGAATGGTAGAACGATGGGTTCGATGACGGTTTGGATGTACCGTGCACTATTCAGTGTCCCCTCGACGATCACCAGAGGTGTACGGCCAGTGTAGGAGATCGCTCCCCACAACATGATGCCGGGTGTTGGCCCTGTGTGCCTCGGTCGTATGCAGTCCTGATTGTGGCGCTCACCTGCACGGCGCCAAACACGCATACGACCATCATTGGCACCAAGGCAGAAGCGACTCTCATCGCTGAAGACGACACGTCTCCATTCGTCCCTCCATTCACGCGACACCACTGGAGGCGGGCTGCACGATGTTGGGGCGTGAGCGGAAGACGGCCTAACGGTGTGCGGGACCGTAGCCCAGCTTCATGGAGACGGTTGCGAATGGTCCTGACCGATACCCCAGGAGCAACAGTGTCCCTAATTTGCTGGGAAGTGGCGGTGCGGTCCCATACGGCACTGCGTAGGATCCTAAGGTCTTGGCGTGCATCCGTGCGTCGCTGCGGTCCGGTCGCAGGTCGACGGGCACGTGCACCTTCCGCCGACCACTGGCGACAACATCGATGTACTGTGGAGACCTCACGCCCCACGTGTTGAGCAATTCGGCGGTACGTCCACCCGGCCTCCCGCATGCCCACTATACGCCCTCGCTCAAAGTCCGTCAACTGCACATACGGTTCACGTCCACGCTGTGGCGGCATG
This sequence comes from Schistocerca gregaria, assembly GCF_023897955.1. Lineage (NCBI taxonomy): Eukaryota > Metazoa > Arthropoda > Insecta > Orthoptera > Acrididae > Schistocerca > Schistocerca gregaria. Next base: position 260,884,330 of record NC_064927.1, read on the forward strand.
CTACCAGTGTTAAAGACTGCGATGGAGCTCCGTATGCCACTGCAAACTGGCTGACACTGACGGGGGCGGTGCACAAATGCTGCGCAGCTAGCGCCATTCGACAGCCAACACCGCGGTTCCTGGTGTGTCCGCTGTGCCGTGCGTGTGATCATTGCTTGTACAGCCCTCTCGCAGTGTCCGGGGCAAGTATGGTGGGTCTGACACACCGGTGTCAATGTGTTCTTTTTTTCCATTTCCAGGAGTGTATAAATTGAGATACAAAGTAGTATTAAATCCTACAAAGCAATATTAATTAACAAAATTTTACTATGGGCGTCACACTGTTATTCCCGGAACTACTTAAGTGCTTTCAGTTTACTTCACAACTACAGAACAAATTTTGTGTTTATGTGTGATTACTTCGTTGGAACTGAGTGAGGCTGCACAGTCGTCAGCATGCTGGATTCGCAATCGAGAGGAGAGGTATTAAAGTCCCTGTCGGCCATCCAGAGAAAGGCGAATGTCGAGATAGCTTCCCTTGAAAAGACCCGAACTTACGTTCTGTCTACAATGAACTCGAAGACGACGGGACACATCTTCTGTTTCACTGTTGGAGACCGAACTGTTCCTGTAAGAATCGACTCAGATTTGGATTTTGTATTTTTTTTCCTTTATTGTTATTTTAAACCTGTTTACAGGCAGGCCTGCAGTAGCATACTACGCCGCTCTTCGGCCGCAGAGAAACATACAAGACAGAAATGATGACAATGTGAGATGAATAGATGGTGGACATATAAACGGAGACAAACACTTTTTAAAATACATGCAGCTGTCCACGGGCGTAGAGTCCAAGATAAAAGTTGTTCAGGCACTGGGACACATACATAGACGAAAGTTGTTACACGTGAACGTAGGTGCACAAAACGAATAACACTGAACCACTTAAGCACAAACGACGGCACACACAGAAACACGAGGCGTTGATCTCCGGCGCGCGAATGTTCACTAACCGTGTACGAGTCCAGGGACCTGCCAAGATAGCACTAGGGGAGAGGGGTGGGAGGGGGAGAGGGAGAGGTAGAAGGAGAGGGGAGAAACGATGCCATGGGCAGGGGAGACAGGGGGAGGGGAGAAGGGGGGGAGCCTGGGGGAAGAGGGGTAGAGGAAGGGGACGGGGAAAAGGAAAGAGAAGGGAGGGAGGGTGCCAAGAGGAGAGGCCACAGGAAGTGGGGGCACAAAGGATCAAAGTTGATAGGAGGGGTAGATGGAGGGGAGGAGGACATCATCAGGGAGGGGGAGCTCCCGGAAGCAACCTTGGGAGAGGGTAAGGAGGGTGGAGAGATGGAGACCGGGTGGGTCGTGGGAATACAGGAGCGGCAGCGGGCGGGGGTGAGAGAGGATGGGCGAGACAAGCGGGAGAGGAGGGTCGAGTTTGCGGGAGGTGTACAGGATCCATATCCTTTTAAGGAAAAGGAGGGGGTGGGGGAAAGGAATAAGATCACACAGGATCTGCGTGGGGGAGGGGAGACGGATGCGATAGGCGAGGCGGAGAGCATGGCGTTCAAGGATTTGAAGGGATTTATAAAAGGTAGGGGGTCGGGGGCGGAGATCCAGGCCGAATGGGCGTAGCAGAGGATTGGGCGGATGAGGGATTTATAGGTGTGGAGGATGGTGGAGGGGTCCAGACTCCATGTATGGCCCGAAAGTAGCTTGAGGAGACGGAGTCGGGAGTGTGCCTTGGCTTGGATTGTCTGGAGATGGGGGGTCCAGGGGAGGCGACGGTCGAGGGTGACGCCAAGGTACTTGAGGTTGGGAGTGAGGGCGATAGGACGGCCATAGACACTGAGATAGAAATAAAGGAGGCGGAAGGAAGGGGTGGTTTTGCCTACAATGATCGCCTGGGTTAGGATTTCGTAAGCACCGATCGCGTTATATGCAGCTTGCATCGCTTGCTGTCAGTCAACAGACGAACTCGGCCTGTACGGTTTTGTGATGTACGTGTCCCTCCACTTTTCCACTTCACTATCACATCGGAAAGAGTGGACCTAGGGTTGTTTAGGAGTGTGGAAATCACGCGTACAGATGTATGACACAAGTGACACACAATCATGTGACCTCATTCAAAGTCCATGACTAATGACTACTGAGGTCACTGATATTTAGTATGTGACAGTAGGTGACAGCACAATGCACCTAATACGAAAAACATATGTTTTTGGGGGTGTCTGGATATTTTCGCTCACATAGTGTAAATGCATGCCTAATAAAATGTATAAACCAGTAAAAAAAAAATAAGAGTCATGTTACAATAACGAATCCATCTCTTCAGGCAAGATCCTTACTACACGCAAGTGTGTTGCGTTCGACTAGAAATAGCCATTTCGAGTCCTATTGGTGCAACAAATTTTCGCCCTCAGTATTTGGCTGGGCATGGAGGAACAGGTGACGGCGTAAAGTATCTGATCACTAGCACTGGGTAAACGATACTCACGTTCGAAAGCGCTCGAGATTCCCCGATACGCCGCTGCATTCGATTCAGTATCGATCTCGTCCGAACAATCAAGTGACTTTTGTGTCGTGCGGCGCGAGTGCAAAGAATATGCAAGAAACTACGAACTTCCCACAACATTGCGGTATGGCTCTGCATAATTCTGACAATTTCGTGAAAGAGCATTAAATCATATCACTGCACACTCTCCTACAGTTTTTGAACAAGTTTACTAGTCTTAGTGTATTATGTATGGATATACACTGAAGAGCCAAAGAAACTGGTACAGACATGCAAATTAAAATACAGAAACGTGTAAACAGGCAGAATACGGCGATGCTGTCGGCATCGCCTGTATAAGACAACAAGTGTCTGGCACAGTTGTTAGATCTGTTACTGCTGTGTTGAGGCATTTTTGCTTGCTCGCGGGCGTCCTACACCATATTAGACGGTGTACCAATTTCTTTGGCTCTTCAGTGTATAAATGTGTATGCTGATTTTTGAGTTTATGTGACAGTCGGAAACGAAAATATTGTCCTCGAAAAAAATTTCCTCGGCAGAGCTCAGTATATTATTTTATCTGATTAAGAGAGGCAGTAATGATTTACCAAGTAGGTTGCAATTGAGCAACTCAGTCGCTGTTAACGTATTGGAATAACAGAATAACGATTTTAATCAGTTTGAAAACAAGGCGGCAACATTCAAATGAAAGAATGAAGAGACTAATCGAGAATAAAGTGCCGAACGAACGAAATGTATCGTAATGAAATAACTGTAATATTCATCGCGAGAATAAATTTCGACGGAGGTGGTACCATCAGACCTCACTAGATCGCGGGGCGAGTGAAAGCTCGTGAATTACACAGAATCATGTTTGCAATCCTTTATTTATTTATTTATTAGTTACTATTGTTACGGATAACCAACTCGCTACAAGATATTTCAGTCGGTCTTCCACACTTAATTTTAAAGTTCATCGTGCATTAAAAACGCTAAGACAGGCCATCGTGACAGTATCAAAAAAGTCACTAGATCGCAGGCCAATCAAGCGATCTAACAACACCCGAGATTTCCCGAAGTGTAGCTTAAAGTGTTCGGGCCATGTTCAAACACAGCCCTACTGACCACAAGGCTTTGTGTTGTGTCTTGAAACATATTCCAAACCTCTGCGTAGAGTCTCATGAAGTGAGAGCTTGTGACAATTTTGATCGCGATCAGTGTTTCGGACTGGCATGTTGAGCGATGCGCTTCCCTTCATATCATTCCAGAGGAGCAGGTCGTGTACCGGCACCGCACTTCATGCTCATCTTCGCACGTCACAAACATGTCTCAACGCAATACACACATTAAAACTGCCTGCTGTCAACAAATACATTTAAGGCACACTCCGCAGTGAAAGAGGCCATTGTCAGTGGGGGATGAAAGCCTTATCCGATTAGGCCGCTGAACCTACCCGTCTGTGTCTCCCAGCCAATAATGCTATACGTCTAAACTTTTACTGAATCTAATAATTGTACAAGACTGATATCCCATACATTCACATTATATGATATTATTAATAAAAATACGGATCATCTGACACTGCTGAGAAATGGAGTGTAATGAGTTAGCCACCAACACACTCTTCAAGGTTATAATTTCTGTGCTTGCTGTAATGATAGTTCCAATGGTAATCACCTGTTTTGTTGGAGCAAGGGTTGCATCTGCTTTTAGAGTCTGACACTCTAGAGGACTACGCCCCGAGGCCACAATCTTAGCTTTTAGCGACTCAAGAGCCCGCTGCCGCCGAAGTTCCTTCGAGTCTCTTCAGCTGGAGGTGCTCGCTTTGAAGTCCGGATCTGATGCGCTGGGTTTCCATAATCCATCAAAAGTGTGCTGTATCGGTACAAGTTGTGGTGCAGCTAACGACCTTGTCACGTGGGTAACACCGAAGTTCAGCAATGTTGAGCTCTGCTAGTACTGCCGGCCGCGATGGATGAACGGTTCTAGGCGGTTCGGTCCGGAACCGCGCGACTGCTACGATCACAGGTTCGAATCCTGCCTCGGGCGTGGATGTGTGTGATGTCCTTAGGTTAGTTAGGTTTAAGAAATTCTAAGTCCTAGGGGACAGATGACCTCAGATGTTAAGTCCCTTAGTGCTCAGAGCCATTTGAACCATTCTGCTAGTACTTGGATGAGTGACCACCTAGGAAAAACAAAGTGCTGTTGGTTTTAGCGACACTTTAGTCGCCCATGTGGCGACCAATTGAAAGGCTTGCACCAGCGCGTCGCGCCACCCGACAGGCTGTAGTTGGAGCCTGCTGCAATTTCCCGTGCCTCTCCACTGAGTTGACATTTTCCCCCAGCACCATTAAAGATACTGGTATTTCCCCAAACGTATTTCGTACAAGTATCGCTCCATGGATCGTTGATTTTTGAGAAAGAATCGCCAAGAGCTACTGAAGAAGTAAATCTTTTATAATTATTTTCAGCCACCTTCCACAGTTACGACTTCAGTTGTGGTTTATGATATTGTTGGGAATGTTGTAACTGAATGTTACTATTAATTTAGCCCAAACACCACCAGTGGCAGGATACTTACTTCAGCAGAAGGTGACAGATTGCACACTACAACTATCAAAATTTACACTTTCTTAACAGGACACCAATACAACAGAAATGTGGCAACGTGGTGAGAAGTAACCAATAACTATTGTTAAGATTACTTTACGAAACTGTACTTTGCTACAGTTTGATGCATGACACTTTTTCTAAGACTAATAGAAGAATATCTAAATTACTTTGCTGTTTCTTGGGAGTCTATTTCATTTTCACTATGTTTGAATGTAATACAGCAGACACTATTTTATAGTCCTGGTTCTCGGTAAACAACAACTGCTGAGTCGCAGTATTGTCTTCCCAACGCAACTCATACAACTGTGCTCCATAGCGTAATTCTGTGGCTTGTTCTATGAATCTGATAACCAACAGAATTTTACTTTTTACATATTTAATAACATTTTACAGATTATGATTACGTTTACATTGGCGCTCTCAAAGTTAATAATACGAGCTGCGACAATAAAATAATGAGGCTGATTTTCTTTGCGAGATGTGGCAACTTCGCAGGCTCCCATAAGCACAATATCTTTCACCTTCGTCTATAAGCTGCTTCTAGTCCTAGCAGTAGATCGATGCAACTGCTCAGTCGTGAGTTGTGCTGTATTAAGTTAACACGCGTTTGTGTCTCTCGTCACAGAAACGGAACCGCATAATATTGTGCAACGGTATGCCATTCAGTTTTGCGTTAAATTAGGTGAAAACGCGACGACAATTTACGGTAAGCTTCGGAAGGCTTTTGGAGAGGAGGTTATGTCAAGAGCTCAAGTTTTTCGTTGGCATAAAATGTTTAGTTAAGGCGGAACGAATGTTGAAGATGAAGACAGCAGTGGAAACAATGAATGCGTGTCTGCATCTTTGATTCCACGGGAATTGTTCATAAAGAGTGAGTGCCTCCTGGACAAACAGTTAAACAATGTTACTACAAAGAAATATTAGAAACACTTCATAAAAGAATTCTTTGTGTCCATGCCAACATTGCTGATAATTGGATTCTGCATCACGAAATGCTCCATCCCATATTGCTCTGTAGGTACAGCAATTTTTAACCTCAAAACAAATTTCAGAACTACCACAGCCACCTTATTCACCAGATATCGCTCTGTGCGACTTTCTTTTCTATTTACAAGAGTCAAAACGGCGGTCAAGGGACACCATTTTCAAACAACACAAGATGTCCAAAAAGACGAGGGTCTTGGAGGGTATTAAAGAAGATGAGTTCCAGAAATGTTACCATCAATGGCAGAATCGCTGGAAAAAGTGTGCGCAATCAGAAGGGAACTACTTCGAAGGAGACAACACTAAACTTTAAAACGGTAAGCAAAATTTTTTTCACGTCAGTCTCATTACTTTATTGTTGCACCTCGTATAAAGGAGTTATCCATAAATTTATGGCACTATACCTTAATGTTTGGTGCATAAAAAAGAGAAATAAGGAAATGCACCAAACAAAATTTAATTATTTTATTTCATGAACTCGATAAACCACAATATCTTTTTTAACCAATAATTTTACTCATCTGTCGCTCGTCTACTCTTTAGTTTGCATGATATTAACACTTTGCTCCTTAGTCCTACATAAAATTCTCGCTATCGTTCAGCTACACGCTGAGGTGACAAAAGTCATGGGATATACAGATGGCGATAGAATAGCGTACACAGGGTATAAAAGGGAAGTGCATCGGCGGAGATATCTTTTTTACTCAGCTGATTCACGTAGAAAAGTTTCTGACGTGATTACGGCAGCACAACTTGTATTATTTATTTATTTAACCTGGCAAGATTAGGGCCATCAGGCCCTCTCTTACATCTAACCAGGCATTCTACTTATTTTACAGTCATATGTTTTACTAGGCATGTTAAACTACATCTAATACAAAAAGTGAGATAAACAATTAGAAAGGTACACCTCGAAAAATACATTATTGAAGAGAAACATTTTAGATAGGAGTGCTGGCAGCAGGGAGTATGAGGGAGACTCATGGTGAAGGCAGGAGAAGAATAGAGAGACATGATGAAACATAATTAAGGAAAATATAAAGGAAAAGGAGACTGCGTGGCTAATAGAGATAGATGAAGAGGAAGGCATCTCAGGAGCAAGATAGGAGACGCTAGCTTTGCTATTTGACAGATGAGAGGATTGGCGTTGCACATTAATTTTGTGGAGAATTTTATGCGGATGATAGTAGGAAATGCTTCAACTTCTTCTAAAAGAAACAGTAGATTGAATTTTCCTCAAGGTAAGGGGCAGTTTGTTCCAGAGGCAGACAGCGGTAACTGAGAAGGAGTTTGCAAAAGTTTTTGTTTTGTGAGTGGGCACAGTTAGGATACCAGATAAGAGTGACCTCGTGTTTCGATTATGACGGCATGACAGGTTTTTAATCTCTGAAGCTAGGTACTGGGGTGCTTCCGCGATGAGGAGTCGGTGAAGTAGACATAGAGTGTGGTAGTCACGCAGTTTGTCCGGCCGCAGCCACCCTAGCTAGTATGAAGCACTAACATGATCATATCGGTGAATGTTGCAGATGTAACGCACACAGGCATTCAAGGTTAGCTCTAGCTGTCTTTTGTTTTCACTACTCATACCTTGTTGAATCACATCACAATAGTGGAGGTTCGGTAGAACGAGTGCTTGCACGAGCTGGCGTTTCAAGTCCTGTGGGAATATGTTCCGAAACTTTTTGAGAGCATAGAGACAAGCAGACGTCTTTCGGCGCACTGCGACTGTATTCTCCGCCCAGTTGAGATGCTCGTCCAAAGTTACACCCAAGTTCTTCACTGTTTTCTGATATGGTATTGGAGTACCTTCGAGCAGAATAGGTGGTAGCCGTTCTCGGAAATCTGAACTTATTAATTTCTGATGGGCTATTAAGATTACTTGCGTCTTTTTTGCATTTAATTTAAGCCCCAAGTTTTTCGCCCATGTCACTACTGAAGACAGATCATCATTCATCAGAGCGATTGCAGTGTTTACGTCTTCAGGTCTGACGCTTAGGTAGAGCTGGAGGTCGTCGGCATAGAAATGATGTTTACAGGAGGACAAAACCGACGAAATATCCTTGACATATAAAGAAAACAAAAGTGGTCCTAAGACTGATCCTTGTGGCACTCCCGAAGAAACATGTTTCCAGGAAGATTTTTCATTTGCGCAGACAACACATTGCTGTCTGTCTTTTAAGTAGCTTTCATACCATCTCATTGCACTATCAGAGAAATTAAGCTGTTGCATTTTTCTGAGTAATATGTCAAAGTTAACAGTGTCAAAAGCTTTGCTGAAGTCCAGTAGCGTCAATATTGTTGCCTTTCGATTGTCGATGGCATATTTCAGGTCATCAGTTACTTTAATTAGAGCAGTGTTTGTGCTGTGATGTTTATGGAAACCGGATTGAAATTTGTCATATAGACTGAATTCATGCAAGTGTTCAGTGATTTGGTCATGAACAATATATTCAAGTGCTTTGGAAACAGCAGGCAGTATGCTAATTGGTCGGTAATCACTAGGCAGTTGCGGGTTTTCGATCTTAGGGATGGGTCGAATTATGCTTCTTTTCCATGCTGTGGGGTATATTCCGTTCACGAGGGAAAAATTAAATATGTCAGTTAAGACAGGTACTAAGATATCGGCAACATTCTTAATCATGGTTATATCGATACTGTCGTTGCCTATTGCATCAGAAGAGATTCTCATTGTTGCTTTTCTTGCCGTATTTGTTGTTACATGTTTTAGATGGAAGGTATCGTTGTTAGTTATCCTGTTTGGGGATTCTTGTGGACGGTAATTATCAGCCGTGCTGGTATTCAGAGGTGCAGAGAAGAATTCATTTAATTCGTTAGCTGACACATGAAAAGTAGTTTCCGATTTTGCCTTTCCGACCCCCAAGCTACGGAGATTCTTCCATAGAGTCGTGGGTGTCAGATCGCTGCATACAAGGGAGCGAGCGTGCCTGATTTTGGCATTGCGAATGCATTCTTTCACTCTGTTCCATAGCTTTCTATATTCTTCGAAACGCTCGGGTTTCGGATCTGCCTTGAAACGCCTGTGGGCAGCATCCCTATTAGTCATCATTTGACGTAATTCAGCTGTCAGCCATGGAGCAGGAGATTTTCTTACACGGACTGTGCGCACAGGTGCATGTTTGTCATAGAGGGCAGTGAGTTTATCACCAAGTTCATTAATTTTGCCGTCGATTGTAGGTTCTCTGATTATTTGATGCCATGAGATTTCTGAGCAATCGGCTGTTAGAGCGTCAAGGTCAATACGTTTCATGTTCCTACAAGTTATGTAACGCGATTTGATCCTTGGGGGCTGCACAGAGTAGGCCAGGAATATTACATCATGTGCTGAGAGGCCAGGGGCCGATGATTGACCAACATCTCTTACTTTGTCAGTCTGTTTCGTTGCGATCACGTCTATAAGAGTATGACTGTGCGCCGAATGGTGTGTAGGTTGTAATGGAAGAATGTTCATGCTATTGCAACTAAACAATCTTCTTTGATTTATTGCGGAGGGAGTGTCTCTTAGCAGGTCTATGTTCAAGTCACCCATTACGACGACATGTTCGTATTGACACTGAAGTGAATGTAATTCCGACTGGAAGGAACTCATTGAGCTTATTTTTGGCGGCTTGTACACGACGCCAGTCAAGAATTTCCGACTTTGTATATTTATTTCAATGAACATGAATTCAGCCTCTTTTTCTTCAGCAGGATTTGACGTACATAAGACTTTCGCTTTGAGATCTGTTCGTATATATGCGCCGACCCCGCCACCTCGCTTTTTTGATCTGTCTGCCTTAAGAAATGTGTACCCTGGGAGATGAATAGATGCAGAGGATATGTGTGGTTTCAACCACGTTTCGGATAAGAGGATTACGTGGTAGTTTAGTTGGTTGAAGAGAAGGCTAAGTTCTTCGTAATGCGCAGGTAAAGACTGAATGTTGCAGTGAGCTGCTAAAAGCTCGGACGCGTTCCGCTGAGCAGCCTGGAGTAGGGTGGCAGACTGGTTTGTCCCTTTGTTAGGCACTACCTGCCGCGAGGGGCACTGGCCGGTGTTTCCGCCAAGTGACATATTACAGGGGTGTCCGAGATTTTACGCGCCCTGTTTGTGACTCCGCGAGAGCCGAAAGAAAAGCGACTGCAAGAGATTTCCTGAGGTTGCGGGAGTATAGAAAATGGATTAGTGGTATTCGGTGCAGGGAGAATATGACCAAAATGGTGACGGCTGTGTGTGACTGAGTATCCTATGTCGTAAGAGGAGAAATGTAATTAGAGTATTTGAAACAGCTTAGGGTGGAAATAAGGGAAAGGGGAGTGATTTAGAGGCCGATGCTGCCAGCAGAGAGAAGTAAGCTTAATATTTAATAGAGTATCGTAGGAAGCTAGAATTAAATTGAAATTTACTAGAGTGATACTGGTAGTGATTATCGTAGGAAGCTACAATTAGATTTAAATTTGCTAAAGTGATACTGATAGTGATTTTTGTTATGAACAATTTAAACCGAAGAGATGGTTGACTAATGAACTAAAGGAGAGACTAATAATTGCAATAGAACTATTACAGAATGGAAGAGAATAAACTGAGAAAATGAAAAAAGTATTAGCAGTAACTAAAACTAAGCAGTGGCTACAGCTAAAGACACAAAAAAATAGTAAAAAGTTAATACAGTTACAAAAACAATTAGTTGAAGGTACAAATAATTAAAAAGTTAATACAGTTACAAAAACAATTAGTTGAAGGTACAAATAATTAAAAAGTTAATACAATTACAAGACTATATCTGAGTATAGGACTGTTAAAATTTGCAAATGGTGTTAAGTTTGACTTTTGGCTCGAGTAGGTTCACTTAATACTATTTACTTCTGTCATGTTTGTGACTGTCTTCTTTCCAGCTGCAGTCTTAATGATTACTCTGCCATCCTGAGTCCACACATTCTGAAGACCGAAATGGGATATGGCACTGTTTAAAATCTTTAGCCGCTCGTGTGTCAGATCTTCCCTTATTGTAATCCCTGTCCTTGCTAACTTCTTCTTCTGGGTAAAGATCTCAGCCCTTTTTCGGTACGACACAAATTTAATTATTATTGGACGAGGTTTGGTAGCACCTGGTAGTTTTCGTCCCACCCGGTGGCTCCTGTCAATGTCTGCCTTGGTCACTTCGACGCCTAATTTTTCACGCGCAACCTGTATAAGCAGGTTGTCCGTGTCTTCTTCTTTATTTTCTGCTACTCCAAACAGTCGTAGACTATTTCGCCTTTGGTACTGTTCTAGCTCGTCTGTGGCGGCAGATAGTTTCACTTCCAACTCTCGTGGCTTTTTCTCGTATTCAGACACAGACTTTTTTAGTGCTGTAATTTCGGCAGTATTGACCTCAACAGTTTCACGCATTTTGGCCAATACTGCTGCCGTTACAGTATCTGATATGGTGCCTGCTATCAGATCGAGATTGTTTTTATCGCGAAGCGCAGTGTTTACCTCAGAGCGGACCAGCTCCGCTATACCGGGAGCCGCGGCCGCACCTTCCGCCAGGAGCAGGCCCGCCGCACCTGCTGCTTCCCCGCTGCTGGACGCGCTGCTGTTGATTCTTCTGTTTACCATTTTCTCGCAGATATTGGCGGAGCACAGAAAAAAATAGCACTACTGCAAAGAACACTGTTGTTTACACGATTTCCACTTGTACTAGACAACACCACCTGCGAGAACACCTTCGAATTCGACTAAATTTCGCGAGCCGAACTTAACACGTGTTACACTGCAGCCGCCATGAGCTGTATTAGACTTTGAACGCAGAACGATTATTGGGGCTCGGAGCATAGGACATTCTATTTCGGAAATTATTATTGAATTCAGTATTCAGAGATCCTTAATGCCAAGAGTGTGCCATGAATACAAAATTTCAGGCATTATCTCTCACAGAATGAGATTTTCATTCTGCAGCGGAGTATGCGCTGATATGAAACTTCGTGGCAGATTAAAACTGTGTGCCCGACCGAGACTCGAACTTGGCACCTTTGCCTTTCGAGGGCAATACTTCTGCCAGTATCTCGTCTCCTACCTTCCAAAGGCAGGAGAGTTTCTGTAAAGTTTGGTTCAAATGGCTCTGAGCACTATGGGACTTAACATCTATGGTCATCAGTCGCCTAGAACTTAGAACTACTTAAACCTAACTAACCTAAGGACATCACACGCCACCCAGTCATCACGAGGCAGAGAAAATCCCTGACCCCGCCGGGAATCGAACCCGGGAACCCGGGCGCGGGAAGCGAGAACGCTGCCGCACGCTGGCAGAAGTAAAGCTGTGAGGACCGGGCGTGAGTCGTGCTTCTGTAGCTCAGATGGTAGAGCACTTGCCAGCGAAAGGCAAAGGTCCCGAGTTCGAGTCTCGGTCGGGCACACTGTTTTAATCTGCCGGGAAGTTTCATTATCTCTCACCACGGACAATGCAGCGGCTGACGGCCTTCACTTAACGACCGAGAGCAGCGGCGTTACGTAGAGTTGTCAGTGCTACAGGCCACCAACACTGCGTGAAATAACCACAGAAGTAAATGTGAGACATACGACGAACGTATCAGTTCGGACAGTGCGGTGAGATTTGGCGTTAACGGGGCTATGGCAGCAGTCGACTGAAGCGAATGCCTTTGCTAACAACACGACATCGCCTGCGGCGTCTCTTGTGGGACCATATCGGTTGAACCCTAGACGACTGGTAAAGCGTAGGCTGATCGGATGACTCCCGATTTCAGATGGTAAGAGCTGACTGTGAGCTTAGAGTGTGGCACAGACCCCACGAAGCCATGGATCCCAGTTGTCTAGTTCTCAACAGGGTACTGTGCAAACTCGCGGTGTCTCCATGGAATGGACTGGGTCCTCTGGTCCAACTGAGCCGATCATTGACTGGAAATGGTTATGTTCGGTTACCTGGAGGACACTTGCAACCATTCATGTACTTAATGTTTCCAAACAACGATGTTATATCAACGGGCCACACCTGTTCGCGATTGCTTTAAAGAACACTGTGGAAAATTCTAGCTAGTGAGTTGGTGAGCAAGATCACCCGACATGAGTCCTATCGAACGTTTATGGAAAGTAACCGAGCGGTCAGTTCGTGCAGAAAATCCTGCACCGGTGACAACTTCGCAATTACAGACAGCTATAGGGCCAGGATAGCTCAATATTTCTGCAAGGCATTCCAACGACTTGTTGATTCAATGTCAGGTCGAGTTGCTGCATTACGGGGGACAAAAAAACGTCCATCACAATATCAGGAGGTATCCGATGACGTTTGCCATCTCAGTATCAGTCTTTATGTAAGTTACTATTATTCCTGTACTGATTTCGTCCACTTTGAGAACCTTTTCCTTAATATGTGGAACTTTGCTGAGAAAATTTCTCATCTACTCACACACAAGAACCTGTATGCCCAATTACGCTCAACTTTCAGACGCATGGTCCGTGTGCCGACGTCTTACGCTGAATGGGAGAGAAGTGGAACGCGTATTGATATGGATGCAGTTCTTCAGCGTGCAACACTTTAGCAAACACTCTTTGAGATAACTAGAAATACTTTGCAATTTCACAGGTACTTCTCTGAGGTGAGTACGTTTAGCCCTTGGACGACCTCTGCCCGTTATTTGTGGACAGAGATTACCGATTTCCCTATGGCGTTGCTCCAGACGACGTAAGACATTCTTATCGGTAAGGCACCTTGACTGTTCAAAATGTTCAAATGTGTGTAATTTCCTAAGTGACCCGACTGCTGAGGTCATCGGTCCCTAGACTTACACACTACTTAAACTAACTTATGCTAAGAACAACACACACACCCATGCCCGAGGGAGGACTCGAAGATCCTGCGGGAGGAGCCGCGCTAAGCGTGCACAAGCAGCAGCAGCAACGTTATTATCGCATGAACCCGGTGTCGCGTCCCAAGCGTGGGTTTTGCGAGGGATTGAGCGACACGGTTCGTAAACGGGAATTAGCCGGTTGACCTAATTGAGAGGGAGACTTTTGATCTGGCTAAGATGTTAAATTCCCTGGTGTGAAGGTACAAGGCTAGGATGTTGGTAGAAGTAAACTTGTATGGACGTTATAAAAGTTCTAATTTATTCATAAAGAATACAGATCACCCTAACTGCGTAGTGATTGTACCTACAGAATAGCCAAGCCCATTACAGAGACGGTGACTGACTTCCACCGTTCTGGCTGCCTGATAGAACTTTCCAGCACTTTGCTGCCCACACTAGCACCCTACGTCAGAGTCCCGCGGTCGCTGCCTAAACGCTCATCGGCGACTATCTCCAACTGTCTGCCTGCAGCCCGCCCTCAGCCCAAGTCGGCTGCTACTCACGCTGACTACCGTCGCTGCCTAAACCCGAGAGAGAGAGATAGATCCCCGGAGCGGCGTGCCTCCAAGTTTTGTTAGCTCTTCCCCTTCGACCCCGCCAGCGCTTGGCATGACGTAGCGTCGAGTGCAACTTTTCCTTATTAGGGATTGTTTTAGTATTAACTTCAGTACTTTTCTTCAGAAGCTGGGTGGAGGGGTAGAGGGGCCTCTCCCTATATGGTCACGCACTGCGTCCTGAGCCCTTCATTGGCTCCTCATGACGTAGTGCGGTCCCCACCTAGGGCCTCTTTCTTTCTCTCTCCGCTCCCAGACTTCTCCCTCTAGCCAAGAGTGTTGATACTGCAAGTTATTGTTTATTAAGGGACCTGCCCAGAGCGCCCTGTTTATCTTAATAGCTGAGTCTGCTTCCTTGCTTATCACGCGCAGCTGCCTGGCCGCTTGGACCGCCGCCTCGGCTATTTGGCTGCGTCGTTATCTTTTGTGACCCCTCTGACACGCCTGGCGTCCCCTGTTAACTCTATCTCCCCGTATGATTTCTGGTGTATCGTCTGAGAACAACTGCATTTAGACTTGGCTTTTCTGCGGTTACAACACCGGCAACAAAAGCATACCGGAGTATACATCGACTGTGAGCTCTGTTGTGAATCCGCACTGCATGAAGCTGGCAGGACCAATTATCGTGGTGCACTGCTCAGGTACTAGACACGTGCATGCAGTTTAATGGACTCCACTGTCATGCAACAGGCTATTGTCATGTGACAAAGTTATGTCCTGCTTTTAAAGGACGAGAAATAGGGTTGGCTCAACTGGCTCTGAGCAATATGGGACTTAACATCTGTGGTCATCAGTCCCCTAGAACTTAGAACTACTTAAACCTAACTAACCTAACGACATCACACACACCCATGCCCGAGGCAGGATTCGAGAAATAGGGAACGCACGTCTAAAAAATATAAAGCGGACCTGACGAGGATTCGAACAGTATTCTAATTTGATGTCCGGGCACTCTACTCAGTGAGCTACAGCGGCTCATATGGTAGTGTGGATCGAAACACGTTTCTCTGTAAATTGGGATGCACTGCACATTGTAGAAGTGGTGGCAGTTCCTCGTTTTCATATACATGTTTACAAAATATTCCAGATCTGATTTTGTTGTCTTGAATCTGGGCGAGGGACCGCGTGTCGACCACCAAGTGTGACATTTTTTTTCACCCTGTATATCTGTCCTCTCGAGGGTCATTCACGTGGGAGCATTCACATCATAGCGTTGAGAACGGGCCCCCTGAACCCAGCGATTCGATATTCACAAGACAGCAGTATCGCGAAATAATAAACGAGAATGAGTATAAGCTATAACCTTGCTGTTGTCGAATTCTAACTACTGCTAATACGCGTTTTGTTCAGAAATGTTCAAATGTGTGTGAAATCTTATGGGACTTAACTGCTAAGGTCACAAGCCCCTAAGCTTACACACTATTCAACCTAAATTATCCTAAGGACAAACGCACACACCCATGCCCGAGGAAGGACTCGAACCTCCGCCAGGACCAGCCGCACAGTCCGTGACTGCAGCGCCCTAGACCGCTCGGCTAATCCCACGCGGTGACAAACAACCATTCATTGCAATTTCCGAAGGGGAAACTCCGTTTCTTAATCTTTCTTTATATTGAGAATGTACCTGCTTTGTGCTGTTGAACTGAAGTGTTAATTATTTTCAGATGTAAGTATGTGGTACACTTCATTTGACGTTTGTTGGATGCCACCTTCATAGTGTTGTAATTGCAATTTTCAACAAAGTATTTTCAATAGAAGATAACAATGTACAATCAATAACCATTGAGTTTATCCTTGTCTACTTACCCTGGCTGCAGCGTGGCGACCCATTGTGCTTGATGGCCGAAGATATTCGAGCCCACGTATGCAGTTACTGCGAGGCCGTCCTCCTTTCCTATCAGGCTACCTTAGAGCCAGCATCTTATCTCACCTTTCCGAAGTAATTACAACAAAAATAATTTATGAACATATATTAGACCAGGGCTCAACAGCTGGTCGGTTTTGAGCGCGAGTACTCGCGTCTGCTCAGGCACGTGCTCGCGAGCGAGTGCAAGGTCGTGGAGTAGCGAGGGAGGGGAGGGTGGGGAGGGAGGGGAAATGCGCGCGCACTTTTGAACAGGGCTGCAGCATGCCTATTGAATTCGCGCCGAATGCGTAACGTTTAAAGTACTACGATCAGCTCTAACAGTCACTTCGCTGGTTAAGAATCATGTCAAGTCGCAGTGTAACCCCAACCATGCTTTCGCAGTTCAACTTCCATTGAGAGGAATTGTATCTGTTTACAGAAAAAGATAGTGTTGCAAAATGTTTAGTATGTCACAAAACGCTGAATTCTTTTAGGAAATTTAATTTGCAGCGTCATTATACATCATACCACGCGAAAGACTACGGAGGTGGAAAATGTGATGGACCAGATCGTGCACAGGAAGTTATTAAACTTAAAAGGAACCTATCCGAAGAAGATCTGGACGACGAAGAAAAATCAACTGAGGCAGCTCTCAGAGTGAGTTACAAAATGGCTTTGCTTTTAGCAAAATCCCTGCGCCCCTTCACTGATGGCGATTTAATACAAGTATGTTTGGTAGTTGCAGCGGAACATTTGTGTCCATCTCAAGTTGAACAGTTTCGGATTGTGCTATTATCTAACATGACCATTATGCGTCGCATACAGGACATGGCAGACGACGTCCAGAGCCAGCTTCCAAATATCTGTAAAGATTTTATGGCGTATTCTCTAGCTCTGGACGAATGTGTTGATATCACTGGAACAGCACAGCTTGCCATATTTATTAGAGGTGAGGGAGGAGCTCCTCGATGTAGTAGCCATGAACACTACAACCGGAGGTGAAATTTTAAGTAGCGTTGAAGAAAGTGTTGAAAATATAGAAATATAGGATCGTAGTGGAATTCTTTAGTTTCAGTGTCTACAGACGGTGCACCAGTGATGACAGAGAAAAAATCAGGTTTCGTTGCGCTGTTGAAGGAGAAAATGCTAAAACTGGCTGTGCCGAATGAAATAAGGGGCGTTCACTGTGTGATCCACTACGAAAACTTATGTTCAAACAGTATCACTCTAAAAAATGTGTTGAGTGTTTTTCGTACAACAAATTATATAGGGAAGCATGGGCTACAACACATGCAATTTAAAAGCTTTCTTGAGGATGTAGAAAGCCAGTATGGCAGCCTGCCTTATTACAGCGAGGTCCGCTGGCTTAGTCGTGGCGAATTATTAAATCGATTTTTTTGCCTATTTCATGAGATAAATATGTTCATGGAAATAAATAACGTGTGTTGCTGAATTGAAAGAGCCTTCATGGAAATGTGATCTCGCGTTCTTAGCAGATTTTACTAGCCATCTGAATGCTTTGAACATTTCACTACAAGGTAAAATCTGCTAATTACTCATTTCATAGATCGAATACTAGCTTTTAAAATGAAATTGACGCTTTGGGTGAGTCAGCTAGAAATAGGAAATCTAGCTCATTTTCCTTAATTATAATCCATGCAAGATGTTCACAAAGACTGTGAACGTTATTCACATAGTTTAGTTGCCCTTAGGGAAGAATATGATCAACGCTTTCAAGATCTGACACCACTAGAAAATGATTTTGATCTGTTCTCCTCTCCATATTCAGCGAATATTGAAGATTCGTCCTGAGCTGCAACTAGAAATTATTGACCTGCAGTGTGACAGAGAATACAGAGGCAAATTTCAGAACAAGAAAAACATTTTGGAATTCTACAGACACTTCCCTCAGGATAGATTTCCTCATTTGCACAAAATGGCGGCTACAACAATATCAATGTTCGGTTCCACGTTGTGAGCAACTGTTCTCTGCAATGAAATGTAACAAGACGCGCCTGAGAAACGCATTGTCTGATCGAAATTTAAACTGCACGCTGCGCCTACAATACACAAGAACAATTACTCCAAATATAGACGCAATTGTAAAGGGCAAAAAGTGCAAGATAACGGAGAATCCCACACTTCAGTGACACCTATTATTGTGTAACAGTTCACTAATTAATACGAATGTAGAGACATACACTAAGCTAATAAAATTATGTGGCACGTGTACATTCTCCTTTGATCATTTGTCGCAGTAATAATTCGTAAGTGATATCCCTGAAGGTGGCCGCGGATTTACATTGACTGGCGGCAGCTGTTGTGTGCCCCACGTGACTCCCCACTCTCCGCTTTGGTCCGGTAGTGGGGGTAGCGTGTTCGCGGTGCTCCTTGCTCGCACCTTGCTGCTCACAGTTTGTTCCGCGAGCACGTATGTTGTGAAGCCTTGTATTAGACCTACTGAAAAATTAATGTGTTAAACATCCGTTCCTTTGTCTATGCGATTCTGACAAAGCCGATTTGAAGTGCTGACTAGCTTTCTTTGAATTACTTCACAAATTATATCCTTTTAAACTTTTCACGCTAATTGAAGCCAGAGAAGTAAGGTCTTTTCCGATTGTGCTACTGACCAGATAGCGATTCTGGCACGTGACGTTCATTAATTCTGCGTTTTAATTTGTTGTGGTGACATTTTCATAGAATCTTTCATCCTCAACACGTATTTCTTTATTTCTTACCGAGAAGTCACACATCAGTTTTCATAGTTTTAACTTTAAAAATGTTTTAATATAAGGAAATATTTTCACAAAAACGTTCATCACCTATTTCACCCCCTTAGTGGCTGAATTCCCAAAAACAGCGAAACAAGTATATTTTTTTAAGTTTCTAACTGATAAAGAAAATATAAATTCTCATAGATTTACCTCCAAAGTGCTTTTATAGTGAAATACTTTCATAAAAGTTTTCACCCACTGTTTCATCCCCTATAATAAAGGGACGGAAGGTTTGTCGAAAATATGTCGGTATTAAGGCAATTTTGAACGTAGAGCAACGAAACTTGGCGTCATTTGGTATGTCAGTCAGATATAAAAGAATACGTGTTTCAGCATTTTTGGAGATTCCATCCAATCTCCAAAAATGCTGAAACACGTATTCTTTTATATCTGACTGACAAACCAAATGACGCCAAGTTTCGTTGCTCTATGTTCAAAATTGCCTTAATACCGACATATTTTCGACAAACCTTCCATCCCTTATTTCACTCCTTTGTGGGTGGAATTTCGAAACGTGCCTTCTCTATCAATGACTGTGTTATAACATCAGCACCCTCTCCAAATTTCAAGTTTCTGTCATTGGCGACTTGGGCTGGTATATGACGAGTCAATCAGGGAATCTCCTTTTATATATAGAGATAACAAACGCCTTCCAATTTCCGTTGCAGGGCTACTTACTTTGATGTTATTTTTTGATGGAAGTTGCTGTCGGCGTTCGTAGCTGTTATTAGTCTTTTTAAGCTTTACTTTTCTCCCACTATCCATCTGTAGTGGCACTGCGGCTGCTACGTACCACTGCTTCTAATTTTAGAAATACATTAATGGAAGTTCACTTTCACCTTTCTTTAAAAAAATAAAATGAAACTTTCTTTCCACAGCAAATAAGCAGATTTACTTTCATTGCTGTTTTAGTTATTGGTGCTTTGATAGCCTCCTAGTATTTATTCGCCAAGTTATTTACACTTGTTACACAAACGTGATTTGCCAATTTTTCACATAATAATTAATTGTTCTTAAGTCGCTGTTTTAAAAATGGAATTAACAACGGCAGTAGTCACTGAATTTTGTAAGGCCTTGAATTTTGAAACTACATTCTCTCATGTCAGTCAACGAACACTCAACATGCTCATACTTTCACCAGGATCTTTCTATGTCTTGTTGGCCAAAAGAGGAATTGCAAAAAGTAAGCTACTCATTATTATGGCACGCCAAATCACTTACATTGAATGCTGCACGACATTTCAAAGCGACAGAGGTACATCACACAAGTTTTCAACATGATCACCTATGGGCACAAAGTTTACCAGTCGTTCAGTTCCCGGAAGACAGAAATCCGCTACTTGGTAACAGAGTCATTTGGAAAATCGCCTTCTGAACCTTCTCATCGGTGGAAAGTCTCTTTCCCCGCATATTATCCCTCGATTACCTACATCCTTAACTGTGAGTGATGGTGTTCCTTCTCTGTCAGTATCACCCACCTCTATGCGATCTTGGTCAAATCGTTGGCTCCATTTCACTGCAGCCTGACGTGACAAACCATTTGGTCCATATACCGTCAGAATTTCACGATAAATACGTGCGCGCTTTCTACATTTGCCCACAAGAAATGCATCGTCCCCTCGTGTTGTATCGTCCAGAGATAGCGGAGCCACATCAAAGTCGGCAGTGAAAATCGATACCACAGACATTAGCGACGGCTGGCTGCAGTCCGCAACAACCAGTGGGAGGCATTCCAGAAGACACGCCCTCCCTCTCAGCATAGCCGCGCCCTGAAGCTGAGGCGTAAATAGTGTCGGCCATGTGAGAGTTCTTCCCAGTCCGAGACCTCAGCTACAGCAGTCAACATCATCGTCTAGGGCAGTGACACTTAAAGTTTCCGATGAAATGCACTTTCGTAGAGGTTAAACATTGTACTGCAAGAGGACGGTTTGTTAATCTGCACATCAAGTGACACTTTCGTAGTCAATAACATTTGTAAATTATCAAGCACTCCTATGGCAAAGAACTGTGCCAAAGATAAGTAAACAGTTTATTCATTTATATGCTGAACTGAAGTAATACTTTATGTGTTCTATATTGATGAGCCTTGTTCCAGAGCAGTTAAAGAACCCACAGTTATGACCGTACGACAGTAGTTTCGTCCGATCGTGAAACCTCATACCTCATTCTTGGAGTTCGCTTCCAATTGCAGCACCATTTGATTCGCATAAGGTGCTCCACCTGTAAACTTCACTGCAGCGGAGTTATGTCTGCGGTGAACCCAAAACATCTTCCGACAGTGCACCGTTCTTGTTGTATAATGGTGTCAGCAATGAACGACGTATCTAACCTACTCTTTGAAGTACCTATATAAAAGAATCAGGGGAAAATAAATGGGGGGAAGACAACCAGTGAACATGAAAAACGCCACAAGATAGCATTCCTGTCTCATCTTCGATTGGTGTCAGTCAAAGTCGTCAAATAATGTGATGTCTCCTGGAGAGCCCTACAAAGGTTCAACTAAACCTATACGAAACGTGTAAATGTGAAGTGTAAAGAAAGTACAAAACAATGTATTTCTGTCTATAAAAACCGCAGCTAATACGACACACAGTTATAAAATCTACAACGAGTTAATATGATATTTTTTGTGTAAAAATGTTAATAATATGTGTATTTTACTATTAAGAATATCTATGCAATGTAAAGACATTCTCTGTAACCACTTCAATCCTATCTCATTAATGTTAAAAAGAGTTGGTTCAAAGATCTAATATTACGTTTGTCTCTGCTGTTGAAGAATTAAGTCGCTAAGCTATTCCCAAGCACTAAGTATTTGATGTACGTGTTTTCTGTTACAAGATACGGTAGAAAGTGAATTTCTACTGTTATTATTCATAATCTCTCCCTCCCCGTGCAAATATTTAAGTAAAATAGCTATCTAAAGTGAGTTTTGTAGATGATTGCTCAACTGGCTTTCTTTTGTCGTAATGGCGCACAAGCAATCATTTCGTGTAATTTAACTAAAATATTAAACATTGGGCCTCACCCTCAAGTTAACATAGTAAATATTTTGAATACTGATTTTAATTTTCGAGCATTAATATTTGTCAAGTTCATTTTATCATAATTTTAACGGAATTTTACAGATAAATTTAACTGCAGTAGGCAACAAGGCTTAGGTTTCCTTCACGATATCATTCAACTTGCAGTTAAATCTGCTTCTGCAAGCAAACGTTAACAAAACTGAAGCCAGTGGGATACAAATGAAATTATTTATCGTGAGTACGACTCCTTACGCTACATAGATGGTTTTATCGCCTCTGTCTTCGCAACAATGGACTTTTCGGCCTCTCACAGTAATAGTTTGATTCTGCTACTGATTACCTTTGAGCTAGCCACGATTTTGTGTAAACGTAGTTAAACATTGCAAGTAGAACTGTACCCATTGTTACTAGTACTTTTGCCTGCGTAGCAACTTTGTTTATCGTCGGCTTATGTGTCAGCCGCATTTACGAGCGTGCAGAATACACGCGACGCCAACGGTGTATAAAACACCCTTTACCTTTTGCCAAACAATCCCGACCACATCTTGTATTAAAATCGAAACACTGTATTACTAAAGAAGAGATAGAGATGATATAATACTCGGGGAACGAGTGTAGGTGAGCATATGGAAAAATACTGCATTTCCGCTCACGGCAGGTAGCAGTGGAGGTGGTTTGCCAGTGCCCTCTTCGGATTTGTTATGAAGTGTCAAATGTGTATCTGCGTCTTGTGTATGACTCTGATGAATGCCACTGTATTACTGCTCTCGGCCTCCCGTAGCCGTATTCGGAAACGCGCGGAGACGTTACTGGAAACAAGTACAATGATGACCAAGAAAAGCGCATCGCACTGTGAATGACCTCATGACAGTTATGCTTATACTATCAATTGGTTCAGCGTGTCCTCGTCAAATATCACGATAAAATCTCACAATAACCCGATCGAAGCGACCTCAGTCCCAAGTGAACAAATACTGTGACCGACTAATGCATTGTAGGCTCGAGTTTGTGTTGTTATGGATGACGAGAAAGAAAAGAATGAAACCCGGGGCCAGCACATAGCTTACTCCTCTCGAATAATTCCAAAGTGGCAGCCGTGTTTCGCGTCTTTATGTGACGGACGGATCACCGTCAATAGCATCAAGCCCTCACTCCATCAGAGACTGCGGAGAGGTTTAGAAATGAATCTAGGACAGAGGCACACAGACTGGTGACCAGTAAATTCCCCTCGCCTTACTGTTCCAAAATTGGCAGTGAAAATTTCAACAAACACCAGGTGCGAGCTTACCTCAGAGACGAGCGCCAGCGTGCGTTAATAACCTCGGTTACGGAGGCGGCTCTGATTGGAGTACTTCGTGCTAAATGACCATGAAATCGCTCAGTATCAGAAAGTTAGACTGTAGCCAAATCGTCGGGACTGATGCAGAGGGAGAGCTTCTGTAAAGTTTTAAGCGTAGGATAAATTTCACCGTAGATGGCGGGTCGTGAATCGTGCCTTGATGGCCCTGTGGAAGCTTAGAGACCGGTTTCGATTTCTGGCCCACGGTACAACTGTATTCTATCAGGAAGTCTCAAAGTAGCGCATAGTACTCTGCAGAATGCTGGATTCGTTCATCATTTTATGCTGTAGTTCGCTTCAAAGTGCGAATGTGACAATACATCATGTGGGCTGGGATGCATCATTATTTCCTCACGCATAACTTGTCCAAAATCTTCGATAACAATGGATTTGTAATTTTCTGAATTATATATTGGATGAAATGCTTTTATTAGTGAATATTTTAGTTCCCTCAAACTGGGCACAGTAGAAAGATGCTTAAATACGTACGGAAGCTATATATCGTGTACATATTTCATAATCCTTCTTGATATTTGATCATATTCATCTGAATCCTTGTACTGTATTAAAACTGGGACCTAGAAACGACGGAGAGGCTACGTCCCACCGTAGACCTCAGTGGTTCACAACCCCACAGCAGCCGACCCACCCCTCTGCCGCCCCACATCGAACCCAGCGTTACTGTGCTGTTCGGCCCCTAATGAACCTACCCACCCCCTCCCCCTCCGGGAATGTCTCATATCAGACGAGTTTACCCCAAATGTTTGTGTGGTGGAGCTATCATGGTATACGCGTACGTGGAAACAGTGTTTGCTCAGCAGTCGCCGACATAGCGTTAACTGAGGCGGAATAAGGGGAAGCCGCCCACATTCACCGAGGCAGATGGAAAACAGCATTAAAATCCATCCATAGGCTTCCGGAACGCCGGATCTCGACACCAATCCGCTGGGCGGATTCATGCCATAGACCGGCACGCCTTCCCGCTCGGGAAGCACTGCGTTAGACCACGCTGCAGTTATATGACAGCTGTATTTTGTTTGTTTTCTCTAGCTGCAGGTGAAATAACTGTCTTGGAGAACAGCGCGTAACTGCCTGTCCCATTTTAACTTTCTAGGAGTTTCACCCTAAAACATGCGATTCCGAGGAAACGATGTCATTCCATCAGAATATCTTGGCTGTGATATCACCTAGAAACGTGATAGAGGCATTAAGGATAAAACATTAATCTTCCATACAATACTAGCTGACAAACCCGGCATTGCCCGGATATTCATTCTGCCAATTTTCTACTACAAACGTAAACAAAAAGTGAAATTTGTTTGTGGTGAAGTATCTAAAATATTTCATTTTCATTTATTCGTGACAACACCTTTGAAATTATAAACAATCGCACAAACAAATATGTACAAGGTACACTCGTATAAGTGCGGTACCCAAACTAAGAAACAATCCCAGACAGTTTCTGTATGATGGGAGCAGCTGTTTCGGTTGGCTACAACGTGATTTTGTAAACGTCGCTACGGCAACGCTTCTTCGTAGCTCTATAGACAGCGGTCGTTTTCACCTAGAACCGTTAGCGCTTCGCAGTTGAAAGCAGTCAAAAGCGCTGCCGGATGTCAGGGATTTCCTTACTCTGATTCGACTGTACGAATGTCAGTAGTAAAGAAAAAATGAATTAAAAATTCATCGCGATGCGGCAGTTCTTCACGCATCTCCGAGTTTATGACGCCATACCTCCTGCGCTATGTGTGGTACTACGATATAGTTTTGTAGATGCATTTAGAGGCGTGTATACTGTGTGCAAAATGTTTATCGAATACGATTAGTAGTACCGAAGTAATACATTTAAAAGTCATGCTTCATGCGGCAGTTTTTCACGATTCTCATTTTTTGTGACGTCATAGCTCCCAAACTAGTTTAGGTAGGTGATTCTTATCCACACAGTGATCTTTCTGAGGTTGTGCGCACAGAGTCAAGGTCGTGTTGTGCAAGTTTTGTTGCCAGAAACAGGTTTCTCCAGTAGACCTGTGTGAATGCGTGCGTCAGTTCGAGCTGGATAACGTCAGTACGTGCCTTCTCCATCCAAACGCGAAGTTCTGTGTTCTTTCACTTTGGCTAAGTGCCTTGTAAACAGAGGGTTGGTTGTCGTCACATGTTTCATGGAATAACCGTATTTGTATGATGGTGTTAATTCTACTGCTGATCAATAAGAAGTCGTGGTCTTCATATAATAGCCGTTGACGACAGAAAAAGAATATGTGGATATGCTAAGAAACTGTTTCCAAAGGAAACTATTCCTGCAGTCCCATTTGTCACAGGGTGTCCAAGTAACATGTATGGATTGGAAATAGCCACTACTCCTTCAAAAATTTATTGTGTTAGCCACTATTCTAGTTTTGCTTTAGATTGTAGAAGTAAAACTGCATAACTGCATAACTGCATTCGACGGGTACCTGCCGTACTTTCAATTAACACTGTTTTTAGAAAGAATCTTTTTCTCTGCTGCTGCCAGTGCGCTGTTTTGAAACGTGCTGGGAGATTAAGACTGAGTGGCAGTCGGAGAATCTTGTCTTTTGTGGGAAATGCGCTTCTTACAAGAGCTGTGGCTGAAACGGAAGAGCCGGCCGCGGTGGTCTCGCGGTTCTAGGCGCACAGTCCGGATCCGTGCGACTGCTACGGTCGCAGGTTCGAATCCTGCCTCGGGCATGGATGTGTGTGATGTCCTTAGGTTAGTTAGGTTTAAGTAGTTCTAAGTTCTAGGGGACTAATAACCACAGCAGTTGAGTCCCATAGTGCTCAGAGCCATTTGAACCATTTTTTTGAAACGGAAGACAAGATAAAGAGATCTGAAATTTTTCGGTTTGTCTTCTGAACCTCTTTCATTCATCCAGATCTTATCAAGGTCTCTCTTTTCGTTTACCATGGACACAGACATAGACACACACACACACACACACACACACACACACACACACACACACACACACACACGAGCGCGCAGGCACTTCGCTGACGTTAAATTTTTTGTACACAGTCCAGTCACATTAATGTAACCACCGGTAAAAAGCGTGGATAACCACCTTTCGCAGTGCTCACATGCAGGAAGATATCGACAGTGATATGGAGCCATTCCGACCCCACTACCGTGGCCAGCAGCGCTAGGGTTTTCAGTTGAGGATCCATGGCACGAATAGCACGATCGAAGTGGTCCTACACATTCTCGATTAGACTCAAGTCCGGGGAGTCTAGCAGCCAAGGGAATACGGTAAACTCGCCCTAGTTCTCTCTGAACCACGACCTACACTGCGACCTGTATGAGGCGTTGCATTGTTTGCTGGTAGATACAATCGTGCCGAGGAGAGAGAAAAAAAAAAAAAAACTACTTGAAGGGGTGAACACGGTCACCGAGGATAGATGCATACTAGCGTCCATTCATTGTGCCTTACAGGATGACTATATCGCCAAGGGAATGCCACGAAAACATTCCCCAGACCATAACATTCCATGTTCCATCTTGGGCCCTTCTGGCGATTGTTGCAGGGCCATCTGTCCGATGAGACATAAATCGTGATTCATTCGAAAAGGCCACCTGTCGCCACTCAGTGTTCGATCAGTTGCGGTATTGTCGTTTAGATTCCAGCCTTCGTCTCGAAAATCCCTCGTCTCGAAGTCAATGACAATGCCCTTTTGAATGTCAGCTAAATAGCCACGTTTCCGCATTACGACAACGACTGCACAGTAGAGTTGTGGCGATTCGTGAATGAGTCGTTCATTTCAACAACTCTAAATAAAGAATCGTAAGAATCGAATCGTTCAAAAGTATCGTAAGAACGATTGCGTGTTTCAGAGTCGTGACGATTCCAAGTTCCAACGATTCATCGATTCTTAGTACGCTATGCTTCGAAGGCAACTTCCGAACCATGCCGAGTCGTGCCGAATGATTACGACCGCCAGATGGCAGTCAAGTGGAGGATGCGTGTGAAGAAAGGAAGCTCGGAACGAACAAACGAAGTTCGTGGGCCGTAATATTACTTATGAAAACAATAGATGCACTCAAATCAAACGTGACCTTTCATCAATTAAGGCATTACACATATAAATCGAAAATCACACTTGTAACGTCAAATGCATGGTTACTCATAAATAAACTATTTCTGGCATATCTTATCATGACACAGTTCGATTCTAATCCCACTGACATGTCCTGCTATCTGTGAGCAAGATGTAGAACTTTGGCATTCCGTAAGAATCGTGCCAGCGCAGACTAGAAATGAATGAATCGTGAAAGAATCGCGAACGAGTCGTAGGAATCGATTCGCAGTGTGAGATTGAATCGTAGGAATCGAATCTGGAAAAAGACTCGTGTTGCCCAACTCTACTGCACAGTTCTGTGCGCCCACCCGAACGCTTCATATACTCTCTACTGCTAGAGCTGTCACCTACCACCTGTTTGTTGTTATTGCACATCGTCGTCGGACATATGCGGTGGTCACGTTGATATGGCTTGACCGTTTGTAAAATGACATTGTTTACACACGCGCGCGCGGTACCTACTATCCACGATGTACAAAAGTTTCAGATAAAGTCTACTTTGATGTAAGTTACAAAATAAGAATATTTATTGCATAGATAAGAGGATAAACGGAGGAAACGTTACTCATTCTGTGGAGATATAAACATAGCTTATTAATTATGTTCTGGAGAGTTGCAGCAACGAGGTATAATTCTTTGAATATACATTATTTTTTCTTTAATCTAGCTGATGTGGTTGAACCAACTGTGCAAAAATAAATATAAATTCAAGTTATATCAGTTTTGGTTAGGAATCCGAAAATATTGATAGTTTTAGAGGTGGATGCAACATGATGTACACTACTGGCCATTAACATTGCTACAACAATAACAAATGCAGATGATAAGCGAGTATTCATTCGACAAATATATTATACTGGAACTAACATGTGATTACATTTTCAAGCAATTTGGGTGTATAGATCCTGAGAAATCAGTACCCAGAACAACCACCTCTGGCCGTAATAACGGCCTTGATACGCCTAGGCATTGAGTCAAACAGACCTTGGATGGCGTGTACAGGTACAGCTGCCCATGCAGCTTCAAGACGATACCACAGTTCATCAAGAGTAGTGACTGGCGTATTGTGACGAGCCAGTTGTCCGGCCACCATTGAAGAGACGTTTTCAATTGGTGAGAGATCTGGAGAATGTGCTGTCCAGGGCAGTAGTCGAACATTTTCTGTATCCAGAAAGGCCAGTACAGGACCTGCAGGCGCTCCTGTCTGTGATGCAGCGTCAAGGGTAACCGCAGCCATGGTCTCCAAGCTGATGGTCCATGCTGCTGCAAACGTCGTCGAACTGTTCTTTCAGATGGTTGTTGTCTTGCAAACGTCCCCATCTGTTGACTCAGGGATAGAGACGTGGCTGCACGATCCGTTACAGCCATGCGAATAAGATGCCTGTCATCTCGACTGCTAGTGATCCGAGGCCGTCAGGCGTTCCGTATTACCCCCTGAACTCACCGATTCCATATTCTGCTAACGGTCATTGGATCTCGACCAAAGCGAGCATCAATGTCGCGATAAGATAAACCGCAATCGCGATAGGCTACAATCCGAGCTTTGTCAAAGTCGGAAACGTGATGGTACTTATTTCTCCTCCTTACACGAAGCATCACAACAACGTTTCACTATGCAACGCCGGTCAACTGCTGTTTGTGTATGAGAAATCGGTTAGAAACTTTCCTCATGTCAGCCAATGTTGTGTGAATGCTCTGAAAAGCTAATCATATTCATATCACAGCTTCCTCTTCCTGTCGGTTAAATTTCGCTTCTGTAGCACATCATCTTCGTGGTGTAGCAATTTTAATGGCCAGTAGTGTACATATCCGACTATGTTTACTGAATGTTGTGACGGTGGAATTTTGATTCAAGCGCGGGTTTCAAATAAGTACGCATTTTCTTGAATGCACGACTCAGTGGGCCTTCTAAGGGACCTGTGAATGAGATGCTGGTGCCATTGAGGAGTAGCTTTCTTGATGAGCTATTTGAAGTCGTGTTCGGTTAGATTGTACAATGTGTCTTCGTACTGCCGTATACAAGGCAGGTCGAAATTCACAACCAAATGGACTTGGATCTGTTACGGATACTGACGTGTATAGTTGCAGCATACACGTCCCACGTGTATGTTGGCATGATACTGATGCTCGGCACACGCTGGTACGATGGCAATGAAGCAGTCGCGACCTACGCAATGAGATATCCTAGTGGAAGAGGTCCATCAGCCATTGTATGGTTAAGTGCTGAACAACGACTTCGAGAAGCATGTAGTCGAGAAGGCACCACGGTAATAACAAAGGCCAACAAGAAGTGAGAACATCGAGGTATTTGTTTTCGCTGCACCTAGCCACCATTTCCAGCTTAGCACGGATGATGCTAAGTATATACAGTCGGGCGACTCCTCTTATATAGTGACATTAAATGACATATGCACCAAACTTCCTAGTCAATCTATCAGTGAAAACTGTATCAAAATTGCTGTGGTAGTTCTTGAGGATAGCCTTTACATTGTTGTTGTTGTTGTTGTTGTGGTCTTCAGTCCTGAGACTGGTTTGATGCAGCTCTCCATGCTACTCTATCCTGTGCAAGCTTCTTCATCTCCCAGTACCTACTGCAACCTACATCCTTCTGAATCTGCTTAGTGTACTCATCTCTCGGTCTCCCTCTACGATTTTTACCCTCCACACTGCCCTCCAATGCTAAATTTGTGATCCCTTGATGCCTCAAAACATGTCCTACCAACCGATCCCTTCTTCTAGTCAAGTTGTGCCACAAACTTCTCTTCTCCCCAATCCTATTCAATACCTCCTCATTAGTTACGTGATCTATCCACCTTATCTTCAGTATTCTTCTGTAGCACCACATTTCGAAAGCTTCTATTCTCTTCTTGTCCAAACTAGTTATCGTCCATGTTTCACTTCCATACATGGCTACACTCCAAACAAATATTTTCAGAAATGACTTCCTGACACTTAAATCTATATTCGATGTTAACAAATTTCTCTTCTTCAGAAACGTTTTCCTTGCCATTGCCAGTCTACATTTTATATCCTCTCTACTTCGACCATCATCAGTTATTTTACTTCCTAAATAGCAAAACTCCTTTACTACTTTAAGTGTCTCATTTCCTAATCTAATTCCCTCAGCATCACCCGATTTAATTGGACTACATTCCATTATCCTCGTTTTGCTTTTGTTGATGTTCATCTTATATCCTCCTTTCAAGACACTGTCCATTCCGTTCAACTGCTCTTCCAAGTCCTTTGCCGTCTCTGACAGAATTACAATGTCATCGGCGAACCTCAAAGTTTTTACTTCGTCTCCATGAATTTTAATACCTACTCCAAATTTTTCTTTTGTTTCCTTTACTGCTTGCTCAATATACAGATTGAATAACATCGGGGAGAGGCTACAACCCTGTCTCACTCCTTTCCCAACCACTGCTTCCCTTTCATGCCCCTCGACTCTTATGACTGCCATCTGGTTTCTGTACAAATTGTAAATAGCCTTTCGCTCCCTGTATTTTACCCCTGCCACCTTTAGAATTTGAAAAAGAGTATTCCAGTCAACATTGTCAAAAGCTTTCTCTAAGTCTACAAATGCTAGAAACGTAGGTTTCCCTTTTCTTAATCTTTCTTCTAAGATAAGTCGTAAGGTCAGTATTGCCTCACGTGTTCCAACATTTCGACGGAATCCAAACTGATCCTCCCCGAGGTCCGCATCTACCAGTTTTTCCATTCGTCTGTAAAGAATTCGCGTTAGTATTTTGCAGCTGTGACTTATTAAACTTATTGTTCGGTAATTTTCACATCTGTCAGCACCTGCTTTCTTTGGGATTGGAATTATTATATTCTTCTTGAAGTCTGAGGGTATTTCGCCTGTCTCATACATCTTGCTCACCAGCTCGTAGAGTTTTGTCATGACTGGCTCTCCCAAGGCCGTCAGTAGTTCTAATGGAATGTTGTCTACTCCGGGGGCCTTGTTTCGACTCAGGTCTTTCAGTGCTCTGTCAAACTCTTCACGCAGTATCGTATCACCCATTTCGTCTTCATCTACATCCTCTTCCATTTCCATAATATTGTCCTCAAGTACATCACCCTTGTATAAACCTTCTATATACTCCTTCCACCTTTCTGCCTTCCCTTCTTTGCTTAGAACTGGGTTGCCATCTGAGCTCTTGATATTCATACACGTGGTTCTCTTCTCTCCAAAGGTCTCTTTAATTTTCCTGTAGGCAGTATCTATCTTACCCCTAGTGAGATAAGCCTCTACATCCTTACATTTGTCCTCTAGCCATCCCTGTTTAGCCATTTTGCACTTCCTGTCGATCTCATTTTTGAGACGTTTGTATTCCTTTTTGCCTGCTTCATTTACTGCATTTTTATATTTTCTCCTTTCATCAATTAAATTCAATATTTCTTCTGTTTCTTTCTAGCAGCCCTCGTCTTTGTACCTACTTTATCCTCTGCTGCCTTCACTACTTCATCCCTCAGAGCTACCCATTCTTCTTCTACTGTATTTCTTTCCCCTATTCCTGTCAATTGTTCCCTTATGCTCTCCCTGAAACTCTGTACAACCTCTGGTTCTTTCAGTTTATCCAGGTCCCATCTCCTTAATTTCCCACATTTTTGCAGTTTCTTCAGTTTTAATCTACAGGTCATAACCAATAGATTGTGGTCAGAGTCCACATCTGCCCCTGGAAATGTCTTACAACTTAAAACCTGGGTCCTAAATCTCTGTCTTACCATTATATAATCTATCTGATACCTTTTAGTATCTCCAGGGTTCTTCCACGTATACAACCTTCTTTCATGATTCTTAAACCAAGTGTTACCTATGACTAAGTTGTGCTCTGTACAAAATTCTACTAGGCGGCTTCCTCTTTCATTTCTTAGCCCCAATCCATATCCACCTACTATGTTTCCTTCTCTCCCTTTTCCTACACTCGAATTCCAGTCACCCATTACTATTAAATTTTCGTCTCCCTTCACTATCTGAATAATTTCTTTTATTTCATCGTACATTTCTTCAATTTCTTCGTCATCTGCAGAGCTAGTTGGCATATAAACTTGTACTACTGTAGTAGGTGTGGGCTTCGTATCTATCTTGGCCACAATAATGCGTTCACTATGCTGTTTGTAGTAGCTTACCCGCATTCCTATTTTCCTATTCATTATTAAACCTACTCCTGCATTACCCCTATTTGATTTTGTGTTTATAACCCTGTAATCACCTGACCAGAAGTCTTGTTCCTCCTGCCACCGAACTTCACTAATTCCCACTATATCTAACTTTAACCTATCCATTTCCCTTTTTAAATTTTCTAACCTACCTGCCCGATTAAGGGATCTGACATTCCACGCTCCGATCCGTAGAACGCCAGTTTTCTTTCTCCTGATAACGACATCCTCCTGAGTAGTCCCCGCCCGGAGATCCGAATGGGGGACTATTTTACCTCCGGAATATTTTACCCAAGAGGATGCCATCATCATTTAATGATACAGTAAAGCTGCATGTCCTCGGGAAAAATTACGGCTGTAGTTTCCCCTTGCTTTCAGCCGTTCGCAGTACCAGCACAGCAACGCCGTTTTGGTTAATGTTGCAAGGCCAGATCAGTCAATCATCCAGACTGTTGCCCTTGCAACTACTGAAAAGGCTGCTGCCCCTCTTCAGGAACCACACGTTTGTCTGGCCTCTCAACAGATACCCCTCCGTTGTGGTTGCACCTACGGTACGGCCATCTGTATCGCTGAGGCACGCAAGCCTCCCCACCAACGGCAAGGTCCATGGTTCATGGGGGGGAGCCTTTACATACAGGCATAAAAACGCTGCTGAGACTTTGATTTGATTACACATACTCGTATAGTTCACCACAATACTGATGTCTCATTTCCAGAAGTTTCTGCTGTCACTTGCATCAGTCTTACATCAGTGTGCAGAAAAGTATACAGTCACTAGTTGCAACTGTACCATCTGCTAGTGGCATAGGAGCTGCATGAGAACGATTTCAAACCATGATTTTTTCCTTAGAACTGGCCGTGAAAAATTTCTCTGTGGACGATTTGTAAAGTGTCATGTACTCCGATGAATCCACATTCACGAATTATGGTGCAGTGAAACGTCGTAATACGCGTTACTAGGCCAAAGCGAATCTTAGGTGGATACATTAGGTCGAACGTCGATGGTGGTCGTCTATTAATGTGTGGTGTGGAGTCCTTGGAGATAGCTCACATGATTACCCAGTTTAACACCAGTAGATTTCCTTCGTGGCGATATCTGAAGAATGATATTTATATTACGGAACGCACAACCCCAAATGGGTTCAAACAGAGCACTGAGGAAGCTAGTTACTCTGTCACGCCAGAAACCATATACGAGGGTTGTTTTTTAAGTAGGGCCGTTCGCGCGTATAGTCCCGTAGTTCGCGCGGACGCCGCAACAAGCCTCCGCGCCACTTGCCGGCATCCTTCCCGTTCACACTGATGCAAGTTGCAGCTCTGTAGCTGACGTGTAGGCATCGCTGTGCTACTTTATAATGTTTACGATTATTGAATCGCCCGCCGCGTGTGAGATACGGTCAGTGATACGTTTTTTGACCGAGAGAAACCTATCAGCTGCAGAAATTCATCGTCAGTTAACAGAAGTTTATGGCTTGAATGCAATGAGTGAAGGTAAACTGTGTATATGGGTTAGAGAGTTTAAAAATGGCCGTCAAAACCTCCACGACGAAGAACGCTCAGGCCGGCCCGCTGTGATCACTGATGATTTGGTGGCTGCAGTCGAAACAAAGATTCGTGAGGACAGAAGATTCACAATTTCCACTCTTTCTTTGGAATTTCCACAAGTTTCAAGATCGGTTTTGTACAAAATTGTGTCTGAAAACCTAAACTTTAAGAAACTGTGTTCTCGGTGGGTACCCAGACTCCTCACAGAGGACCACAAAGGGAAGAGATTTACCACTTCATTTGGCTTTTTGATTCGTTACGAGGAAGAAGGGGATGACATGTTGAGCCAAATTGTTACTGGAGATGAAACATGGGTATCACATATCACTCCCGAAAGCAAGCGAGAATCGATGGAATGGCGACACACAACCTCACCCGTCAAGGTCAAAGCCAAACAGACGCTGTCAAAGCGCAAGATTATGGCAACTGTGTTCTGGAACCGGCGCGGTGTTTTGCTAGTGGACTTTATGCCACGAGGAACGACAATCAACTCAGACGCTTACTGTGCAACTCTAAAAAAGCTCCGCAGAGCAATTCAAAACAAAAGGCGCGACATGCTGGCAAAAGGAGTTTTGCTCCTGCACGATAACGCTAGGTCTCACACCTCTCAAAAGACTCGGGATTTGATTGATTCTTTTGGCTGGGAAGTTTTGGACCATGCACCATACAGCCCCGACCTTGCTCCTAGCGATTTTCACCTTTTGCGGTACCTGAAACACCATCTTGGCGGGCAGCGCTTCAATGACGACGATGAAGTGAAAGCGGCCGTGAACTCTTGGCTGTCGGAGCAGGCGGCCGAATTCTTTGAAGAGGGAATTAAAAATTTAGTTGTACGGTATGACAAGTGCTTAAATAAACAAGGCAACTATGTAGAAAAAAAGGTAAAAGTGTGTAGAATCAGAAAATAAAGGTTTTTTAACAAAAGTATTTGTATCTTTTTCAAAAAATAAAAACGGCCATTACTTAAAAAACAACCCTCGTATCTCGCCCACAAGTCGTTGAAAAGGCCCGTTGAGTTGTGCGTTCAGGAAAGCAGAGACTCGTTTGAACACCTCACTAAAATGAATAATGGGTCACAACAACATCCATCTGAACACAGTCATTTATGTACAGTATCCGGCAGCCGCCCTTCAAACCCGGAACATTTCTAGCTCCCTAACTAAACGTGATAGAAGTATCATTCAGATTGATTTGTAAAAAAAAAAAAAAAAAAAAAAAAAAAAAAAAAAAAAAAAAAAATTAAATGCATCAGCTGCATGACAGAAAAAATAATGTTCTATTTAAAATATCTGTTGCTATAACTCTCTAAAAATTACTAAATAAACTACGTTCATAACTTCATAGAAAGAGAAATCATTCCTGACATTTAACACTAAATATACAGGGTGATCTGTGATAGTGTTGAAAACTTTTGGACACGATGGACAAGAATAAATGTATCAGTTTGAGGTAAGCACATTAGTCCAAATGTAATGCACATCAGTGTCTACCAATGCTACAGCAATATTTACGGTAAGCAGACAAGAGGAAAACTTCATAAAGAAAATAGACCTTTTATTTAGGGTGCAGTGAGTGTCAACGTCCAAGAGTGTTGTTTCGAGGATAGCCTGTGATGTCCGGAATTAAAAAAAAAGGGTGGTAATTTTTTGTTTTTGTTTCGGCGAAAGGAAAGAAAGAAAAAAGGGTGAATAAAGGTGAAGGGAAGTGGTTCTATTTTTACTGGAATGAACTTATTGATGGACATCACAAAAATTTATTTTACCTATATTTTCTTTCTCATCGAAGAAGACAACACAACACATATAAAAGAAATCATCACACTAATATTATCCACAGAATGATCGTTTCACAAGACACTTTCTAGCTCGACTGACTCTTAAGACTGAACAAGACTCGACTGACTCTACTCTCTCTCTGGACCACAGCCTCTTCACGTCCCTCTGGACCAGAGATTTCAACTGTGATTAGCACGCTGATTATTTAATTAATCGTACAGCCGCTGGGCGCGCGCTTGGCGCGTCATTTAAATGGGGTTAAACGCACACCGCGAGAGGCGTGGGCTAGCGGTGTCTTAAAGGTATCGCCACACGGCCCCCTCTACTGGTGCGTAAGTTTTTCAAACTTCGCGGCAGTACCAGATTTGAGTTGACGAACAAGGTTGTGCAGTGTTTGCACCAGCATTATACAACATTTTCAAACATATGACAAGTACATACATATATAAAGAATTATAGCCTAAAGTACAAAGTTTAAGTAAATATACATAAATTGTTGCACATTACAAAATAGCCACTTTGAAATTGATCAATGGATGATTCATTTTTTTTAGAGAGATGCCTGCACCGTTGGCAGTCCTGTTATTAAAAACAATAGCTGCTACCCTGTATTCACAGTTCTTATTGTGTCGACCAGTGAGCACTATGCTTTGCCTCAGTTCAGTGTGGTGCGTCGTGCGAAGCACAGTAAAAGTCACAGCACCACAACTTTGTTTACTTTACAGTTTGCACATCAGGACAATAGGTAATGAATCTGCTTACGACAAAAGAACACAAAAGGTCATACAATTTGGTTTTAAGTTGTCGATGACAACAAAGTTCATGTCAGTATTGTTGGTGTTTAAGAGTGGCTGTGCGTGCACGAGTGCAGTAATTTTGATAAAGTGGTCCATCCACCACGCACCGCGGCACTGCGTACAGCCTCGCGCTCGGGTCCGCTGTTGAGGTATAATAGGCGGTGACACGTCTAGCGGCGCCACCGCTTACGACGGACGCGACAGTACTGGTAGCCGCATCCGAAGACCGTACAACGCAGACTTCCAAGCACTTTCCAAGGTAGGGATCACTGTGATCCGCATCATTGCACTTTATCGTAGAATTTGAGATTAAACTTATCACTTTGTACGGAAAACACTTTTCTATCATATTTTTACTCTTGACTGGTTGATTTCTCTTTATCAACACTATTTGATTTTTTTTTTACAATGTTCAGAAGGGAGGTTCGACGTCCTGTTCCTTCTGAGAACACATTTTCACAGACACTTCACTTTTGAGCAAAATTACACTTTGCATCTTTTCTCCTTTTATATTAGGTGCACATAGTAAGACTGTTTTGTGTGTAGCCTTCACAAGAGGACATTTAAGTTTTGAATAGGCAAGTTCAAAATTACATAGAAAAAATGGACATGTACATATACATAAAATGATTACCTACTATAGACATGAAATTCAATATACATAATACAAATGAACTTCTTCGCAGCTACGTTGCTACATAGCCATTGAAATACTTTGCTAGTCGTGACCTGTGAAACTCTCCCAAAATTCATATTTATATAGAGAACACTAGTTGTTTACATCTTCAAAAACTTACAATTAGACATGTTTTGCTAGTCGTGTCCTGTGAAACTTTACAAAATTCAGATTTATATTGAGATTGCTAGTTGTTTACATTTACAAAATTTTACAATTAGACATGACATGACATATTTATGTACACGAAATTCAGGTTGTGCCATCTATTTCTTGCTGTGCATGTGCACTAACGGAGTACTATCTCCTTCTTCACAGAATATTGAAATCTATGGCATCTGCCATCAAGAATTCTGCAAAACTCGACGAGAGACCCTAAGTGCTGCAAATTATGAATGGACAAAATATACAAAAGAATAGTGCAAAAACCTCACTACCCCACTATCCATCGTCCAGCAGTGGGCAAGGAGGTGGGAGTAGGATCAAGATAGAAGGATTGGGTTATATTCATATTTACAAAATCTTCATCAATACAGTAGTGTTTTCACACATGTGTGCGACGAATAGTGTATCTGTTTGCGTAACGTATGCATCATAAACTTTGCCATTGCGCAAGTGTCACTGACTTTAAGCCAATTCATGTTGTATTCAGTTTCATCCTTTAAAGTTGATCCGAATTGCTGTTTAAGCAAAAAGAAATTCAATGATCATTGTCAATCACTTCCTGTAAATCAGTCAAAGATTTTTGCAAGAATCAATGTGAGTACCGTATATGGTTTAATTCACTCGTTGAATCAGTCATGTTTAGGTAAATACGCGCTTAATGACACGGTAGTTTATATTCCTGAAAAAAATTCGGTCAATAAACGTACTAATAAATGACTATAGGATCCTTCCATAAGAGGTGTACTTTAGTGAGTATCACGTAGTAAAATAAATATATGAATTTCCTGTAGGTAAAGGAAAATGAATGCGCTTTAGTTTCCATAAAGACAAGAAAATCGCTGTGTCCACGAAGACAGCTGCGTCGTACTGCTTCACACACAAATCTTCAAAAACTTATCCACTTTGCTGAAAGAGAAAGAAAAATCTCA
This sequence comes from Schistocerca gregaria, assembly GCF_023897955.1. Lineage (NCBI taxonomy): Eukaryota > Metazoa > Arthropoda > Insecta > Orthoptera > Acrididae > Schistocerca > Schistocerca gregaria. The sequence goes on from NC_064927.1 coordinate 260,922,914, forward strand.
TACACTAAAGTATGTTTTCTTGTAATCGTGAATTGTACGTCGTACCGGTAGTCGTGTAGTTTTTGTTTCCTGGTCGAGAACATGAGCAGAGAGCGGGAGACTTCGTATCCTAGCAATTGTTTTATGAGAGTCGCATTTTCTTAACTCTGGTCCAGACAGAACGACATAAAATTGCATAACTTATATACTATCCCACTTACACAAATACATATGTCCATGTCCTCACAGTATCAAGTAATGAGTGCTAGATTTCACCTAAATTACTTCACAGGATAAAAACTTTTTTTTTAAATAGTGTTAATGTTAGTGAGTTCATAAGTTCGTAACCATTAAACACGACCTTCGTAAATGTAGAATACGAATCTTACGAAGGCAGCCTGCATGCATGGTACTACACAATTAGCCTGTGTAAAGAATGAGATTCTATAACGACAGCAATTTTTATTCGCTACGTAAGCAGATTATTTATTTCGCTGTGGCTGATAAACATTTTTCCTCCACAGTGACCTATGTACAAAATTTACGTTTGTTACGATGGAGAGCACACAAACTCTTTATGCCAAGCGTGAGATAATGGTTTTTTAAATAGGGCACATACCAAATAAGTTTTTCTTTCTCCTTTTTTATTGCCTACACGGCGATTCATTTCTCATTAACATCTATCAGTATCCATACACACGTATCGTTTTCATTCATACAGCTTCATATAATTAATATTCACCTTTCTTCTCATAGAACAGCTTCAATATAAATCGCAAATCATCAAATAATACTACGTGGTGGCATCATTGGCTCACACACAACGAAATCCTCATCATCATCATAAAAACTACCTTATAAACTAAAATTCACATTCATTCTTTCACACTCATTTCAGCACAATCATTCACTCATGCTGGCGTATAGTATAGCATTCTGGTGGCTCTCAAATTCATCACAGTTATTAACATAATAAAATCTTTTTTCTTGTACATAGTTTCCTGTTCTAGAAAATGCCTGTTTAAGGAGTAAGTTTGGTCGCTAACTTCGTTGTCCTTGGTTAGTAGTCAAATTATTCGTAGCATAGTAAATATAACGTAGATTAAATAGTTCTTGGATTGCATGTAATGTTTAACGTAGATTTGCTATAGTTTAATGCGTTATGATTCTTTGCATTGACTAACAATTAACACTAACATTTTAGCTGTAACTAGCATATCCTGTCTCTTTCTCTTACTTTACATACTGCTTTAAGTGGTGGTGGGCGTAAAGTCCTTTAACTTTCTGTGTTGTAGGGTATGCTAATAAATAACATCCAGGGTGAGGAATATCGACGATCCGGTATGGACCTGAGTAAACTAATTGCCATTTCTTAAGCAAACGTTTTAGCCTCGTAGATTTGGGATGGGTTGTGAGCAATACCAAATCATCAATTTCGAACACACGTGTCGGTCTGACCCGTTTATCAAATTTTTTCTTCCGGAGCTCCGCAGTGTGTGCCAGGGTAATGGCAGCTTGCCTTACCTTTTCCTGCAAAGAAATATCGTTCGAAGACAACTTAGGCAGGGGACTTGACCATGAGTTTTTTTCTGGTTCGTCTGATAATACCTCGGCAGGTGAGAATCCGGTTGAACTATGTGGCAAATTGTTCACAATGTACTCGAACGGAGCGAGGTATTCTATCCATTTGGAATGTTTTGTAGAAGAATGGATGCGCATAAATTGATTAAATTCTTTAAAAATTCGCTCAACGGGGTTACCCTGTGGGTGAAATCGGGAAGTATAATATCGGAATCTTGCAGAAATGATTTCCACTTTGCACTCGTAAAGTACGATGCATTGTCCGTTAGGACAGCGACAGGTTTTCCAACGCGGGCTAGGTAGTCGGCCGAAAAGCGTCGAATGATAGCCGCAACAGTGGCTGTGCGCAAGGCGTACAATTTCACATACTTAGTAAAAACCTCCAATATAGCCAAAATGTATTTAGCACCACCGCGGGATTGTGGATAGGGTCCGCCAATGTCTACGGAAATCAAATCAAGCGGTTGCTTTGGAAGAATGGGATGCAATTCAATTGATGCATGTTTGTTCAAATATTTTGCCTTCTGGCAAATGATACATTTGCGAATGACCTGCAGGACTCTACGTCGCATGTTAGGAAAATAGCAGAAGCGTAGGATCTTGGCGGCACATTTATTAATGCCATAATGTCCCCAGGTTTTGTGGGTGAACAAAATGAAGTCGTCAACATAAGCTTCCGGTAAACATACCAACCAACGCTCTGACACGAGATGGGAACGATGAAACAGTACACCATTGTTGATCTTGTAGTAATTTTGAAGATTAGAATTTGAATTCTGACATAATTTTGTTTTTACTGTAGACCACCTAGGATCGGCATCTTGTAACTGTGCAAAATCCCTGCAGATTCGGTGATAGTAGCGGTTGTAGGATTCGTCATACATTAACATGACCTGAAAGTCGGAAGTTTGCTCATGCAAATCTGAAAGATTTTTCGCATCGTGCGGAAGACGAGAAAGAGCGTCCGCAACAATATTGGTTTCGCCGGAGATGTAAATAATTTCGAAATCGTATTCTTGTAACGACAAACACCAACGAGTCAGCCGGGAATGAAGTAATTTGCAAGACAGTAAAAATGATAAAGCTTGGTGGTCTGTATAGATGCGTGTATGTTTTCCCCAGAGAAAATATTGAAATTTTCGCATAGACCAAATAGTTGCAAGGGTCTCGCGTTCCGTAACTGAATACGATCTCTCGCATTCAGTTAAGGTGCGACTGGCAAAACTGATAGGTTTTACTATTGTTCGATCATGTTCAACAGACCGTTGAAACAAAAAAGGCCCCAAGTCCATAAGATGACGCATCGGTCGATAGGCAGAAGTCTTTTGACATGTCCGGATGACAGAGGAGTGGTGCGAGGATTAATGATTGTTTAATTTTTTCAAAATCGGCTTGACATTCTGTAGTCCATCGCCAAAGGGAATTTTTCTTTAGAAGATTTAGAAGATGTGGGCTGTTAAGAGCTTGCTGTGTCACGAACTTTCTGAAAAATGACGAAAGACCCAAAAATGCTTTTAAGTTGTTTTTTTGGTTCGGGGTGCAGGAAAGTTGCGAATTGCTTCAGTCTTTTTAGAGTCCGGCCTGATGCCTTCCGGCGTGATGATGTGGCCAAGGAACTTAATCTGTTGTCGGGCGAACCTTGATTTTTCCAAATTGATTGTCACGCCTGCACCGGCGAATTTAATCAAAATTTGTCTTAGAAGATCGACATGTTCTTCCCAGGTGGCAATCGCCACAACTAAATCATCCACATAGGGAGTGATTTGTGAAAGTAAATCTGGCCCGAGGACGTCGTCAAGCGCCTCGATAAAGATTCCTGCACTTATTCGTAACCCGAAGGGCAAAACACGGAATTGGTATGATCGTCCTTCGCACAAAAATGCGGTATATTTACGTGATTCAGGATGTAGAAGAACCTTGTAGTAGGACGATCGTAGGTCGATATTAGTCAGAAATTTGGCGTTGTGAAATTTCAGGAGTTGTTCGTCCAGATTTACAGGGCGAGTATTTACCGGTATAATAATTTTGTTGATTTCGCGTGCATCAAGAACAAGACGCACGCTTCCATCGGGTTTCGAAACTGACAACAAAGGGTTGCAATACGGCGAGTGCGAATTTTCTATGATTTTCCAACGCAGCATTCTGTTAATTTCCTGCATAACCGCTGGTTTTTTAGACCACGGTATATTGTAGTGTGTACGACAAAATGTTAGGTGGGGTTTGACATCCATCTTGTACACATACCCACGTATGATACCAGGTTTATCTTGAAAGACTACTGAAAATTGTTGAAGAAGGTGAAACAGATTCTGTTTTTGCAAATCAGTTAGATGGTAGGCTTCGACACACTTTTCCCACAGAGTTTTACTATCAGCATTGTAAGAAGAATTGCAATTGTTTGTCATAGAAAAATTAGTGATGGGCACAGATTGTACTTTCAAGTGACGTACGTCCCGATAAGAATTGTTGTTATTAATTGTTTTAGATAAAGGTATCAAAATTCTTTGCTTTTCAACCATCAATTGACAGATACCATTCCCTAAGTCAATCACTGCTCGATACTGATTTAAGAAATCGATGCCGAAAAGACATGGAACTGTTAAATTATCCACAACAAGGAAATGATAACGAACATGCACGTTGGAAACAACAAAGTTAGAAGAGCTTGTAATTTGACATTTTTTGATTTGTTTCCAGTGGCGCCGATGATTCGGCAGTTCTGCACTGGAAACGTTGGAAGTTTAGAACCTTTATCTAGATCCAAGTACAGGGAACAAGAAATCACGCTTGCTGACGCTCCAGTGTCGAATAACACTTCTACAATGGATTTCTCTAACGATAAAACAGCAGTTGCCTGAACCGTTACCTTTACTTTGTCGTTATTACTAGACTTATTATTCTCGGCAAGAAGGTCATGTTCCATAGTGTGTCCGTCTTGGAATCTCAAAAAACAATTTGCAAGATTATTTGCGCCCGTGCTCACGTTCTCGACCGGGGGTTGGGCGCTTACGCCGGTCTGCTCATGTTTTCCGCCGCGTTATTAGGTGACGCATTTTGGTCATCACTTACCTCAATAATATTTATCCTTTGTTCATGGACATGTTTGGTGTTCGGTGGAGTTTGATTACCGCAGTCCTGATTATTAGCATTGTTTTTTGGTACAAAGTGTCGTGCATTCGGAAACAAATAATTGTAGTTGTGTGGTGTATAGTTCGGGTTTCCCCACTGCGGGGGTGGATAACTGACTCTAGAATTTTGACAATTTGAATTATTCTGCTGATATGGCGAATTTCTCTCAAAATAACCAGGGTTGTATCTTCCATCCTGACGTCTGTTTTGATTGTTGTTGTTTCGGTTACGGTTGTTGTTGCCTCTGGAGTACTGATTGTTGTTGAAACTACCATTGCGTCTGTTGCCATTACTATTACTTTTTCGGTAAAATTGACCATTACCAAAACTGTTGTAATTGTTGGAATTTTGGAATCGGGGATCGCAAGATTGCTGCGAATATTGTGTGAAGTTGGGCTGTTGTGATTTTTGCCCCTGATTTTGAGGAAGCGGGTTTGCATTCCACATGTTACCGCTGTTGTTATTTTGATTGAAATTATGGCAATTGTTTTGGCGAGAGTTGGAATTAGCATTATAAATATGTGGAGTGTTCCCTGAATCTCCTCTAAACACAAGGTCTACTTCATTCAAATAATCTAGAAATTTCTTGATGTTAGTTTCCGGAACACCAATTAATTGTGTCCGGTAATGCAGGGGTAAATGACTTTTTAAGGTGTTAATCACATCGGCAAGATCGGCCGGTTTTGACCAATAAAGTGTTTTGTCCAGGTATCTTTCAAAATATTGACCCAAAGTTTCTTTACGAGGGTTGTATGGTTCGGGATTGTGAACTTCACGTCGAAGTTGTTTTTGCTCATCTTCTGACCAGAATTCCTGCAGAAAAGCCTCTTCAAATTGCTTGAAAGTTAAATTTTGCCTTTTTATTTCAGCTCCCCATCTGGATGCTCGCCCCCTCAACAGATTACTTACAAAAAAAAATTTTTACGCATCTGACCAGTTGTGCGGAAACATTCCGTCAAAAGACCTAATAAAAACAATCGGGTGCACCGCTTGGGTATAATCGGAACTGAACGTTGGAAAATAGGCATGTTTAATCATGTTACCGTCAACAATACCGGCAGGCACTATAGGGCCTGAACTATTGTTCCCTGGTGAAACTTCATGGCACAAGGGTGGTTGAGAATTACTGTTTTGTGCGATCACTGAGAGCGGCTCTGTTTGATGTTTTTCGCTCGCAAGTGATTCGCTGTTAGACTGTGGAACAAACTGCACAGTGAAATTAGGCGGTGAACTCGTTGTGAGTGGGGTTGTAGGCGGAACAGTAACTACGTTAGAATCGGGAGTTAATAACTGAGAAATTTGGTTTTTTAAAGTGTTGGTCTCGGTTTGCACCTGCGACATGGCCTGATGTAAAATCTCTTTTATAGCGGTTTCTACCCTTTGCTCAATGAGCTTGTTGCAAATACCACATTCGTGCACTAATTTTTCTGCAATGTTTGCGTTACACTCTAAAGAAAGCGATTCTGTTTTTTCCTCCAAATGGGAAATTTTTTCTTTCATTTCTAATTGTTGTAAGCATACTACGCTAACTTGTTGAGTAATACCTTCGATATCCATCGAAATTTTATTTTGTGAGGTGGTTTGATTTTGCACGAAATTCTGAACTAGATCATTGACCTGAGCCTGAGCGTTCGTGACCTGATCCAACTTGGTTTTACATGACTGTATTTCGGAATTTGTCACTGTTTGATATTTAACAAAGGAATTTTCGTGAGTGTTTACACGACATGACAATTCATTGAAACTTTCGGTCAATTGTGTCGTTTTTGAATTAAGTTCTGAGATTTGGTTAGCCTGTTTTTCCAGAGTAGATGTTACCTCAGAAGACAATTGATCGATTTTGCTGTTTAATTCTTTTGTACTCTGCTCCTGTTTATCAAATCTAGTGTCTAGTTTATCAAACCTTTCATTAAGGATGCTATCCATACTTCGCGTAAGAAGTTGTATTAAAATTCCGTACTGATTCGGATCAATGTTTGGATCATTGTTCCTTTCACTAGAGTTGTGCAAATTAGGATCGGAGTGGGAAATCCCTAGTTGGACACGTCTACTATCGTTTTCCATAGGGTCAGGATTATTGGGTGTGTCACCTGATGAATTACTTTCGTTACTTAGTATTATTTGATGTGATACACTTGCAGTAAATTCCATAGATTCTGGGCTGGGAAAGCCTAGGAAAGGGGATGCTGATGATACAGTAGCATCACCGTTATCAGTTTGCTGTTGCTGTTGTTCCATTTTTGCCAATAATTAACAAACGTGAAATATACAAATAGTACACCCAGAATGGCGATGGCTTGCAAAGTACAAAAGATAAATAAAATTTAAATAGTTAGACGGTAATAACTATTTCTTGATAGAATTTCCAAAAATGTCTGAATTATTATTGTGGTTGTAACCGTATTCGCGTAGCTAATCTGAAAGTGGTGACATGACGTAACAAACAGGATTGACTCATAACACTGACTTCTGCATATCTTACTGTTGAATTTCAATGTTACAATAATAGAAATTCCATTGACAAAGGGTATGATTCTTGTTTAGGGAAAGGCATGGGAAATGGGAATAAAAGTTAGCATAGGCGGGAGGCGCACGCTGGACAATGGCATAGCAGAACAAATGCTTTTGCACTACTCACCGCGCTGCGTTGAAGCTTGCAGAAATCTTGTTAATCTTGAAACAACGTTAGCTCTCGTTTTCATATTGGCATGAAAGAGAAAATTACAGTTTTTTAGCCAATGTACAAGACAATAAATATTACTACACGTATGATTTTACTTTAATTTGCCCTTGTTAAGTTCATTCCAGTAAAATCCGAAGATTGGCGTTTTGTAAACGGTCGCCAGTGTGATGTCCGGAATTAAAAAAAAAGGAGGGTGGTAATTTTTTTTTGTTTTTTGTTTTTTCGTGTATGTTGAAAGGAAAGTAAGATAAAAGGGTGAATAAAGGTGAAGGGAAGTGGTTCTATTTTTACTGGAATGAACTTATTGATGGACATCACAAAAATTTATTTTAGCTATATATTTTTTTCTCATCGAAGAAGACAACACAACACATATAAAAGAAATCATCACACTAATATTATCCACAGAATGATCGTTTCACAAGACACTTTCTAGCTCGACTGACTCTTAAGACTGAACAAGACTCGACTGACTCTACTCTCTCTCTGGACCACAGCCTCTTCACGTCCCTCTGGACCAGAGATTTCAACTGTGATTAGCACGCCGATTATTTAATTAATCGTACAGCTGCTGGGCGCGCGCTTGGCGCGTCATTTAAATGGGGTTAAACGCACACCGCGAGAGGCGTGGGCTAGCGGTGTCTTACAGGTATCGCCACAAGCCTTAATGAAGATTTACAACTTTCTTTTATTTTTATATCTTTAAGTCCATTAAACACATCACTAATATTTTTATATAAAATAAAGTCACATTTTTCGTAATAAAAACTTACTGCGTGAGCCGTGGAGGCTGGCGCTAGGATCTTCTACGTGCATCGCTGATATCGATATTCGGCTGTCTTGCTATCTATGACTGTTGCCCCCCGCGGTTTTCCGGGCGAACGTGTGACGAGAAAGTCTCCGGTCGGCGTTCAACGAGCCAACTTGTGTTGAAAACAAGCTGGCGTCCCTAACCGTGGTGCATGGGCCTCGCCGTGCTCGCCGCCCTTGTCTTTTTTCGCGCCGGGTGTAAGGTGCCGATCACTGGGCGCCTTGACGTTGTAAGTAGGTTGTTTAGGTTTTTATATTGGTAACGCCACGTAGCGCTCTGTATGAAAATCACTGACTGTGCTGTGTGCAGGCTGTGGCAGGTTTGCATTGGAATTTGCTATTGTAGTGTTGGGCAGTTGTCTGTTAACAGAGCGTAGCGTTGCGCAGTTGGAGGTGAGCCGCCAGCAGTGGTGGATGTGGGGAGAGAGATGGCGGAGTTTTGAAAGCGGATGATCTGGACGAGTGTACATCAGAGGCAGCAAATTTGTAAGACAGGATGTCATGAACTGCTATATATATTATGACTTTTGAACACCATTAAGGTAAATACATTGTTTGTTCTCTATCAAAATCTTTCATTTGCTAACTATGCCTATCAGTAGTTAGTGCCTTCAGTAGTTAGAATCCTTTATTTAGCTGGCAGTATTGGCGCTCGCTGTGTTGCAGTAGTTCGGTAACGAAGATTTTTGTGAGGTAAGTGATTCATGAAAGTTATAGGTTATTGCTAGTCAGGACCATTCTTTTGTAGGTGTTATTAAAAGTCAGATTGCGTTGCGCTAAAAATATTGTGTGTCAGTTTAGTGATGATCAGAGTAAGTAAAGAGAGAAATGTCTAAGTACTTTCAGTTTTGCTCAACTGTTTGAAAATCAAATAACGTAAGGGGTTTATCAGCACAATCATTCACTAAATTTTTCCAAGGGGAGGTTTCAACGTGCAAAATTGTGATGGGTTCGTCATCTCACTCTGAACAGCTTCCCAGCTCGTAATTTGCAACCTCCAAGCTACGTATGACTTTTATTCTGTGTTTAACTAAGAAGATTGTTGAAACTTATTGTGGCACGGGTAGCTGCCTGTGATGATTCTGAACTTGGTTCTGCAGTGGCTATTTTAAGGAGGCTGATGTTCATCATCTGTGGAGTGTGTGTCTTAAGTGGTTTTCATGCAAGTCTTAACTTGTTTTGGGACAAATTGACCGCTTTGGGACTGGTTGCGGTTGTGTACACACCCAGCAGCCGTAGAGTTAATGGTTTAATCATTTGTCACGACAGGATTTTGTATGTTTATTTAATGTTAAAAGTGCCTCAAGGCAACTGGAAGTGATCTCCAAGGTCCCTGCTAATATACTGGGAGACGGGTGATGTTAGAGTATTGCTCCATAAGAATTTGCGGGCATGCTTATGATATATTCCAGTGAGGCTGTGATTTGACATTGTTTTCATTGCAATCTATTTATGCTGCAGGCCATTTGTGAAGTCTGCGCGTTTCCTGGCGTTGTTGCGGTTATGGATTCTTGTCAGGACCGCTCATTGTGAGGCCGGTCGGAATATATATAAATATATGCCGCCTGTTAGTGAGCCTGTGCACAAGTCGTGGGGAGTGAACGCTCGTATTGCCTGCTGGCCGTAGCGGTATTCCTTCCTGTTCTCTAAAGTTAAGTGCAATTTGGGAATCATTCTGAGTCATTATATCTGTTAGTTAAGTAATGCCACTTTGCTAATATTAGCGTTCTTGTAAGTCATTTTACTGGTTGAGTTATTACGAGACATTCTTATTTAACACTTATCTTAATCATTTGTGTATCTTTAATGAATGTGCAACTTGTTATTTTTCCTGTCTGCCAGTTTTGCGACCTTGGTTGGCTCACTTTGCAATTATAGTATAAGCATGTTTCATTGTGGACCTTTATGTGGGCAGTACAGTTTTATTAAGCTTTAACTTCATTTTTTTAATGAAGTTATGGTTTTATGTGGCTGTGTAACTTTGGGTTGGATGTGTTTAATGTTACTAGTCTTTTTCGATATGGTTAAACAGGATCGATTGTTTGATTATTCACCGTACCTACTATCTATGATTTTGGTTGCGGACGCAAAGTATGATTCTTATTCGTGTTTATGTAATTCAGTTAAAGTGAAGATCTGTATGTTGCATCACTAAGAGGGCAAATGCCCGAACTGAAGTTTGTAATAGCCTGTTTTAAGTCAAATTAAAATTGTAAAACAATCACAAGTTCATCACCAGTGATCCCGGGCTTCCTATATCCTTTAAATGACTGTGGTGAGGTTGCAACTTTTTATTTTTCTAAAGAATTGAGTAGTACCACGGTTCACTACGTAATAAGTCTTTGTTACCACAAAGCGTCTTGAGTGTACAGCATTTGCACAAGCTTGAAAGACTACGAAGCATTTGAAACTAATATAACTACATGTGTTTCACACTCTCCAATATTTTAAAATTATGATGCAGATAAAAGATAATTGTGAAATAGACGAGATAAATTAGCTGTTTTCAAAAATAGAGATGTTGAGTTACAGAAAAATATGAGTTGGTAAATTAACTAAAAGTAGTAACATTTTTCATAAATGACTGTGTTTTGACTTTATAAAATGAAATTGAAAACGAAGTTGTGTTTTAGATTTTGTTATGGCATTTATAGGGGCACAAAGATTCGTAGCATCGCCCGGCGACATATTTAAATATCGATATGCAAAGTGAATTAACTGTATATACGGGAGAACTTCCCCAGTCTGTGAAACATTGAGTAAATATCCAACAACGTGAAACGCACAGTACGTATTACAAAATGGTTCAAATGGCTCTGATCACTATGGGACTCAACGTCTAAGGTCATCAGTCCCCTAGAACTTAGAACTACTTAAACCTAACTAACCTAAGGACATCACACACATTCATGCCCGAGGCAGGATTCGAACCTGCGACCGTAGTAGCAACGCGGTTCCGGACTGAAGCGCCTGAAACCACTCGGCCACAACGGCCGGCACACTACATATCACAAAGTAAGCACATGCGTGAAGAGATATCGTGCACATCCATAAAGAGATTTGTGAGCCGAAAGTTAGAAGCGAAAATTGTGCTGATACGTCTGACAGTGGACCTCTTCTGCTACAAGCACTTTGCTTTCCTTATGTTAAGAGGAGGTGGTTTGAACCAAAACAAGAGAAAACTGTCCAATAAACATGGTCTCTAAAGTGCGTATCTTAAGAGCTAAGAGCACTTGTTCATCTGTGTGGAACATATCTCTTCTACGGGTTGTTTTGGGGGGAAGAGACCAAACAGCGAGGTCATCGGTCTCATCGGATTAGGGAAGAATGAGGAAGGAATTCGGCCGTGCCCGTTTCAAAGGCATTTGCCTGAAGAGATTTTAGGGAAATCACGGAAAACCTAAATCCGGACGCGGGACCGACCTTCGTCCTCCCGAATGCGAGTCCTGTGTGCTAATCACTGCGCCACCTCGCGCGGTATCTCTTCTACGGAAAAAGTGCTCACGGCTGTTTCAGTATGCATTTTGAGGCCCATATTTAATACACAATTTACTGTTGTTTTGGTCCATACTACCTCCTCCTAAAATATGAAATGCAAAGAACTTGCAATAGAAGAGTTCCACCGTCAGAAGTATCAGAACGATTTTCGCTTACAGTTTTCCACTTGGTCGTCATCGCAACGAGGTCCCTCAAGTCGTATTGATACATTTACTCTTCTGTATCCATCCGCAAAATTTGTAATATCATCACGAAACCACCCTGTATATTTCTGTCACTTATTATTTTGCAAGTTACGGAAAAAACACCTTATCTGAAACACCATGCAATATGAATGCCGTTACGTAAATGCCGTCGGTTGCGCTCCGCGTGTTTTCGTGAACTACGGTGTTATACACAGAGGTGACATGAGCAGAATACTGTTGCAAACTGTAGGAAGATTGATTTGCATTTGGTTGCAATGGTTGGTTGTTGTGGTTTGTTTCAAACCAAGGCAGAGTGATGCACGTGAACGGGACAATAACGTGACAGTCGGCTGGTTGTGTAAGCAAATGAGAACTGCCTAAGAGGTGAGGGACGATGCAGGGATAACAGGTGCCCCTTGCCTCTCACCGGATTTGCAGCCTCCGTCCGTAATCTGCGCTACTGCGACCGCAGAACACACATGGTCACAGCAATCGCCGATCTCTTCTGCTGTTGCGGGAATCGTACTCACACCCCACGATGGATCACGATTACAATCTTCGGTAACGAGAAAAACGTAACCGAAAGGAGTTCAGAGTGCACAAAGATTTGGATAACGTTTTTATGTACATTGAATGTGGAGGGGGGGGGGGGCGGGAGGGCGAGAGGAAACGAAAGAAAAGAGTAGGAACTGATGGTATCAGCTGCATCGGGACTTGATGTGGAATCGGCGGCAACGACTGAAAATACACTCCTGGAAATGGAAAAAGAACACATTGACACCGGTGTGTCAGACCCACCATACTTGCTCCGGACACTGCGGGAGGGCTGTACAAGCAATGATCACACGCACGGCACAGCGGACACACCAGGAACCGCGGTGTTGGCCGTCGAATGGCGCTAGCTGCGCAGCATTTGTGCACCGCCGCCGTCAGTGTCAGCCAGTTTGCCGTGGCATACGGAGCTCCATCGCAGTCTTTAACACTGGTAGCATGCCGCGACAGCGTGGACCTCAACCGTATGTGCAGTTGACGGACTTTGAGCGAGGGCGTATAGTGGGCATGCGGGAGGCCGGGTGGACGTACCGCCGAATTGCTCAACACGTGGGGCGTGAGGTCTCCACAGTACATCGATGTTGTCACCAGTGGTCGGCGGAAGGTGCACGTGCCCGTCGACCTGGGACCGGACCGCAGCGACGCACGGATGCACGCCAAGACCGTAGGATCCTACGCAGTGCCGTAGGGGACCGCACCGCCACTTCCCAGCAAATTAGGGACACTGTTGCTCCTGGGGTATCGGCGAGGACCATTCGCAACCGTCTCCATGAAGCTGGGCTACGGTCCCGCACATCGTTAGGCCGTCTTCCGCTCACGCCCCAACATCGTGCAGCCCGCCTCCAGTGGTGTCGCGACAGGCGTGAATGGAGGGACGAATGGAGACGTGTCGTCTTCAGCGATGAGAGCCGCTTCTGCCTTGGTGCCAATGATGGTCGTATGCGTGTTTGGCGCCGTGCAGGTGAGCGCCACAATCAGGACTGCATACGACCGAGGCACACAGGGCCAACACCCGGCATCATGGTGTGGGGAGCGATCTCCTACACTGGCCGTACACCTCTGGTGATCGTCGAGGGGACACTGAATAGTGCACGGTACATCCAAACCGTCATCGAACCCATCGTTCTACCAGTCCCTAGACCGGCAAGGGAACTTGCTGTTCCAACAGGACAATGCACGTCCGCATGTATCCCATGCCACCCAACGTGCTCTAGTAGGTGTAAGTCAACTACCCTGGCCAGCAAGATCTCCGGATCTGTCCCCCATTGGGCATGTTTAGGACTGGATGAAGCGTCGTCTCACGCGGTCTGCACGTCCAGCACGAACGCTGGTCCAACTGAGGCGCCAGGTGGAAATGGCATGGCAAGCCGTTCCACAGGACTACATCCAGCATCTCTACGATCGTCTCCATGGGAGAATAGCAGCCTGCATTGCTGTGAAAGGTGGATATACACTGTACTAGTGCCGACATTGTGCATGCTCTGTTGCCTGTGTCTATATGCCTGTGGTTCTGTCAGTGTGATCATGTGATGTATCTGACCCCAGGAATGTGTCAATAAAGTTTCCCCTTCCTGGGACAATGAATTCACGGTGTTCTTATTTCAATTTCCAGGAGTGTATGTACCGAAGCGGGACTCCAATCCGGGATCGCCTGCATACTAGGCGGTTACGTTAACCATTGCTGCACACAGGTACAGAGCTAATCACAAATTCTCGGACTACCTCGGCATACTCTCCGGCCGACGCACATTCCCATCAAGGGGCACCGATTCGCAGTCCCGTCCATGTCCTCCATAGCCGCACAGAAGGTTGTGAATTCATTGCCCATCGAGCCGAATCAACTGTATGAATGCGTGGTGCCCGTTCTTGTGGACATATTCGAAACAACGGACGCCACGCCTCCACACAATACGTTTGGTAACGGCTATCACATAATTTCTTGCTTAGGCTGCTAAACGCAGTAGTTTAGACCCGACCTCTATCGGTACCTTAGTTCACAATACCTCGCTTCTAAAATTACCTGGTTAAAATGTCATAAAAATATATTTTTGTGTTTGCACACACAATACACGAGGGTGAGTCAAATGAAAACCATAAATCTGTAATAACAAATCGAAATTTTACGCTGTTGTCCTGTAAGTTGGTAAGCGTGCTACAAACAGCGCGCATAAATCCCTGTAGGTGGCAGCATAATGCAGATGCACACATACCATCGCATTACCAGTATAAAGATGGCCGCCTCACTTGCGACGTGCATCAGGGAAGAACAGCGTTCTGTTATTTGGTTTTTGCGTAGTGAAAGTGTGAAATCTGTTGAAATTCATCGACGGTGATGCATGTTTGTCACAGAAGCAAGTCTACGACTGGAGTAGGAAGTTCGCAAATAGTGTGACATAAGTGGAAGATGCTCCTCATCCAGGTCAGGCACAACGAGTTGTGACTCCACAGAACATTGCAGCAGTTGAAGCCATAGTGAAGGAAAACTGCCAAGTGACACTGAATGACATTGCAGCATGTTTGCAGATTAGCCATGAGTGAGCACACCACATTGCGCATGATGTGCTTTAGTTTCACAAAGTGTCTGCAAGATGGGTGCCATGGCACCTGACTCCTGAAATGAAAGGTGGACGTGTTGATGCTTGTGAAGAACTTCTTCGGCACTTTGAACGAGAAGGTGATGGCTTCCTTGCAAGGATCGTTACTGGGGACGAAACCTGAGTTCACTTCCACCAGCCGGAAACGAAGAGAGCGACTAAGGAATGGCGCCATTCCTCATCACCAAAACTAAAGAACTTTCGAACAGAACCATCAGCAGGGAAGGTTATGCTGACTCTCTTTTGTGACGAAAAAGGCGTCATTTTGGAGCATTACATACCTAGAGGGACCACTGTCACCAGTGCATCACACACAGATCTCCAAAAAAATCTTCTACAGCCTGCAATCAAATCAAAGCGACGTGGATTGCTATCAGCAGGTGTCCTTTTGCAACATGACAATGCAAGGCCCCACACTGCCCGTGCAACAGTTGCAGCAACCAAAGACCTGCATTTTGAGTGTCTTCCTCATCCACCATACTCACCAGACCTTGCCCCAAGTGATTTCCATATATTTGGACCACTCAGAGACGCAATGGGAGAAAAGAAGTTCCCTTCTGTTGAAGAGGTACGTCACATGGTGCATGAATGTTTGCGCGGACTAAAAAAAGAATTTTTTTCTCAACGAATTTATGCACTTTGTAAGCGCTGGAGGACTAGCATTGAGCGTGGGGGAGATTATGTTGAAAAGTGATACAGCTTTGCACTACTTCTGCACAATAATTAATATTTAAAAAATATTTAAGATTTTCATTTGATTCACCCTCTTATGTCTGCACTGATATGACAACTGCAGCTGTCAGTTGTTGATTTAAGATAAAATATAAATATAGTTGTCATATAGCAAACTGACTTAGTTTCATTAAATGATTACTAATAAATGTAGCTTACACTGGACGTCGTTCATCCACTCTTGAGTGTTACTCATTTCTCTGACGTGATTAACCGACTGTAGTGTTCCTTTCGCAAAATAAATGTAAACGAAAAACGGAACTCCGCCATCAGACCCTGAAGATCAAGCGACGCCGACTGACCACCATCTTATCCTCTGCCATGTGGCATCATGAAGATGTGAAATGGACTGTCATACGGTCAGCACACCTCTTTCCCAGCCGTTGTCGATGTTCAGACTTCGGAGCCGCAACTTGTCAGTCAGACAGGTTCTAAGCTGGCATCACGAGGTTGAATGCAACCCAGCCCAGTCCCATTAAGAAAAAATCCTTGGCAGTACCTAGAATCTAACTCAGATCCTCTGCATGGCAGCCATCTACACTGACCAATCAGAAACGGAGCCGGACTCCGTATAAATATATACAATGTTAAATTCCACATTCAGTAACCACTTTTATAAAATGGCAGTTAATACAGAAAAAAATTAAATTTTTATTTTCTTTCTGATTGCGACGTAAAATGTCGTCAACACTATTTTTGTTGATATATTAACATATTTTCCTTTGCAATAATTATATTCCGTTTAGAGCTTTTAATTAATACGTAAACAATCATTTTCTTCAAATTTTTCAAATAAACAAAGAAATTAACAAAAGCTAATATTCAGAAACAAAGAGCAACTCTTGGGCAGCATCTTGAAGTGCAGTTTCTTACGAACTTGGGCCGGTGCGGCAGGGCTTAATAGTGACGTATAAATGCAGTAGTGTACGAATTTCAGTCGACCGAA
This sequence comes from Schistocerca gregaria, assembly GCF_023897955.1. Taxonomy (NCBI): domain Eukaryota; kingdom Metazoa; phylum Arthropoda; class Insecta; order Orthoptera; family Acrididae; genus Schistocerca; species Schistocerca gregaria. The sequence continues at coordinate 260,939,603 of NC_064927.1, forward strand.
ACAATCTAGCTACAAGTGAAAATGAAATCACTCAGAAGCGTCCCTCATGAAAATAACGTGGAAACTATTACAGATAGAGAATCGTAGTTGTGAGTTTTTGCTTAGTGCTTAGTTTCACATGTGATTTGGACCAATAGAAAGCGCAATGTGTCGTGTGGTACCCAGTATCCAAATCTGTGACAACGAGTCTGCGGAATTATCGACCACAGTATGGGAGGACACCACGGACAAAAACAAGCATAACGAGGTGGTTCCAAAGCTGTAAAGAGGAAGTCAGCTTGAGAAACCTTCCCCAAAGTGCACGTCGCACTGTGTCTCAAGAACGTGCCCACCGAACGCAAACTGCGTTTCAACGCAGTCCCGAGAAATCAATTTATCGTGTATTACACGAACTGCAATAAGAAAGATCCATGCCTGGGAGTTGGATTGGTCGTGATGCTTCCATCGCACGGCCTCCAAACTTTCCTGACGTCACGCATTAACTTCTTTTTGTAGTGTTACGAATGCGGGAAAAATGCAGATGCAATATAGCTAATAACCGAAAGTCATGCTACATTTTCTTATTTGTTTGTCAAGGAGAACGTCTCTATTAATGGACTGCCATTACTTTCGGTTATTATCTATACTGCTTCTGTTTTTTTTCGGCATTTGTACGTGGTTGTACCTTAGTTCCTCTCCATGCCGTGTTATGCGCCGTCTTGAAGTTGTTTACCACGAGTTCGGCCTGCAGCGTCACTGTTCAGTCCGCCTGCCGTAGCTGGGCTGGTCTCACAAGCTGTCTGCATCAACGTTTGGCAGCTGTCGGCCTCGAATGCAGGCGTTTTCTCGGGGTTCGTCATATCAGGTTGTAAGATGACTTGCGCTTTCTGCAACACAGGCTCATTCTTTCGTTTAGTTAGCGCGTGACTTCCACCCAATGTCCTATGGTGACTTTATTGCTATAGACTGCATGCATTCCCGGTGGCATTTTGGGGCAAGAGGAATTTTACCAGGCCGCGATTGAAAAGTGGAGTTCTTTGCAGTCACCATTTGGGACGTTATTTAACGGTCCACCTATGATAGATGTTTGTGTGTAAGTTGTTGGAGCATGGACATGGCGTGCTACTACTGCTACGTTAGGTGTCGTTCAGTCGTTTTATCCGATTTTTCAGTTTCTAAATGTCAGTGTTTTATTGAGACACCTTGCTAAACCCGCAGGACGGGACAGGTAGTTTAAGTTGTGGAAAGGGGCCAAAATAAGTGGCTGTCAGTTACACTCGAACATACAACCTTTTATTTGATCAAACATTACAAGGGCGAAGATTTTTTTTTAATAAGCACAGCCTTAGTTTTGGAACTTAATTAGCGGCTGAATGCTGCGTACAATTTCATCCCTTAAGGGCAAGACCACTTTAATTTAAAAACGGCTGAAAGCCAATAACGTGAAGCTCAGCCAAAATCAGAAATTTAAAAGGCAAAGCCTTATCTTAAAACAGTTTCTCAATTAGGCTGAAGGCCCAAAGAATCTAACACTTTAAGAGCAAAACAACTTAAATTCAAAATCGGCTGAACGCCCAACACGTAAGACTCAATAACATTAATTTTGAAAAATGCCATAGGCTTTACATCAAACAGTTCTTAAATTAGGCTGAAGGCCCAAACCATCTGACACCTTAAGAACAAAACAACTTTACGCTAAAAATCGGGTAGGAGCCATACGAAGTACAAACAACAAGAACAAACAATAAAAGGCAGAACACCCAAGGGCGCTCAGAAGTTCCGAGGATCGACCTGTAATTCAAACGCTAACGCTCGCTTAGGTGAGACAGGCACTCGGCCCAACCATTTCCTATCTGACGACAACCCAACCGACAGACAGTCAACGTGTAAGCGTATTGTCTTATCGCTGCCTTAGTTGTGGAGTATCTTTCCTGGCAGCCGCGTCTGTAGAGAGCCGAGCACGGGACACGAAACTGTTATGTTGTGCAGTGTGTAGCTCTGCATGTAGAAGCATTGTTAGTATTCAGGTTGAAGTGTTGTTACAAGTGCTATTACAGTAAAGTGATGACCTATGGAAATGGTTCAGAGGAAAGTGCGTCAAGACGTAACTGAAAATGAGCAGTGGCGTTAATAACGTATTTATGTATCCTCTCGTTGCGTATCGCATAACATCGATCATCCGTGTTCGGGCTCCAAGAATGAACAAGTGTGAATCAGTAATACTATTTATCACAAAAGAGTGCAATCAAGTGCCAGTGATTTGTAGCGAGCGTGAGAACGTGCGTTCGATCATCGCGTTCCGCATCATCAACAATCAGCCGCGCCGCGACGGTTACGCGCACGCTCGTACAAGTGAGAACTGAGAACTGAAAAATTAACTTTACGAACAGTGTTATATCATTACCAGCGAGAACTATTACCAGATATCTGTATGTGTGACGAGCGTAGAACTTTCGTTCGATCATTCGGATTCCGCATCATCAACAATCAGCCGTGTCGTGTCGGTTACGCATACGCTAGTCTGAATGAAATTTTGGACTGTTAAACATCAAGATTGTTAATTGGGATAAACATTTACGATTTAGTGTGTAAATAGTGCATCCTGCGGTTTCCATATCGTCTCAGAATATAGGTGTTTATACCAGTCATATGACAGTGTTGTGTTTAAACGTTGAGTGGCTTTTTCGATAGATAATTTCAGGCAAGCCAACAGCCAGCTGTGGAGCAGAACAATACAACCGCCTCGGGATTACCAGGTAGGTGGCGTGGACAAGGCGCACGGTCACGAAACGAGAAGTCAGTAAAAGGTACCACCCCCCCCCCCCCCCCTTCCCATTTGTACTCCCGGGCGTGTTGCAAAGGGACCCACCAATAAGATAACCTCCACTTCACCCAACCAGCACACAACAGTGAGTTCAATGGAACAAGGTAGAAGCTATTCGCGTCCACAACCAATTATACATTGTGCTGTCAAACTATACACCATGCTGGACAGCATCAACACGACGAGGAAAATACACTGACTGAATTTACGTCAACGGCCAAGGCAGGTAGCCGTTAACGGCCACAAGGCAGAAGATTCCGCTGGTGCACTTCAATTCAAATAACCAAATACACTGAAACTCCACCGGAGGGTGGCTAAAATTTGCCAACTTGATTGCGACTGTGACGGTTTTGTTTACCGTGTACGTTGTTGTTCGTGGGGATATCCCGACAGCAGACAACGAACTCCAAACGACGCAATGTGAACAGTCTTGGTTTGCTTGTAGATTAACTTTCGTGACCAGGGTCGGTGAGCCACGAACCTCGTAGCAATGGGAACAGCACCACACAGTACGACACCACATAGAGGCCGCCAGCGGTCCCGGCCAAACCACGCGCCACGGAGATTTTCTCGCTGCTCCATGCCAACTGATCAACTGCCAGGACCAGAACCGGCGAAAGGACCAAGTATACGCCGGCCGATGAGATGACCAACCGAACGACCAACTAACGGTACTTCCGCTCCAATCTCCCTGTCGGATATTTCATGTGTGTCGCCAGCGGTCGGCGAGCACTGTCTGTTGGCGCCTCACTAGCGCTCCGTCCCGACTTCACTGCTGCTGCGTCCCAACTGCACCGCTGGCCCGTCCCGAACAGACTCCCAGACACACTGCGACCCGGAAATACTATCTGTCACTCCAGAGATGGTACGACAGTGCACTTATCGATACGCGCTGCTGCTGACACTCATGAACAAGTAAAGCAGGAAGTTAGTGACGCCAGTAAATGGAACAAGAAAACGAGGCGGCAGTACCGTAATAGAAGATGACAAACAATAAATGGGATAAACGCGAGCCGTGCACTGCTCATTCACTTTTTAATAATATATTAATTGCTTAATGGAGCAGGTTACAACTGGTGTTTTACTTCAGATTTTGGATACACCTGATGATGGGGCTCAGATCCCGAAACCGGTGTGTGCAGATACTCCTGTCGCGCAAGTCTTCGATCAGTGATTGCGACTGTGACGGTTTTGTTTACCGTTACGTGTTGCAGAACAGTTATGAATGTCACAGACACAAAAATTTATGCCATCTCTAATAGTTTCCAAGTTATGAATTTTTGAAATGATTGCAAGACTTCACGGGCACTCTGTATTGAGCGTGTAACTCGTTAATATGTATTAATTCCATAATAAGATATTGAGTTGCAAAACGCAAGTAATTTAACATTACCTAAGTTTGCGTAAGTGCTTTAACTGTCACTGTCGGCAGTTTTGTGACTCTACACAAGTAGGACCAATAAGACCGGTTATGAAGATTAAACATCAGTCGCAGAGATCGTTACTGGTACTCTATGTAGGTTCCTCACCTATTGACGATTTGTTACGGACTGCCAATGTAAACAAATACCTTAGAGGAAACTATCAATTTAGACCACTGCCAAAATAATTCTCTTTGAATCTACGTCTCGTGCTTAAGGGACTGAGTTTCGTTGTAACTGTGATCGAGTGAGGAGGCGCAATGATAAGGGGATGAGCTGGTATTCAGGTGGACCATTGTTCATATCCAGATCCTGCTATGCACATTTAAGGCTTCTGTGATTTCTCTAAGGGAGCTGTAGAGGGTAAAAAGTGTAGAAGGCAAATATGGTAACAGAAAAACTAATTGAGTCCGTAGGGTACAAGGACTGCTCTTAGATGACGATTTTGGCGCAAGAGACGAATTCGTGGTTGGCCGCATGGAATCAGTCAGGAGACTAATGACAAAAGGGGTAAAATTTAAGTGTTAGAAAAAAATCCAGTATGTTCTTATTCCATTTGGGTATTCCACGAACGTGTCTTCCACGTACCTACAGACTCAACTGAGCGAGATGGCGCAGTGGTAAAACATCGGTCACACATTTCAGGTGGACGACGTTTCAAACCGCTGTCTAGAGTACCAGGTTGAGATCTTTCGTGGCTTCCGTGAATCGCTTAATGCAAATTCTGGCGCTGTTTCTTTGTATGGAACCGGCAGATTTGCTTTCCGACACACAGTTGTGCTCCACCTGTAATGACCTCATTTTCAATGAGAACATTAAACGTCATTCCCTTACCCTTCTGCAACAAACGTGGCCTTAAACTTCTAGCTTATTTCCCTCAAATATTCCATACAGTGTTCACCCTTACGGGTAATAAGGCTGTCCATTGCTACCACATCGTTTTTTTACGATATTTTCCGATAAGAACAAATTTTTAATGTGAGACAGCGCCTGCAGAATTAAGAAATAATCACTGATCCTTTCACCTATTGGTTGTAAGGATTTGGAATCCACGACTCTGTTAAAGAGGGAAGCCACTTCCAAACTAACCGTATTATAAGCGGTGAGTTATTATTATACGTTAATCCACCGTTAGCAGATCTTTAGGATGGAGAATCGTATATACACTAGAGGATATAGGCGTCCCAAGAAATAATGACGTGGAATGATTCAATGGTGAATTTGAAACGGCTTGCGACGAAATTTGGCTTGTAAATAAATGTTCGTGATACATGTTATCATACAGCTAGCTGTTATCGAGAATACAACACTTCTTGTGTTAAAAAGAACTTCACACGCAGGAATTATTTTTGTTTCTGTAATTCTGGAGCATAAGCAAGGTAACAGTACATATTAAAAAGCACCGTCCAAAAAGCAACACGAGATAAAATTTTTCATGAGTACTATCCGCATTGTAAATGCAGAAATTCTTTGGCAGGAAAGCGATCGATTGTTGCCTGGGATCTTGGCAACCCACAATACTGTCGTGCATATCAAGTGATCTACCACCACGCCTAGACTGTCTGTCCTACGGCCTGACTTTATCGGTTCTTACTGAAGAGCCAAAGAAACTGGTACACCTGCTACATACCGTGTAAGACCCCTGCGAGCAAGCAGAAGGGTCGCAACACAACGTGGCATGGACTCCTCTAATGTCTTAAGTAGTGCTGGAGGAAACTAACATCATGAATCCTGCAGGGCTGTCCATAAATCCTTACGAGTGTGAGGGGATGGAGATTTCTTCTGAACAGCACGTTACAAGGCATCCCAGATATACTCATTAATGTCCATGTCTGGGGAGTAGATAGCCAGCGGAAGTGTTTAAACTCAGAAGAGTATTCCCGGAGACACTTTGTTGCAATTCTGGACGTGTGGGTGTCGCATTGTCCTGCTGGAATTGCCCAATCCTTCGGAATGCACAATGTACATGAATGGATGCAGGTAATCAGACAGGCTGCTTACATACGAGTTACCTGTGAGAGTCTTATCCAGATGTATCAGGGGTCCCATACAACTGCATTACAGAGCCTCCACCAGCTTTAACAGTCCCCTGCTGTTATGCAGTTTCCGTGGATTCATGAGGTTGTCTCCATATCTGTGCGCGCCCATCCGCTAGATAAAATTTGAAACGAGACTCGTCCGACCAAGCGACATGTTTCCAGCCATCAACAGTCCAATGTCGGTGTTGACGGCTCCAAGCGAGGTGTAAAACTTTGTGTCATGCAGTCATCAATGACGCACGAGTGGGCCTTCGTCTCCGAAAACTCATATGGATGATGGTTCGTTGAATGGATCGCAGATACATGTTGATGGCCCAACATTGAAATCTGCAGAAATTTGTTGAAGACTTGCACTTCTGTCACGTTGAACGATTCTCTTCAGTCGTCATTGGTCTCGTTCTTATTGGATCTTTCTCCGGCCGTAGCGAGGTCGGAGATTTGATGTTTTACCGGACTACGGATATTCACGGTAAACTCGTGAAATGGTAGTATGGGAAAATCCCCACTTCATCGCTACCTGGGAGACGCTGTGTCCCATCGCTTGTGCGCCAACTGTAGCACCATGTTCAAACTCACTTAAACCTTTATAACCTGCTGTTGTAGCAGTAGTAAGCGATCTAACAACTGCGCGAGACACTTGTCTTATAGGCGTTGGCGATCAGAGCGTCGTATACTTCCTGTTTACCAACGTCTGTATTTGAATATGCATGGCTATACCAGTTTCTTTGGCACTTCAGTGTATTATTATTATACAAAGTGCAGCCAAGTTTGTCTTCCCCTCAATATAGCTGTAGTAGTTGACACAGCATGGAATTGACAGATATGTATCTTACATGTGGTGAAGTTGCACGTCACCGACAATCCGAAACGTTTCCAGCTCCACTTTTTGCGGCTGCATGTTGATTCCTCTGCATTTCACGTAATGCCCAGGTAAAGTTTCATGAATTTCGCCATCCAAGCTTTAACACTGAGCACCAAGCTGTTCATGTGCCAGCACTCGAGGAAACCACTGTTAAAGTGTCACACCCTACTCCCGTCCCCTACCGCCCCCCGTCACCCAATGTTCATGGACCTTGCCGTTGGTAGGGAAGCTTGCGTGCCTCTGCGATACAGATAGCCGTACCGTAGGTGCAACCACAATGGAGGGGTGACTGTTTAAGAGACCAGACAAATGTGTCGTTTCTGAAGCGTTTGCAGCGGAAACAGTCTGGATGACTGACTGATCTGGCCTGATAATATCAACCAAAACGGCCTTGCTGTGCTGGTACTGTGAACGGCTGGAAGCTAAGGCAAACTACAACAATAATTTTTCCGGAGGGCATGAAGATCTACTGTATTGTTAAATGGTTATGGCAACCACTTACGTAAAATATTCGAGAAGTAAAACAGTCTCAACATTAGGGTCTCCGTGCGGGGACTACTCAGGAGGACTTCGTTATCAGGAGAAACAAAACAAGCGTTCTACGGATCGGAGCGTGGAATGCCCGATCCCTTAATCAGCAGGTAGGTTAGACAATTTAAAAAGGGAAATGGATAGGTTAAAATCAGATATAGTGGGAATTGGAAATTGTGAAATTCCGTGGCAAGAGGAACAGGAGTTACAGTCAGGTCAATACAGGGTTATAAGTACAAAATCCAGTAGGGGAAACGCAGCAGTTGAATTAATAGTGACTAAAAATATGGAAACGTGGCTAAGCTACTACGAACAGCATAGTGTAGCATTATTGTAGTATCATTGACACGAAGCCCACATCCACTACAGTACTACAAGTTTATAAGCCAATTAACTCCGGAGATGACGAAGGAGTTGAAGAAATGTATGATGAGTTAAAGAAATTATTCAGATAATTAAGGGAGACGAAAATTTAATAGGCTGGAATAGACTGGAATTCAATGGTAAGAAAAGAAAGAGACGTTAAAGTTGCATGTGAATATGGACTAGGGTAAAGGAATGAAAGAGAAAGGCATCTGGTAGAATTTTGTGCAGAGCGTAATTTAATCAACTTAGAAACTCATACAGACATGTAAAGGACTTCAGACCATCGCTGTAGCACTTTAGCACATATATAAAACACTAAAGTTCCTCGCTCCTTGAGTAAATAGAAAAAGTAGGAAATATAGACAATTGAATAAACAACAATATAGGGTCAGCTTCTCGGTTCTTACAAGTCCATCTCAAGAGACTAATAAAAGAGAATTAAAACCCTCACGCCAACATCCCGGAACTATGGCTCACGAGAGTGTTGAGTATTCCATCAACAACAAAATAGAAAATAAGACACGGGCAAGACAGGGAGGAAAGACGCCGGACCGTGGTGCACTGCCATCGATGCCTGCTCTGCAAACTCAATTACGAGGACAACAACATAAAAGCAAATAAACTTTGTTAACATTGTATATCTTTACTCTTCATTCCTACGTATTTTCAGTCCTCTGCGGCTAGAGGTCTTCGAACTTACGGCGTAACATGGGGGTGTGTAATATACACTACTGGCCATTAAAATTGCTACTGGAACTAACATGAGATTACATTTTCACGCAATTTGGGTGCATAGATCCTGAGAAATCAGTACCCAGAACAACCACCTCTGGCCGTAATAACGGCCTTGACGCGCCTGGGCATTGAGTCAAACAGAGTTTGATGACGTGTACAGCTGCCCATGAATCTTCAACACGATACCGCAGTTCATCAAGAGTAGAGACTGGCGTGTTCTGACGAGGCAGTTGTCCGGTCACCATTGACCAGACGTTTTCAATTGGTCAGAGATCTGGAGAATGTGGTGGCCAGGGCAGCAGTCGAACATTTTCTGTATCCAGAAAGGGACGTACAGGGCCTGCAACATGCGGTCGTGCATTATCCTGCTAAAATGTAGGGCTTCGCAGGGATCGAATGAAGGGTAGAGCCAAGGGGTCGTAGCACATCTGAAATGTAACGTCCACCGTTCAAAGTGCCGTCAATGCGAACAAGAGGTGACGGAGACGTTAGCCAATGGCACCCCAAACCGTCACGCTGGATGATGTGCCAGTATGGCGATGACGAATACACGCTTCCAACGTGCGTTCACCGCGATGTCGCCAAACACGGATGCGACCATCATGATGCTGTAAATAGAAACAGGATTCATCCGAAAAAATGACGTTTTCCATTCGTGCACCCAGGTTCGTCGTTGAGTACACGATCGCAGGCGCTCGTGTCTGTGATGCAGCGTCGAGGGTAACCGCAGCCATGGTCTCCAAGTTGATAGTCCATGCTGCTCTAAACGTCGTGGAACTGTTCGTGCAGATGGTTGTTGTCTTGCAAATGTCCCCATCATTTGACTCAGGGATCGAGACGTGGCTGCACGATCCGTTACAGCCATGCGGATAAGATGCTTGTCATCTCGACTGCTAGTGATACGAGGCCGTTGGGATCCAGCACGGCATTCCGTATTACCCTCCTGAACCCACCTATTCCATATTCTACTAACAGTCATTGGATCTCGACCAACGAGAGCAGCAATGTCGTGATACCTTAAACCGCAATCGCGATAGGTTACAATCCGACCTTTATCAAAGTCGGTAACGTGGTGGTACGCATTTCTCGTTCTTACACGAGGCATCACAACAACGGTTCACCAGGCAACGCCGGTCAACTGCTGTTTGTGTATGAGAAATCGGGTGGAAACTTCCCTCAAGTCAGCACGTTGTAGGTGTCGCCACCGGTGCCTACCTTGTGTGAATGATCTGAAAAGCTAATCATTTGCATATCACGGCATCTTCTTCGCGTCGGTTAAATTTCGGGTCTGTAGCACGTCATCCTCTTGGTGTAGGAATTTTAATGGCCAGTAATGTAATATAAATATTTACGAAGTATCCGCCGTCCAGAACTGCGGGCACCGCAGCACAAGTTCTTTTTCCTCTTACCAACTTAAACGACCACAAAATTACAGGCGAGTTGAAGGTATGTAGTTTTCGCTGCGTAGCAAACAATTATTTTTTCTGTGGACAATGTGCTTTGAACGTTCACAAATTAATGGCATGTGTGGACACAGATGAACTCACATACGGCGTACGAATCTTTCTTTTGGCAAATGCTCTCTTTGAATCTTCGTGTGGACATTATCAGTGGGATAATAAATGAATCGCACATCCTTCCTCACGGCCGTGTCCTCCTTCCTCTTTATGCTACTAGAACGACTACCTGCCTCAGGATTCACAGACTGAACTGTGGTACATGTATGACGTAGTGCAACTAGCATTCAGGTGCACAGTAAGGCAGTTAATGCACCGTACCTAAGGTGATGGATTGGCCAATATCTGCCATAATTTTAGCATCTACTTGCATCGTCATTGAAACTATAGGTGTATTCGACTGAAGTCAACAACTGAATGTGCGGTATATGTGGAAACATATTTGCTTACTTGCCTTAGAGATCGAGCTGATCTCGGTATGCTACAACGTGCAACAACTCATATACGAGTATGAATGTCACAGTCCTATATGTATGGGAATGGGTGCATCATTCTTAAAAATAATGTATGCTTCAACCACAAAAACACGTTCTATTCGAAATTAATGTAAATCAGTTGTTAATAATTTGTACGTGTTTTAGTTTTCGTCCATCCCAACGTAACACAGTTTGATGAAAAATTGATTAGATGCATTTGTATCAAGCTATATGTCAGGCTGTCGATTGGTTACGTCTATAGCGCGCTGAATGGTACAGCCCGCCAGGGTATCAGTTCACACGCCTTGCACGACTGTAGTGCGGGCGGCCTGACTCCCAGGCAACATGTTTCCTATTCACCGAGGAAATGTTTTTTCTGCGTTAAGGATGACAGGTTGCTCTTACTAGAGGACGACGTTTTTAATTGTTCTGAAAAGCAGCTGTCTAACACGTGTGAACGAATTTAAAGTACATTTCAGTGTCCGACCACTTGTTTAATGCATGAAGAGATGTAGTCTTTGTAATATCGTGTCATGTCTTAGTGTCTTGTGAACGTTCGCCTGTATGAAATTTTCGTTGTTTTATCGCTGGCGGCTTTCACTCCTTGCTTGAAAAACATATATCGTCAGCTCATATCGAAGTGTGTAGATCCTTCATCAATCATTTTATTTTGTGCTAGTATTGCTCTATTTGTTCCAACGAACATAAGATAAAACATATTCAGCCACGCCAACAGCAGTGCCTTCAGAACTTGACGTTTAGTCCTGTTACAACTTCTTATTTCTTCTACCACCTTTTATTGTGACGTGTGAAGTTAACACTATGAACCTACAAAAAAGTTTTCGCTGTTTTTATAACAGCACCTGTTTGCAATGTGATTTATTTTTCCATTGTAATATATTTATATTTGTAAACTGTTTGTGGTTTTCATACTGTTCATTATCTATGTAGAATTGACTCTCCGAGATAGAACCCACTGTAATCAGGTTCTTCTTAACTACCACGCAAGCTGGTAGTGAACGATAAGGGATCCCAGTTCGGAATATTTGTATGGGTAATACTAGTTTGAGCATTTGCCTTACAAGAAAGGAAAACCCACCGGAAACCTTGATCAAAACTGGGGGATGGAAGGTAGTTTTAATTATATTTAATGTTTTGTTTCATAGATCCGTAGTGAGGAGATCCTCAAGAATGTAGAACATGTTATGAAACAAGAATACATAATACGTATCTACAGAAAAATGATATGTCAGTATCTCTTTTACAGATTCCAAATGAAACGGTCCTCATCCCTATGGAATACGCCAAAGAATTTGAAAAACATTTTCTTCGAAAGGTAGTAACAAATCTATCGCAAAACACATAAATACACAATCTATGGTGTATAAACAAGAGATGATCGTAGCAAAAAAAAAATAAAAAAAAATACTTAGGATTGGGATTCAAGATCCCAGTAAAATTCTCAGAATTTGTGATGAAGAAAAATCAGTTTCTGAACGCTCCATGCGAACCAGGGTAGATAGTCAGGCATTGCTATAAGAAACTTCCGCCATATCACCAAAAGGTTTTAACTGGGAGATGCGACATGGATAAATACTTCTTGTAACACGCTAGATAAATAGGAGTTTGCTTTTAATGCTGTGAAGGCAGACACGATTATGAAGGACACGTTGACGGACAGTCGCTTCGGCAGAGGCAAGGTAATTATAGTAATACGAGAGGATACTCAGCGAATGGAAACCATGACTCGAGTACATCAGGAGGAGCAACTTGCAGGGACAATTATGGACCGAAGGATGGAGACTGGAAAGATGACAGAAGAAACAATAATAGACTCTAAAGCGGAGGTTGTAACAGCCAAAGAAACAGCAATAGCGGACTAAAAATCACCAGATGGTGCAGTCCAGGAATAATCAATCTGGAGGACGTTTTGAAGCTCACAACAGATGTGGTGTGGTGAACCAAAACAAAGTCAAGATCGTGGGAATACGAGGACCAAACGGGCAATCCCATAAATGCGATTACAACCCTTCTAGAAATTGGCGTCGGGATAGTTAGGTGGCGGCAAATATAACACCCACAACATCAATCAGACCCAGCTCCACCTACATAATTCAGCACGATGATGATTGGAATACATACTTGATGAGACCAGCACAAGTGAGGGACTACCACGTAGGACAAGAAGTTCTGTTCAGTCTTTCCGCCTGTCAAATGAACAGAAGAAATTCTGCTACAAGTTCTTTTCGATGTACAACGGATTATTATATATGCGCAGAATCGCACGTCTTAATGTTTCTGAATTGGAAACAGTAAAGTCCAAAACGTCAGTCAGTGTGCATCATGTCTGCTGCATCAAACCCTTTGTTAAGTAAGACGGCATGTCCGAAAGAAGAGATAACGCATATACTTAATTACGGCAATGACGGCGAATGATCCCTTCCGTGCAGATGGATACCGAGATCAAGATGTTACAGAAATCAGCGAGATGCTATGAGTCATGAGGTTAATGAGCAGGGCCACTACGTCGGTAGTGTGTGGTATAAGTTGAGAATTTTGGTCTTACGGAAGGCGTGGTAGGATAACCCGTGCATTTGTGGTGACCACTGTGTCAGGATGGTGAAGTGGTCTGTTCATCTGCCTACTAAACAGGAGACCCAGTTTCAAATTCCGGTCTGTCACAAATTTTCAGGTTGCCCTATTGATATAAATCAGTGCCCACTGGCAGCTGACGTCTTTAATTCCTTTGTGTCTTGATTTTCTAATGCCTCCAGGATCAAAATGGTGACTGTTCGTTTGAAGAGAACAGACACCACATAGGTATTCTTCAGATTCCTCATTAAGTCTTGTAAACAATGATGCTAAGGAATTTAACCCCAAGAAATTTCTGTAACTGTTCATCCGGCCTCTCCAGATGAGTTGATACAGGGATGGCAGTCTTGTTAACAGCCCTCATATCCAAAATTAAACGAACATTGCCATAGCTTGCTGTATTCAAGCCATGGTATCGCTCTACAGTTTTCACTCCTCAGGCTACCCGCCATTACCAAATCGACAGTTGATTGATGCCTCTGGCTATGCCCTATCAACCGATCCCTTCCTTTAGTCAAGTCATCCCGTAACATTCTTCTTACTCCAGTTAAGTTCAATACCTCATTAGTTATCAATTTACCTATCTATTTTTCAGCAATCTTCTGTTCAACTACATTTCAAAAGCTTCTATTTTCTTCTTTCCTGAACAGTTTATAGCCCACGTTTCACTCCCGTACAAGGCCACACTCCATACAAGTACATCAGGAGAAAGTCTATACTAACATTTTTATTCTTTACTAACGAATTTCTCTTTCTAAAAAATGCTGTTCTTGCTATTGACAGTTTGCATTTTACATCCTCTCTACTAATGCATTATCATTTATTTTGATGTTCAAATACCAAAACCTATGTACCAGTTTTTAATGTGTCATTTCACTGTCTAATTCTGTCGGCTTTGCCTGGTTTAGCACTTTCGCTGTGGCTGACGCTTATAAGCGTCCGCGCTCACTGTCGGATTACTCAGTTTAGTTGCAGCGTCTAAGCTTTTGTGTGTTGAGTTATATTGTTGGTAATGGCGGCTAATGAACCAAGACCTGGACCTTCCAATGTGAAAAGGGGCAGGAAAAGTGTTAAATTGACAGAGGAACAGTTACTTAGTGTACCATACGACAGTGATTTTCTGTGTCGTGAGGACGAGGCATACCACGGAGATTGTCATTTAGAGGCTGCAAAAGAATTGCAGAGTGATGATAGCGTCGAAGCACAGCTTTCGAATCCGTTTCGTGACAGTTCCGAATCTGACGATACTAATCACGACGATTGTGTGGAAATCGACGACTTAAAAGAGCCCGACCTGTCACACGGAGATAATCCAGGTGAGTCCTGGCATAAAGAACCACATAATATGCAGTATCACCCATTTACGAAGGAAGACTCAGAGGGCCATAGACACGGGTTCCCAGGTAGATTCCGTGTTTATTGACTTCCGCAAAGCATTCGTTACAGTTCCCCATAGTCGTTTAATGAACACAGTAAGAGCATATGGACTATCAGATCAATTGTGTGACTGGATTGAAGAGTTCCTAGATAACAGAACGCAGCATGTCATTATCAATGGAAAAAGTCTTCCGAAGTAAGAGTGATTTCAGGTGTGCCGCAGGGGAGTGTCGTAGGACCGTTGCTATTCACAATATACATAAATGACATTGTGGATGCTTGTGGATGACATCGGAAGTTCACTGAGGCTTTTTGCGGATGATGCTGTGGTATATCGAGAGGTTGTAACAATGGAAAATTGTACTGAAATGCAGGAGGATCTGCAGCGAATTGACGCATGGGGCAGGGAATGGCAATTGAATCTCAATATAGACAAGTGTAATGTGCTGCGAATATATAGAGAAAAAGATCCCTCATCATTTAACTATAATATAGCTGATCAGCAACTGGAAGCAGTTAATTCCATAAATTATCTGGGAGTACGCATTAGGAGTGATTTAAAATGGAATGATCATATAAAATTGATCGTCGGTGAAGCAGATGCCAGACTGAGATTCATTGGAAGAATCCTAAGAAAATGCAATTCGACAACAAAGGAAGTAGGTTACAGTACGCTTGTTCGCCCACTGCTTGAATACTGCTCAGCTGTGTTGGACCATACCAGATAGGTTTGATAGAAGAGATAGAGAAGATCCAACGGAGAGCAGCGGGCTTCGTTACAGGATCATTTATTAATCGCGAAAGCGTTACTGATATGATAGATAAACTCCAGTGTAAGACTCTGCAGGAGAGACACTCAGTAGCTCGGTACGGGCTTTTGTTGAAGTTTCGAGAACATACCTTCACCGAAGAGTCAAGCAGTATATTGCTCCCTCCTATGTATATCTCGCGAAGAGACCATGAGGATAAAATCAGAGAGATTAGAGCCCACACAGAGGCATACCGACAATCCTTCTTTCCACGAACAATACGAGACTGGAACAGAAGGCAGAACCGATAGAGGTACTCAAGGTACCCTCCGCCACACACCTGCCGCCGTTGGATAAGCAGCTGCAGCAGCAAGTCGTATAACCCTAGCTTACTTACTTGTTAGATAGTTTAATTAATTTCTTTGCGTGTTTTTGGGTACTTGCATTGTTTAATTCATATATTTCGGGCGTATTATAGTATTTGACAGTTGTAGCATCGCGCTTTAGTGTTTACTTCGTAGATTCTTATTTAAATTGCGTGTGAGTTTCGTATAGGAGGTGCAATTTCGAGTTTTAGTTACTGTAATCGTAAATTCAGCAGATTGTAGCGCAGTCGTTAGGCATTTGTACAGGTTAGTTGATACATTCGTTGCGTGTTCCGCTTGCGTTATCTAGGCACGGACTCGTGTTTCGGTAACTGTTGTTAAACATCGATTAGAATGGACAGGGACTGCGATTGCTGTGTTCGGATGAGGGCTGACTTGGCATCCCTTCGCTCACAGCTGCAATCGGCGCTGACTTCGGTCACGCAGCTTGAGGCTGTTGCCAATGGGCACCACTGTGGGGAGCCGGACTTGGGTATCACGGGGATGTCAACCTCGTCCCGTCTGTCCCCAGATCGGTCTGCCGCTGTGGTTGCCCCGGTTGCTGCCCGCAGTGGGGCTGAGCCCTCGCCTGTGGTTGATTGGGAGGTCGTTCCAAGGCGTGGCAGGCAGCGAAAGGCGTCCCTGGAGGCTGATCAGAAAGCCTCCCCGGTGCGTCTGACAAACCGGTTTCATGCACTGTCTCTGGCTGAGCCAGATGCAGCTGCCTGCCCTGTTTCAGAGGATCATTCTCAGCCTTCAAGGTCCGGGCAATCGCAGAGGGTGGGCTTACTGGTAGTTGGGAGCTCCAATGTTAGGGGCCCCTTAGGGATATGGCGGCTAAGGAGGGGAAGAAATCCAGTGTGCACTCCGTGTGCATTCCGGGAGGAGTCATTCCTGATGTGGAAAGGGTCCTTCCGGATGCCATGAAGAGCACAGGGTGCAGCCAGCTGCAGGTGGTGGCACATGTCGGCACTAATGACGTGTGTCGCTTTGGATCTGAGGAAATTCTCTCTGGATTCCAGCGGCTATCTGATTTGGTGAAGGCTGCCGGTCTTGCTTACGAGATGAAGGCAGAGCTCACCATCTGCAGCATCGTTGACAGAACCGACTGCTGACCTTTGGTGCAGAGCCGGGTGGAGGGTCTGAATCAGAGGCTCAGGCGGTTTTGCGACCGTATTGGCTGCAGATTCCTTGACTTCGCCATAGGGTGGTGGGGTTTCGGGTTCCGCTGAATAGGTCAGGAGTTCACTACACTCAGCTGGCGGCTACACGGGTAGCGGAGGCTGTGTGGCGTGGACTGGGCGGTTTTTTAGGTTAGAAGGCCTCGGGAAAGTGCGGGATGGGCTGCAATGTCAAAGGGTGCTTGGCAATTACAGGACGTGCTTGGATCAAGGAACAGTCGGAATTATAGTTGTAAATTGTTGTAGTTGCGCTGGAAAAGTCCCTGAGCTTCAAGCGCTAATAGAAAGCACAGAAGCTGATATCGTTATAGGTACTGAAAGCTGGCTAAAGCCTGAAATAAGTTCTGCAGAAATTTTTACGAAGTCTCAGACGGTGTTCAGGAAAGATAGATTAGGCAGAATTGGTGGTGGAGTGTTTGTGTCTGTCAGTAGTGGTTTATCTTGTAGTGAAGTCGAAGTAGATACTCCGTGCGAATTGGTGTGGGTGTAGGTTATACTTAACAGCCGAATTAAGTTAATAATTGGCTCCTTCTACCGACCCCCAGACTCCGATTATACAGTTGCGGAACAGTTCAGAGAAAGTTTGAGTCTCGTAACAAATAAATACCCCACTCATAGGGTTATAGTTGGTGGGGACTTCAACCTACCCTCGGTATGTTGGCAAAAATACTTGTTCAAAACCGGTGGTAGGCAGAAAACGGTTTCGAGATTGTCCTAAATGCATTCTCCGAAAATTATTTCGAGCAGTTAGTCCACGAACCCACGCGAATTGTAAATGGTTGCGAAAACACACTTGACCTCTTGGCCACAAACAATCCAGAGCTGATAGAGAGCATCATGACTGACACAGGGATTAGTGATCACAAGGTCATTGTAGCTAGGCTCAATACCATTTCTTCCAAATCCATCAGAAACAAACGCAAAATAATTTTATTTAAAAAAGTGGATAAAGTGCCACTAGAAGCCTTCCTAAGAGACAATTTCCATTCCTTCCGAACTGACTATGCGAATGTAGACGAGATGTGGCTCAAATTCAAAGATATAGTAGCAACAGCAATTGAGATATTCATACCTCATAAATTGGTAAGAGATGGAACGGATCCCCCGTGGTACACAAAAAAGGTCCGAACGCTGTTGCAGAGGCAATGGAAAAAGCATGCGAAGTTCAGAAGAACGCGAAATCCCGAATATGGGCTAAAATTTACAGACGCGCGAAATTTGGCACGTACTTCGATGCAAGATGCCTTTAATAGGTTCCACAACGAAACATTGTCTCGAAATTTGGTAGAACATCCGAAGAAATTCTGGTCGTATGTGAAGTACACAAGCGGCAAGACGCAGTCAATACCTTCGCTGCGCAGTGCCGATGGTACTGTTATCGACGACTGTGCCGCTAAAGCGGAGTTATTGAACGCAGTTTTCCGAAATTCCTTCACCAGGGAAGACGAATGGAATATTCCAGAATTTGAAACACGAACATCTGCTACCATGAGTTTCTTATAAGTAGATACCTTAGGGGTTGCGAAGCAACTCAAATCGCTTGATACGGGCAAGTCTTCAGGTCCAGATTGTATACCGATTAGGTTCCTTTCAGATTACGCTGATACTATAGCTCCCTACTTAGCACTCATATACAACCGCTCGCTCACCGATAGATGTGTACCTACAGATTGGAAAATTGCGCAGGTCGCACCAATGTTCAAGAAGGGTAGTAGGAGTAATCCATTTAACTACAGACCTATATCATTGACGTCAGTTTGCAGTAGGGTTTTGGAGCATATACTGTATTCAAACATTATGAATCACCTCGAAGGGAACGATCTATTGACACGTAATCAGCATGGCTTCAGAAACATCGCTCTTGTGCAACGCAGCTAGCTCTTTATTCGCACGAAGTAATGGCCGCTATCGACAGGGGATCTCGAGTTGATTCCGTATTTCTAGATTTCCGGAAAGCTTTTGACACCGTTCCTCACAAGCGACTTCTAATCAAGCTGCGGAGCTATGGGTTATCGTCGCAGTTGTGCGAATGGATTCGTGATTTCCTGTCGGGAAGGTCGCAGTTCGTAGTAATAGACGGCAAATCATCGAGTAAAACTGAAGTGATATCAGGTGTTCCCCAGGGAAGCGTCCTGGGACCTCTACTGTTCCTGATCTATATAAATGACCTGGGTGACAATCTGAGCAGTTCTCTTAGACTGTTCGCAGATGATGCTGTAATTTACCGTCTAGTAAGGTCATCCGAAGACTAGTATCAGCTACAAAGCGATTTAGAAAAGATTGCTGTATGGTGTGTCAGGTGGCAGTTGACGCTAAATAACGAAAAGTGTGAGATGATCCACATGAGTTCCAAAAGAAATCCGTTGGAATTCGATTACTCGATAAATAGTACAATTCTCAAGGCTGTCAATTCAACTAAGTACCTGGGTGTTAAAATTACGAACAACTTGAGTTGGAAGGACCACATAGATAATATTGTCGGGAAGGCGAGCCAAAGGTTGCGTTTCATTGGCAGGACACTTAGAAGATGCAACAAGTCCACTAAAGAGACAGCTTACACTACACTCGTTCGTCCTCTGTTAGAATATTGCTGCGCGGTGTGGGATCCTTACCAGGTGGAATTGACGGAGGACATCGAAAGGGTGCAAAAAAGGGCAGCTCGTTTTGTATTATCGCGTTATAGGGGAGAGAGTGTGGCAGATATGATACACGAGTTGGGATGGAAGTCATTACAGCATAGACGTTTTTCGTCGCGGCGAGACCTTTTTACGAAATTTCAGTCACCAACTTTCTCTTCCGAATGCGAAAATATTTCGTTGAGCCCAACCTACATAGGTAGGAATGATCATCAAAATAAAATAAGAGAAATCAGAGCTCGAACAGAAAGGTTTAGGTGTTCGTTTTTCCCGCTCGCTGTTCGGGAGTGGAATAGTAGAGAGATAGTATGATTGTGGTTCGATGAACCCTCTGCCAAGCACTTAAATGTGAATTGCAGAGTAGTCATGTAGATGTAGATCTAGATGTTAATGTCAGGTGGCTTGCGGAGTATGGATGTAGATGTAGATGTAGAAGAAGTTCTAGAAATTCATCCTGCTGACAATCCTCCTAGAGATTTCTTCAGATTATTGGTGACAGACGAATTGTTGCAACTTGTAGGTGACGAAACGAACGCTAACGCAGTCAACGTGTTGCTGAGTGAAAATACAAGAGAGGGATCTAGGATCTGTAAATGGAAACGTGTAGGCGTCATCATTAAGTCAGTATAGAACATGATCCTACAGATCTTACAAGGTCTTGACGCCGGCTTGTAACTCAGGTGTCTTAGGAGCGTCGGCTCCGAGCGGTACCTGGCCTTTCAGAGTGCTACCGGCCCGCACTCGCATGTTGCGCGGCCGCACTGGAGAGTTGCGCGCCTGCACCGATGCCGCAGCGAAAGTCTTAAACCGACTACACTCCATTACCCTCATTTTAATTGTGTTGATATAAGAGTCGATCAAAACGTTTCCGTTCGAAGGCCTTTAAGTCCAGTTTGAATGCCAATCAAGAAAAATCACCGTGAACATTCAGGCAGTCGTTCCACTAACGCATCACGCGTCTTTAGTGTCGATTAGCGATGAGGACGGAGCTTGGCGCACCATTCCATAACGGAGGTCTTCAACAAAGACACGCTACCCTATACAGATGCTTCATTTCCCGATGGATGTCTACCTGTGTGTGTCCTTCGGTAGTCAAGAAAAGAATAACGACCTGTTAGCCTGTTCGGACGCATTTTACATTTATCTTACAAACACTTTTCAAGGTACAGCAGGTATTTCATTTTTTTGCTGTCTTTGACAGCAACACACTTTTATCTGCAAACGTCGTAGATTTTATTTCTTCTCCCAGAACTTTAATTCTGTGTCTAAATGTCTCTTTAGTTTTCTTTATTGCTGATTAACATGGGGATAAGCTGCAACTCTGTCACACTCCATTCCCAATCACTCCCACTCTTTTATGTTACTAGAATGTTACTACTTAAATCTGGTTTCTGTACAAGTAGTAAATAAAGTATCGCTAAGTATATTTTTTTATCCCCTCTACCTTAAGAATTTCCAAGAGTGTATTCCAGTCAATGTCATCAAAATCGAATGGCATAAACGTAGGTTTGCCTTTCTTCTGAGATATGGCATAGGGTCAGTATTTCCTCATGAGTTCCTATATTTCTCTGGAGCCCAACTGGGCTTGACCTAGGTCGGATTTTTTTCCATTCTTCTGTAAATAATTCAATTCATGCCACTACTTCGTAACCATGACTTGTTAAACTGGCGATTATGTAATGAAATAATAAGCAACCACTTTCATGAAGGAGGTTAAATTTCTTAACCGGTTTCGGGCAATTAGCGTCCTTCTTCAGAAGGTTACGTCTATCGCACTATTTGCGAGTGGCAGTAGTAAACTGCATACAGCAGAATGCCACGGTCATATAAAGTACATGCAGGAGAAATAAGTGATACAGTACTTATTGCTTCTGCATGTACTTTTTAGGACCATGGCATTTTACTGTATGCACTTTATTGCTGACACTCCCAAATAATGCTGTAGGCACAACCTTCTGAAGAAGGGCACTAAGTGCCCGGAACCGGTAAACAAATTAAATTTTTTTAAAGAAAGTGGCTGCTTGTTATTTCATTATATACGACTGCGGTTGCTGAAGATGGATAAAGCACTAAACAGGTGAGTCTGTACTATAGCCTCTGCATTAAAGCAGAGTATGTATAATCAATTATATGGCTGCATTTAAATAACATCGTTTATCACTCGCAAGATTTCATCTTCATTTAATCAAAAGATGCTCTATCAACACTAGGTAATACATGCTTGCCGCAGACAAAACAAGAGGCAGTTAACTGCAAATAATATCGAAATTTATGCCTTACTATAATGAAATCGTCAATGCTTAACGTTCAACGTTCTGTCTTCGAAACAGACGTTGATCATTTATTTTAAATGAGTTATATCGAATCCCTCATCCACACCTAAAATTATAAAATATTACTGATTTTGGTATTTCGTTGGTGGCCTCACTGTTTTCGTAGGATATGACCCTCGTCCCGGATCCTGTTTCTAATGTGAAGAAACATTAACTGGTGAAAGGATTGAGTAATTCAGGTGGCTTGCAAATATTATTCAATTAAATAATATTTCTGAACCTTTGGAAATGAAGTCCCATGCTTTGTGACAGAGCGTAGGAGAACCGCAATGGGGATGAATGATGGTGATGATGACGACACAAGAACACCCAGTGATCTCGGGGCAGTTGAAAATCCCTGACCACGCCGGTAGTAGAACCCAGGAGCCCGTACTAGCGAAGTGAGAACGCTACTGCAAGACCACGAACCGCGAACTCTGAACCTTTAAACAACTATATTCACTAATATTTGCTGACACTGAACCATTAACAGGAGATAGTTCTGACTTTAGTAGTATTACAAGGACACTTTAGCTCCATTTACAATAGCTCTTCCGCCAAGAGCGTCCATTTCACATTAAATTACCACATAGGCTGTCCATTTAAAACCACTCTCCCGACAAGACTGTGCACGACGAAGAAGAATAGCTATGTAATATAAAATCAAAGAGTTTACACATTGTCGATAGTAAACGCTGGTACATCTTTGAAGTAATTAGTAACAACTAATTACCGAAATTTAAATAAAATGCTTCAATATAAATTCAAATGTGTATAACATAAAAGTATAAGTATGAAATATTTTTTTTGTATGTGTATTTGTGAAGTTATTTATATCTAACAGTAGATATCGATACCCACTGGTGTCGTACGTTTCCTATTCTGTTATTGACTTAATTAAAAAAAAAAGGTTCAAATGGCTCTGAGCACTACGGGACTCAACTGCTGAGGTCATCAGTCCCCTAGAACTTAGAACTACTTAAACCTAACTAACCTAAGGACATCACACACATCCATGCTCGAGGCAGGATTCGAACCTGCAACCGTAGCAGTCGCACGGTTCCCGACTGCGCGCCTAGAACCACGACTTAATTTATTGCATTACACGTGCATCCGTTGTAGCATAGGTGCAGCAGATCTGAAGTTAGTGTTCGAAACCAAAATCACCTAAGAAAGTGTTCCAAACCAAAAACACCTTACAAATGTAAATTTGTGAAAATATAAACAGCAAAATTACAGGAACAGTTTACTCAATAATAGAATAGTTCCAGAATGATAGAACGTAGCCATTTATACTGTTATTTACGAGTGTGGGCAGAAGTAAACATCAGACACTGTTGAATATTTCATCTGATATACCCTTTTGCCCGAGAATAGAAACTAGTGTTCTTTCGAACTGTTGCTATTTCATATTGTGCAAGTTATAGACACATTCCTTTAACCTAGTATTCTGTGTTTCTAGGTCAAGGTCTACATCTCTCAGGAATCTTCCAACGAAATTCAGCCTGAAAGGTGTTTTTCCTAAATTTTGTTGCACGTGGTCGTTCTACGTGAGGTCGTACCCGGCGGCTATTCCCAGTGGTTTTACAGTTGTTCGTGTCTCCAGTGATTTATTGACATTAGCGTAATGGAACAATAGTTCATCATCCACCTATTCGGGAGGACGACGGTTCAATCCCGTCTCCGGCCATCCTGATTTAGGTTTTCCGTTATTTCCCTAAATCGCTTCAGGCAAATGCCGGGATGGTTCCTTTGACAGGGCACGGCCGATTTCCTTCCCCATCCTTCCCTCACCCGAGCTTGCGCTCCGTCTCTAATGACATCGTTATCGACGGGACGTTAAACCTTATCATCTCCTCCTCCTCCTCCATCCACCTATTCATGTGAAAGTTAGTATATTTAATTATTTATGGGTCAACTGCAAGTCCTTTTACAAACGTCAATTTTCTGTATAACTTCGCATATTTCGCTAAGATTATCTTGCTTTACGCCTATCCAAAATTCCATTGGATCAACCACGAACGGCCTGATGGATCTTCCAATGTTGTCCGACATGCTACTTACAAACATAGTTAACAACAATTGTTCGTTAATACTTCGCTGGAGTATTCCGAAAAAAATGCTTTAACTGTCGACAGTTTCGCGTCTTCGAGAATGAGACGTTGAGTTCTGTCTGCCGTTTAGCCCTGAATGCAATCCTTTTCCCATATTTAGAAAGCCCGTATTTAGTTCACACAGTTGTAGTGGGAAACTGCTTGAGAAATTTCTTGCATAAGCCAAGGAAAACGGCGTCAATCTTGGCGCCGTTATCTGCGGTTATCTGGATCTCATGGACGAACAGAACAAGATTGTAGTATGCGCACAAGGGGGGCACATGTTGACTCGTACAAAGTTCTTCTTCTTCAAGAGAATCATAATGCTATAGCATATGATATGTTTCACACTTCCACAAAACTTTATCAACTGCGAGGAACGCCCATAACCTCGTGCATCGGTCCGGCGATCCTTCTTGAAAACGATAGTGATCTACCCATTTCCTCCAATCGCTTCGTGTATTTGGTGGTTCCAGTGACGCACTATAAAATTTTGTTTGAAACAAAACAAAGGCCTTTGAATTAATCTGCTCAGAATAGAGTAAGTGTGTCATGAATCCAGATACCTTTCCGCTGTTGAGAGATTTTCGGTTGATTTTCTGTTTCACAGTCACTTATCTTAATGTCTTTCATTTCAGCGTCTTCATGATAGTTGGAATCAGCAACCACAATAAAATCCTCCTCAGTGAATCAATTTTAGAAGACCGAATTCAGAATTTCTACTTCCGTTCTATTTTTTCCGTTTCAATTCTAAGACGATGACTGTGTGATACTCATCATACATTTTACTCAAGATCAACATTTATGCGGTTGTCCCCCCTCCGTACCCGCCACTAACGGACGCCTGCGCTGAGACACTCTGCCTACTCGCAGCTACCTGTTCGAACCCCGGTAGAAGAAATGTTCACAGCCAGTATTTGGTCTGAAAATGAGGTAAGGAAGTGGTGTGAAATTCTTAATCACCATAACATTGACCGTTCAATGACGTGGCCATTATTGAAAGTAGCGTCAAGGCAACGGCACTGAATAGTCAATCACAATCTTTTACAAAGATAAACAACGGAATTTGCTCTCCGAAAATTTTTGCAAAATTTTGACAGTTCGCACCGTGTGCAGGCAGTTCCAGTAAGATGATCTCAACAACAAGCCAGAAACGTTAAACCGAGACACTCTGTGCAAGAATAAAGCGATACCAAAAGCGAAGAACTTTCAGGTCACAGTTACTGTCGGGAATAACAGTGATGTGAGTTCCTGTGCTAATGAGCAACATGGCTTCTTTCAGAGGAACGCCAGAGTCTGTGGAAACACATACTAATGAAATGAACCTTGTACCACATGTTAGGTACATGACAATACATAAATGGCTAGAAATCAATTCCATACGGAATGGTGGCAGTCACCCGAGATCTAGGGGTAGCCTCTTTGATTAATAGTCTTTTGAATAATAACGCCCTCGGTTCCGGATTTGAACCACGCCACTGTCTAAAGTTTGAATAAAAAGCGTCAGTAATGGTGGATGATGACTTCAGACACCTTCATTCCACCATTGGCCATGTCAAGGAGGACGGAGGAGCAAACTGAGATTCAAGGTACTCTCTTGTACTTTGGGTGGGGAACTGCCTCTAAAGGCTGAAGAATCAGCAGTGATCAACGGCACGAGGATGCAGAAAGCAATGAAAACCACTGGATTAAAAACATGGTATGTGTATCCACACGACATGTGATCTGTAGTTGATAAAGTGTCATGATTGGCAAAAAATTCCCTACTAGTGCCCCATTAGGATCTACGGGAGGGGGTCTGCCAAGGGTGATGTGACCATGAGAAAAAGTTGAATAAAAAAGGATAACATTCTATGAGTCAGGGCGTTTAATGTCAGTAGTTGAACGTAGTAGGGGATTAGAAAATCTGAAAAGGGAAATGTAAGGCTCAATTTAGATATAGTGGAAGTCAGCGAAGTGAAATGGGAAGAAGACAAAGATTCCTAGTCCGATGAATAATATATGTGGATATTGGAAGGGTATTTCAGTATGTAAAGGGAGATGAAAACCTAAGAGACATGTGGACTGGAAAGCAGTTGGAAAAGGAGTAGAAGAAAGGGCTACGGGAGAATGCGGACTTGGTATTATGGATGTGAAAGGAGAGAGACTAAATGAGTTGTACAATAAATTTCAGTTAGTACTAGCGAAGACTCCGTTCAAGAATCACAAGAGGAGGAAGTGCACTTGTATGATACAGGAAGATGTCAGTTAGACTATATCATCGTCAGGCAGAGATTCCGAATTGAGATATTGAATTGTAAGGTGTACCCAGGAACAGATCCAGACACAGACCGCTGCTTAGTAACGATGAAGAATAGGCTGAAGTTTAAGGAACTAGGCAGCAAGAATCAGTGAGGAAAGAAGTGGGAAACGAAAGTACCTAGGAATGAAGAGATACGCTTGAAGTTTTCTGAGGCTGTAGACATTGCGGTAATGAATAACTCAGAAGCAGTTCAGTTGAAGAGGAGCGGACATGTCTAAAAAGGGTAATCAAAGAAGTAGAAAAGAGAAACAGAGTACAAGGTAGGTAACTCCAGGGAAACCATGGGTAACGTAATAAATCTAATATCAGTTGATCGACGGAAGGAGAAAGTAGAAAAATGTTCACTTAAGAATGAAGCAAACAGAAAGAGCAAGCAAGCTAAGGTGAAATGACTGCAGCAAAGACATGAAGAAATCGAAAAAGAAATGATTGTCGGAAGGACTGAATCAGCATATAGAAAAGTCAAAACGACCTTCAGTGAAATTGGACGTAAGGGCAGTAACATTAAGAGAGGAATGGGAATTCCATTGCTAAATGCAGAGGAGAGAGCTGATAGATGGAAAGAGTACACTGAAGCCCTCTATCAGGGGGAGCACTTGTCTGATGTGATACGAGAAGAAACAGGAGACGATAGGCAATAGATAGTGGACCCATTATTAAAATCAAAATTTAAAAGAGTTTTGGCAGAAGGAATAGCTAACTTTTCACTTGAATTTATAAAATCATTGGGGAAAGTGGCAATGAAACGACTATTCACGTTGGTGGATAAATCTATGAGGTTGCCGATATGCCATTAGACTTTCTGAAAAACAGCAATCACACAATTCCGAGGATAGCAAAATTCGACAAATCCGAGAATAATCGTACAATCTGCTTAACAGATCGTACAATCTACTTAACAGCTCATGCATTCAGTTTTCTGACAAGAATAATATAAAGAAGAATGGAAAAGAAAATTGAGGACCTGTTAGGTGACGATCAGTTTGGTTTTAGGAAAGGTAAAGGCATGTGAGAGGCAATTCTGACGTTGCGGTTAATAATGGAAGCAAAGCTAAAGAAACATGAAGACACGTTCATAGAATTTGTCGACCTCGAAAAGCGTTCGAAAAAGCCAGATTGCAGAAACTGTTCAAAATTCTTAGAGAAGCAGGGGTAAGATATAGAGCAAGACGGCTGAAATCCTATATATACAACAACCAAGAGGGAACAATAAGAGTAGGAAACCAAGAACGAAGTTCTCGGATTAAAAGGGAATAAGACAGAGATGTAGCCTTTCACCTCTACTGTTCAATCTATACATTGAAGAAGCAATGACAGAAATAAAAGAAAGGTTCAAGGGTGGGATTAGAATTCAAGGTGAAAGAATACTAGCGTTAAGATACGCTGATGACATTGCTGTCCTGAGTAAAAGTGAAGAAGAATTACAGGATGTGTTGAATGGAATCTAAAGGGTACGGAATATGGACTGAGAATAATTCTAAGAAATACAAAAGTAATACCAAGCAGCAGAAACGAGAACAGCGGGATACTCAACATCTAAACTGGTGATCACGAAGCAGATGAAGTTAAGAAATTCTGTTACCTAGGCAGAAAATAAATTATGATGCACGAAGGCAGGAGGACATAAAAAGCAGACGAGGGCAGGCATAGAGGGCATTCCTCGCTAAGAGAAGTCTACTGACATAAAAAAGGTCTTAATTTGATGAAGAAATTTCTGTGAATGTACGTTTTGAGCACAGCATTGTATGGTAGTGAAACATGGACTCTGGAAAACCGGAACTGAAGTGAGTAGAAGCATTTGAGATGTGGTATTACAGAAGAATGTTTAAAATAACTGATAATGTAATAAATGAAGAGATTCTGCGCAGAATCAGTGAAGTAAAGAATATTTTGAAAACGCTGACAACAAGAAGGGACATGTGTTAACACATCAGGGAATATCTTTCGTGGTACTGGAGGGAGCTGTAAAGAGTAAAAACTGTAGAGGCAGACTGAGATTGAAATACATCGAGCAAATAAATCAGTATGTAAGTTGCAAGAGGTACTCTAAGATGAAAAGTTTGGCTCAAGAGAGAAATCCATGGTGGGCCGCGTCAAATCAGTCAAAATACTGAAAAAAATAATCAACATGGAGTGAGATCACCATGTACTCATCCATGCAATTTTTAATCAAGATAGGCAAGGATACATTCCAAGGCAATATGACTCCATTTGGCTTCCATGAAGCCCACATAGCTTCAACAGCTGTTTTTGGAGGTACTGTGATGAATGAGTTACTCTTCAACTTTATCTCAGATATGTACCCAAGGAAATCAAACGAATTAATCGTTCTTGGAAGAGACGTAGCACTTTCCTCGGCTCTTGTGACCGGGAATTGTCGTGCTGAAACATTGCGTCTTAACTTTCCCGCAGGAGGTGCAGAACCATGGCATTTAACTTTCTATGATAGTGTGGTTACTACTAAGATTTACCACAGTATCCAAGAATCGAGATCGCTTGTTGTATCGCATCGAACCATCAAACTAGACGTTGAGCCCTCAACAGACACGCAACACCGGTCATACACTTATCGAAGCTTGCGGTATATGAGGATCCTCGACGACGGAGGAGTGCGAAATGAAATACGCACTGACCCTACAGCCATCAGCTGAGAAGGATGTTGTACAACCTGTTAAGTTCATTTGGGTAAAACGACGGTTGTCACGTAATCTGACTTGGCCTATACCAAATCGCTGTTGTACACGAAGATCTGTTGTTTCACTCATGGATCACCATCATCACAGTATATTCTCTACACTCCCAAAAGAACGTGACACCCCAAAAGAACGTGGAGGACGATATTTCAGGCTTTCAGAAGTCACGCACAGGATTATAATGTGGCCTACGGCATCGAACAGTCATACCCGACATTACATTTTTTGTTCATACTTCGTTTGCTGGCTCTTCATCGAAAGAGTATGGCGCGAAACAAGCCTTCCCATTCATGTATGAGAGGGAAAGATGGAAGTGATGCTGCCTTCCGAGCTACTACGTTAGTTTGGTTGCCGACCTACAAGGCGTTAACTTTGAATAGTAGGGCTATTCGGAAAATTAAGATCCGATTCTTTGCGAAATGGAAACCACTGTGATAATCAAAAATATTGTATCTGAAACAGTTAGCCACGGCTTCCAGCCAGTGCTCTACATAATCACCACTCCGACTTAGACATTTGTCGTAGCGTTGTACCAAATTTCCAATACCCTAGTCATAGAATGCAGGCGCCTGTGTTTCCCGCCATTTCTCCGCGCTCGTCGCCGGCCGGAGTGGCCTTGCGGTTCTAGGCGCTACAGTCTGGAACCGAGGGACCGCTACGGTCGCAGGTTCGAATCCTTCCTCGGGCATGGATGTGTGTGATTTACTTAGGTTAGTTAGGTTTAATTAGTTCTAAGTTCTAGGCGACTGATGACCTCAGAATTTAAGTCGCATAGTACTCAGAGCCATTTTTTTCCACGCTCATCTATAACTCGTTGTCTGTGCGTAAATGTTGTCTTCATAGCCAGTAGTTGATGTGAGCAGAGATGAAACACAGAGGGAGCCAATTGCGGGCTGTAGTGCGGGTGATCAAACTCTTGCCATCGAAAACGCTGCAGGAGCATTTTCATTGCCCCTGCAGATTGCGACCGAGAATTGTCACAGAGTACGAACGATATGACAGTTCTGCAATGTGGGCCGCATAAGATCAGGTGAAATCTCTCACCTGGACCTCATACTTGGCGGGAGATAATATTTTCTACGCATCTTTATGTACTCTCCATGCGATCAGAACTGAAAAGAGCAAAGTGATGCAAACGACAGGAACACTAGAGACACTGTCGAACACGTACGTGCAAAGCTTTACTAGATTTTCACTGTGGTTTCCATTGCTTGACCGAACGGAACTTACTTTTCGAATATACCTTGTACTTTCAGTCCGGAATTTATCAGTGCGGATTTACTCAAGGCACATGTCCCAGTTTGCTAGCGGCTTTTTTTGAAAATCCGTACAAGTTGAGCTTCTTCACAAAATTCGATTTCCGAGAACCGTTCGACGCTGCCTCATTGTCGACTGCCACCCAATCACAATGGATGACTCAGCGAGGAATATATCACTAGAAAATGGACGAAAAATGATCCACAGAAACGAAGATTACGTTGAGAGCTCCCACAATGTAATAAAACCTATAATGTTTACAGCTACATCTACAGCTACGTGGGTACTCTGAAAACCAGATTTATGTGACTGGAAAGGGTTTTATCGAACTACCTTCACAGTTCTGTTATTACAATCTCATATAGCGCGCGGAAGGAGCGAACGTCTAGATCTTTCCGTGCGAGCTCTGATTTCCCTTATTTTATCATGGTGATCGTTTCTCCCTATGTAAGTCGGTGTCTACAAAATATTTTGCATTCTGAGGAAAAAATTGGTACTGGAATTTCGTAAGAAGATTCCCCCTCAACGAATAACGCCTTTGTTTTAATGATGTCCATTCCAAATCCTGTATCATTTCAGTGACACTTTGTCCCCTATTTCGCAGATAATACAAAACGTGCTGTCCTTCCTTGTACTTTTTTGATATACTCAGTCAGTCCTATTTGGTAAGGATCCCACACCGCGCAGTAGTATTCTAAAAGAGAACGAACAAGCGTAGTGTAGGCAGTCTCTTTAGTAGTAGTGTCACATTTTCTAAGTGTCCTGCTAATGAGCACAGTCTTTGGTTATCCTTCTCCTCAACATTTTCTATGTGTTCCTTCCAATTTATGTTGTTCGTAATTGTAATTCCTAGATATTTAGTTGAATTTATGTCCTTCAGATTTGACTGATTTATGGTGTAACCGAAGATTAACGGATTCCTTTTAGCATTCACTTGGATAAGCTCACACCTTTCGATATTTAGGGTCAATTGCCAATTTTCGCACAATACAGATATCTTTTCTCAATCGTTTTGCAATTTGTTTTGATCTTCTGATAACTCTACTTCTCCATAAACGACAGCATCATCTGCAGACAACCTGAGACGGCTGCTCTGATTGTCTCCCAAACCTTTTTTATACACATAAGAAACAGCAAAGGGCCTATAACACTACCTTGAGGAACGCCACAAACCACTTCTGTTTTATTCGATGACTTTTCGTCAGTTGCAACGAACTGTAACCTTTCTGATAGGAAATGACGAATCCAGTGACATAACTGAGACGATATTCCATAAACACGCAATTTCACTACAAGGCACTTGTGTAGTAAGATGTCAAAAGCTTTCCGGTAATGCAGAAGTACGGAATCCATTTGAAATCCCTTGTCAATGGCACTCAACACTTCATGCGAGTAAAGAGCTAGTTGTGTTTCTCAAGAACAATGTTTTCTAAATCCGTGTTGATTGCGTGTCAATAGGTCGTTTTCTTCGAGGCAGTTCATATATTCCAACACAATACACGTTTCAAAATCCTGTTAATGATATGGGCCTGTAATTAGGTGGATTACTCCTACTAACTTTCTTTAATATAGGTGTGACCTATGCATAAACGATTTATCAGACAGTATCTGCAACAGTCTCATATTATTGTATGCTGACACCGGTGTTTGCAGGAAGTTATCGTCCTTAAATGACCGTTACGAAATGCACAAAGACTTGGACAAAAGTTACACTTCGTGCAGAGGATGGAGTGTGAATAAATGCAAGCTAATAGATTATGCTTACATCAAGCACAAACAATCCGACAGTATCTGATTACAAGACCTTGATCATGTATCATAACTATTTAGAGATAATAAAAGAAGCGACACCAAATGAGATGACACTGCAAAATAAGTAATAGGTACGGTGAATGGAACACTTAGATTTGTTGAAAGAGTTTTCGGAATATGTGGTGTGTCTTTAAAGGAAATCCCAAGCGAACCGCCAACACGACAAATTAGAATACGTTAATCCAATGTTTGGAGGCCTTATCAAGTCATTGTCATACGACATCGAATTCATAGATACGCTCCTAGGATGGTAACAGATCGGTAAAGCCCATATGAAACTGTAACAGAATTGCTGCACTAACTTAAACTGGAATCGTTAGAAGAAAGATGACGATCTCGCGAAACCATGTTGGATGAATTTAGAGAAGCTATATTCGAAGGAGACTGAGCGAATATTATGCTGCACCATCGTGTGTCTCTCGTAGGGATCATGGGAGTGAGATAAGATAGATTAAGGTAGGTAAAGGTTCATACAGATTGTCATTTTTGCCTCGCTCAATACGCGGTTGGAGTAGGAAAGCCACTCTGTGATTCTGCTGTGATGAGCCTTCCGTCATACACACTACAGTGTGTTGTAGAATTTATATGCAGAAGTTTTCACGTAAGCTGTAGGCGAGGATTGTGTAACAGGGAACACGTATTTTGAATTTCCTTGGTACAGATTTCTGAGGAAGGTTAACAAGTAGCGCAATTTTTTGAATGATAACATTCTGCCATTTGGTGGACTGGTCTTCATTTCGTTTTCATTACTGTACAATTTCAGCAGTGTGGCCATTTTCAAATTATTGTGTAATGCAATCCGTCAGATGAACATACTGAGGTACCAGTAAAGTATTCATGATGGGTAACGCAATGAACAAAAACCCTAAGGGTTTGGCCGGATTTTACAATGAAAGATATGACATCTAGTACTTCCTTGACCAATAGTGTAGTGATTACCACGTGGAAGTGGACGGGTAAGCGAAAAAAAATTGTTTTCATCCATCCAGTGGCCGCCTTTGTAGCAGGATGTCATCACGTAGGCGAACTGACAACGCTGTGGACCATACTGCAACGAAAACAATGTAAAATAGTCCAGACTTTTTTTTCCAAAGTATGCTAGGGGAGAGTACTGTACTTTGGAACACTTTTCAGACCTTCACCTCTTGCTATCCCTGTAGTATAAGTTTACTATATTTCCTTACTCCATTTCTAAATGATAGAATTCTCTTTATGTGTGGTGCAGTCTTTCTTTGAAACCTCAAAAGTACTTCAGAAAAGTAAGATTTTTCAAAATGTGGATAAACTGTTTCAAGTTATAACCTGTTAATGCACCAAATAACGAATATTCTAATCAAATTTATTATTGTCGCAATAGCGAAAAAATTGGGCACTGATGAACATGTACACAACTCTTTCCTGTGTTACATAGTTTCTGTGCTACACACCAACAATTAGTAAGAGAAATCAAAATAAGCAGCAGTATTATCAAAGGCAGTCATAAGTTAACACGTTCTGGAATAGTAGCTATTTTCAAGAAAGGGGATACTCTTAAGACATTAAAGAAATTCAGTTAATTTACAGAAACCACTATTTTATGCTACAAGACCTTCCCCCGTTTCAAGGGACAATATATGGGTTAGCCGTCTCCAAGATATGTAACTAGTTTTCAATATATACAGAATTTCACTCAAAATAAAACGATGTAACTGAAGAATTAATAAAATCCTCCAAATAGATTTTGACATATTATGCAGCAGTTAAATATTTAGAACTGGAAATACACACATCAAGAAAGTGTTGCCTGACCTCGCTTCCAAGGTCTCCTGAACACCGGCGTCGAATGTAAATATTCCATCAATAGCGAATAACGCAGTTCCTTAGATTTCCCATAACTGTCACTCAATCCGCACAAAGATGTAAACAACCATTCATGTGGACTGCCTATGCGACGGAGTGGATAAGACAGCCAGTCTGTTCCAGTCATGAAACCAGGAAGGAAGTACACTACGTGTCCGTAGTACCGCCATGACTAGGAGGTCAATCCCAAAGTTTGATCGCATCAAAATTGCGTCGATGTGTCAGGAAGGGTTCTCATCAAGGGAAGTTCCCAGGCGTCTCAGAGTGAATCAAAGCTACGTTGTTCGGACATAGAGGAGGTACAGAGATATAGGAACTGTCGATGACTTGCCTCGCTCTGGCCACCCAAAGGCTACTACTCCAGCTGATGCCCGCTTTTTTTTTTTTTAGCTTGGATGATCCCTGAGGGGAAATCCACCATGCTGAAAAATGATTTTCGTGCAGCCACAGGACGTCGTGTTTCGACTCGAACTGTACGGTATAGGCTGCGTAATGTACAGCTTTGCTCCCTACGTCCATGGCGAGACCAACTTTGACACCTACACACCATGAAACGTCCCCTTAGAAAAATTTTTGAATTAGTGTGCTGGTAAAACCTCTTACGTTATTTGATTTACAAACAGCAGAGCAAAACTCAACGTACTCAAACAGTTATCTCTTTACTTATTCTGATCATCACTAATCTGACATACAAAATTTTTAGCACAACGCAATCTGACTTTCAAAAATCCCTACCAAAAAGTGGCCTTGACTAACAACAACCTATACCTTTCTTGAATCACTTACCTCACAAAAATCTTCGTTACTCGAACTACTGCAATACAGCGAGCGCCAATACTGCCAGCTAAATAAAAGATTCAAACTACGGAAGGCACTAACTACTTATACGCATAGTTAGCAAATGAAAGATTTTGATAGAGAACAAACAATGTATTTACCTTAACAACGATCTGGACGTGTGTTCGCCAGAAAAATAGAATTTGTAAAGATGGAATATATATATATATATATATATATATATATATATATATATATATTTATTCCATCTTTACAAATTCTTTTTTTTCTGGCGAACACACGTCCAGATCGTCCGCCTGTGGTAACCTCTCAAAACTCTGGCATCTCCTCTCTCCCCATCCACCACTGTAGGCGGCTTATCTCTAAGTGCCCAACGCTACACGCTGTTCACATCGACCTGCCCAACACTAGACAATCGAATTTTCCAACAATGAGTCCAACCAGCCACAGACTGCACACATCATAGTCAGTGATTTTCATACAGAGCGCTACGTGGCGTTACCAACAGAAAAACCTTAACAGCCTACACAGCCTACTTACACCCATGCAGCGAGGTACAGATGGGCCCAACAGCATGCTGAATGGACATTGTCAGAATTGGCATCAAGTTCTAGTCACAAATGAGACTCTCATATGCCTTCAACCAGACAACCGTTGGAGACGGTATTGGAGACAGTCTGGTCAGCATGAACGTCTTAGACGCATTGTCCAGAGAGAGCCCCAAGGTGGCGATTCTTTGATATTCTGGGGTGACGCTATGTGTACGCCACTGGTCACTGATGGCAACCAAACAATAACAATGCAGGGATGACATCGTCCGACGCATAGTGCAACTATAGCGGCAGCATTTCGGAGTGGGATTCGTCATAATGGACACAATTCTCGCGTCCACTGTGTACATTTTGTGAATGTGTTCCTTCATGATAACGAAATTACTACATGAGATTAGCCAGCAAGTGATCTGCACATGAACCCTATAGAACATGCCTGTGATAGATTGAAAAGGGCCACCAACCAACCTGAGAGATTTACGCCGAATCGCAGTTGAGGGGTGGAACAGTGTGCACCGTCAATGCCGTGATACCAGAATGACATCTTCACTCTGCAGCGGTGTGTGCGCTGATATGAAACTTCCTGGCAGATTAAAACTGTGTGCCGGACCGAGACTCGAACTCGGGACCTTTGCCTTTCGCGGGCAAGTGCTCTACCAAGCTACCCAGGCACGACTCAAGGCCTGTCATCACAGCTCCATTTCCGCCAGTACCTCGTCTCCTACCTTCCAAACTTCACAGAAGCCGTCTTGCGTACGAGAGCTGGGGGAATTAAGGCTATGAGGACAGGGTGTGAGTCGTTGGGTAGCTCAGTTGGCAGAGCGCTTGCCCGTGAAAGGTCCCGACTTTCGAGTCCCGGCTCGGCACACAATTTTAATCTTCCAGGAATTTCCATATCAGCGCACACTCCGCTGCACAGTGAAGGTTTCATTCTGGAAACACCCCGCAGGCTGTGGCTAGGCCATGTCTCCGCAATATCCTTTTTTCCAGGAGTGCTGGTTCTGCAAGGTTCGCAGGACGACTTCTGTGAAGTTTGGAAGGTAGGAGAAGAGGTACTGGCGGAATTCAGACAATGCGGACAGGTCGTGAGTCGTGCTTGGGTAGCTCAGTTGGTCAGTCCGGCTTTCGCCGCCGAGCTCGCTGTTGTGTACATTTCAGCGGCCGTCACTTACGAGTCGCTTACGGGCACTAGAACCATGGCCAACCGTTTTAGAAAATCAACATTACGATTCAACTTCTGCAACGACTACGCGACGTTGCTAAGATCCCAGCTTCCGACATCTTGGGCATCCATTTGTCCATATTAAGTAGTACGGTGTACGTCAAAGTCGTCCATGACGCGGTATGTGAAAGAATATTTCGTGACACTAACCATGGTTTACGCTTTTGCCACGCCGACGGCAATGTCGGAGGGTCACTGTCGACCATGCCGGCTTAGGAATGCGTACCATACGAGTTTTCGAACGCTGGACGCAATTCCAAACGTACCCCGTTCTTAACGGTGTACGACAGATCACCATCGATCTCCATCGCCATGTGCCATCTTACCTGCAAATTAGCTGGTGCCGCGCGGTTGTCATATACGACGGCCAATCCAAGACCTGTCCCGGGTGCGGCAAAGAAGGCCACCTCAGGTCGGAGTGTCTTCAGCGATGAATCACCCAATTGCCAGCCGCTACTGTGGCACCTCCGGCTCCGACGACGGTTTTACCGATCACCTACGCATCGGCGCTTTCTTTTCCTCCCACCGACCGCCGCCTGTCGGACCATGTATCGGTGACCCTTCCAGCCGCTACGGATACCGCCGGGGCCGACACGTCGCGCTCAAAGCCTGACGCTACTCCGGCGCCACTACCAACAGCAACGACTTCCCGACCACCATCCGCCCGATCATATGGACGCCCCTTCATTTGACGTTCCCGCGACGACCTTACTCTCAGAACGACGCGACTCCCTTTCGTCTTGCGACACTGAGGGACCAACCCGCAAAGAACGTTCACCTAAGAGCCGCAAGAGGAGGCGCCGTACGGTCTCGGAATGAGACGGATCACCTCCCCCTGATGCTCCAGAGGTCATCCAACCCGACGAGGCCTCGTAGGACCTACACGACGATGCGAATGACAACATGACGCCGGCTGTGGCTATGTCGATGCCTACTCTACTGGCTCGCCCAGGTGCTCCTGAACCAATGGACTCCACCGTCGCGACTGCCACCGAGGCGTCCTCTGCCCTACGACCGAAGTGGAACGTACGACCATCAGAACGACAGCGCCTTCAATGGCGTGGAGTGAGGACGTCGATGAGGACCCGGACCACACGCTGGGGACAGAGTTACCCCAGACTGAAGTATAGTTATGCCGCTGATAACGCCGTCAGGGGACGTACGGCACGACTCGCCGTTGCCTCTCCCCTCTTCATCCTCCGCCGGTGTTCCCCTCCACGGCGGGGCACGGCTCCAAACCTACCGAATAGCGACGATCAACACTAATACCATTAGCTCACCCGTGAAACTTCAACTGCTGCGAGAAATGATATGGGCGTTGGACGTCGATATCGCACTACTACAGGAAGTACATTTGGCCACACTTCCACAAGTCGCGGGATATAACACTTATCCTTCTGTTGGTGACCACCTGGGACGCGGCGTAGCCATCTACGCCAGAGAAGGCTTTCCAGTGGCCGATATCACATACCTTCCATCTGCCAGAGGCATGGCCGTCACCGTCATGGGGACGCGTATCGTCAACATTTACGCCCCGTCAGGCTCCACCCACAGAAGCGACAGGGCACTCTTCTATTCAGAAGACATCGCTCCTTTGTTTCTTGGACGCTGCGACCATTATTTACTTGGGAGTGATTTTAATTGTGTCTTGCACCCTAAAGATCAAGTGCCCCACTACAACACCTGTCAAGAACTGCGTCTTGTCGCCCGAGATCTGTTGCTCCGCAACACTTGGGAAGTTTAGCACGGCGACGCGCCTGGACATACTTACCAGACGAGTCACTCCGCGAGCCGCCTTAATAGAATTTACGTCTCTCGGGAACTCACACCTGCAGTCCAAGGTTGCAGAACTTTGGCCCCTGTGCCTACATCTGCAACATTCTCTTCCCCAAGCAAGTGGTCTGGCGTAGTCGTGCACCGTGGAAGCTAAACACCTCCCATCTTCATGATCCCGAATGTCTTCAACGTGTTACCGAGACATGGGCCACCTGTGAACGTCGCTTACCTAAATACTGCACGGCCTTGGCCTGGTGGCTGCAATGTGCCAAACCTGCCATTGACGTACTTTGATTCAGTACGGAAAGAAAATTGCTACGTGGCGCCGGCACACTACCGACTATTTCTACGTCGTTCTCCGCGACCTGGACGCCCAACCGCCCACACCCGACACCCAGAGGGAAGGCATCAGGATTAAGGAGCAAATTGTAACGTTGACACGCCGTAGACTGCATAATGTACCAGGAGGAGACTAGCAACAACCACGCTGTGGAGACTGTTACCACACGTAACTCGCACCCTCACCAGTGACGAAGCGGACGAGCTGATGGAGCCAATTACTCGTGACGAAGTCCACGATGCAATCAAAAAAGGTGCTTGAATGAGTCACCTGGTGTCGACGGATTGCCGATAGAATTTTATCGCGCCTTCCTCACACTAATAGCGATGTTTTATGAGCTGCTGACGATGGGGAACGCCGTACCTCGATCATTCGTCACGGGAATTATTATACCCATCCACGAACCGACACCAGGTGTGACGACAGCACATTATCGTCCCCTGACTCTGCTTAACGGAGACTATAACATTTTTACACGCCTATTGGCAACGCGATGCCGCAAGGTCCTGCCTAGCATTCTATCCTCGGAACAGACAACTCCGGGCGGCTCAGTTAATATACAGACGGCCACAGAAGAATGTCGCGATTTAATTGCACTGGCAGCGGCGTGCAGACTCCGCGCCGCAGTGGTTGCCATTGATTTTGTCAGCGCATCCGGCAAAGTGCGGCATCTTTTTCTGTTCTCAGTAATGCAAAGCATGGGTTTTCCACCAGCCTTTATCGACGTCATCCGGCGCCTGTACGGTACCGCCGAATCGCTGATTCAGGTTAATGGCCGTGTGGCGGGCCCAGTGGCGATCCGGCGTTCTGTACGACAAGGCTGCCCACTTTCGACCCTACTCTATGCCATAAGCCTGGAGCCACTCTTCGGGAGTCTGACGAGCCACCTTTCTGGTCTCACTTTGCGGACGACCTCCTCCTCTTGATCCGCTCACGGAGTGAAACAGACGCGGTACTTGATTTGATATCAACGTACGGCACTGCAGCGAGCAGTAATATGAATGTGGCTAAATCCGCGGCGATGCCCATTGGACGCGGCCTCTCACACGACTTAGCACCTCTCCCGTGTGTACAGAAACTACGATACCTTGGTGTCATTTTCACCTCCACCGTGCGCCGCTCCGCTGCCATCAATTTTCGGCGTGCACTCCAAACTATTCCCACGACGGTGCGACAAAATCTACTCCGACGACTCGATTCTTTACAGCGTGTCCAATACCTCAATCAACATGTGGCGTCCAGAATGGTCCACATCGCACAGGTCCTCCCGCTGCCATCAACAACTGGACGTAGCCTCCAGGCTGCCTTCGGATACTTCCTTACAGTCGGTACGCTCTTCAAGGTCCGCTACGACACGCTCACCCTTCCCCCACGAGCGGGAGGCCTCGGGCTTGTCAATGTGCGACTCCGCGCGGCGTCCTTGTACACGTCCACCATGTACAAGCAGTGGCACGGGGGTACCTCCCTTACGCGCAGCTTGCTGGAAATTCTTGTGCCCGCGATCATAACACCACCAGTACCAATCGAACACATCAAGCACCACCTGACGCACATTTCTGATTTCATCGTCGACTTCACTTATGCTCACACACACGTACCGACCACGCGTTCTCCTCGACCTAAAGATTTTTACACCCCACTGCTTCGTTCCATATCCAGCAACAATATCGAACTGAGACATCCGTCCAAGCGGTGGCCCACGGTTTGACGTCATATCCACCAGCCTTTTCTTCCCTCCAACGTCCGGGCAAATAAAAAACTCGCCACAAATCATCGTCTTCACGCCATCGGACTCAAGGACTCTCCACTTTGTTCCATTTGCCACCTCGTGGATGACGATGACCATCAACTGACTTGTGCTAGCACCAGTGACGTCTGGAAACTTGCCCGACAGTTCGTTGCCTTTTACCTCCGCGTTCCGCCGGACTTGATTGACCCGTGGACTTTTATCCATCCTGAGAATACTTATTTCCCCGCCACCAAAAATAATGCGATTGTATGGGTCAAGGGATGGACAATCACCTACATGTATAATGATGGCGACAAATGACGCCTTGATTTCTGGCAGTATTTACAAACCGCCCACAGTGAAGTCAAGCACCGAACGCGCTACCGCTCCTTCTTCGCCAATTACCTACACGCGATCTTTACGTCACCCCCACTCAGTTGGATGGTGCCACACGCCGACAGCACTCCCCCCCCCCCCCCCCTGCTGATATCTGAGACTCTCCGCGATACGTTCTATATTGTAACCCACAGTGGAGTATGCGCATGGATACACGCCTCCTTTCATTTATGCACTATACCAGAACACGCTGGTATTTCCCTCACTCCACTGTACATTGCTTCACACCTCTTAGCTTACATCAGTATTATTATTCTTTTTTTTCCTACACCTTGTTCATAAAAAAAAAATGCTCACCTTGTACGAGTCTTGTGTTATTTTAGCCGGAAGGACGACATTTCTGTTGTATTTAAGTTAGTACAATAAAGATCTTTTGGTCATTTACCCTAGTCCCGGCAAAAAAAAAATAAATAAAAGGTTGGTAGAGCACTTGCCCGCCAAACGCAAAGGTTCCGAGTTCAAGTCTCGGTCCGGCACACAGTTTTAAACTGCCAGGTAGTTTCAATGCCTTGATGATATATGGGACACGACGAATGCAGGCATCCATCAGTGCAAGATTGAGTGTTACCAGTTATTAGAGGTACTGTGATGTGCTGCAGTCTAGAACATAAATTCAGAAAATCTACATTATTATTGAACAACTTACATTTTTTTGTTTTCATGGACAATAAAAGAGAACTCAAATATTGTTTTTGTGTATATTTGTTCAGTTTTAAGGTCAGGAAATCGTAGAACAGCGGCGATACAACTGTTTTTTTGATGTGTGTATTTGCATACGCTGCACAAAATACAGCCTCATGTCTCACAATAACAAAAAGAGAAGAAAATGCCAGTAGCTGCTTATGGCGATTTTTAGTGCGCATTCCTACCTTTAATTCCAAAATTAATCTCTTAACTGAACTACTGACAACGAAACAGAATGTGTTCCTAGCTACACTACCCTTCAGGTACGGCAGAGTCCCATATATAACGACCAAGTCGAACTCTTAATTTATAGAGAAGGTACAGTCGTCATAAGATCAATTACATGTATTGTATTAATACAAGTTGCTGGGCAAGAAAACTGATACATTAAAAGATGGCATTGTAAGTAAGCTGTTTAGGTTTTCTTGTTGGTAACGCCACGTAGCGCTCTGTATAAAAATCACTGGCTGTGCTGTGTGCAGTCAGTGGCTAGTTTGCATTGTTGTCTGCCATTGTAGTGTTGGGCTGTTGGCTGTTAACAGCGCGTAGCGTTGCGCAGTTAGAGGTGATCCGCCAGCAGTGGTGGATGTGGGGAGAGAAATGGCGGAGTTTTGAAATTTGTAAGACTGGATGTCATGAACTGCTATATATATTATGACTTTTGATGATATTAAGGTAAATACATTGTTTGTTCTCTATTAAAATCCTTCATTTGGTAACTATCCCTATCAGTAGTTAGTGCCTTCCGTAGTTTGAATCTTCTATTTATCTGGCAGTAGTTGCGCTCGCTGTATTGCAGTAGTTCGAGTAACCAATATTTTTGTGTGGTAAGTGATTTGTGAAACGTATAGGTTAATGTTGGTCAGGGCCATTCTTTTGTAGGGATTTTTGAAAGTCAGATTGCGTTGCGCTA
The DNA here is from genome assembly GCF_023897955.1 of Schistocerca gregaria. Classification (NCBI taxonomy): domain Eukaryota; kingdom Metazoa; phylum Arthropoda; class Insecta; order Orthoptera; family Acrididae; genus Schistocerca; species Schistocerca gregaria. The sequence goes on from NC_064927.1 coordinate 260,981,910, forward strand.
AAAAATATTGTGTCAGTTTAAGCACAGTCATGTATAATTTTTCAAAGGGTACGTTTCATATGGCGACACCGCCATGATACCTCACTGGAATCGTCTGATTTTTCTTGTAGTTTGTGTAATTAGTGTAGCTTTTGTTTATTGCTAGCGCGTAATTGTAGAGAGAATCTCCTGTGTAGTCTTTCATTGTTGTACAGTAAAACAGGTGTGGCACGCATGTAAATTTGCACCAAGTATTTCGCAGCTGCACTTGCAATTAACTAGATATTATTTTTAGTGCTATGTTAATGTGTTCTCTTATTTTTGCTCTTCAAATTGTGCTTTTCTGTGTTATCGTGTGAAATATTGTGACAATAATGGCGTGTGAAAAACGTAACACTAGGCTCCATAGTAAACGGAGAAATAATAGTGACGACGAGCGTAGCTTATCAGCACCACTGTGTAGTAATTTGGTAATTGTGCATAGGGAAATGGAGCGGGCGGCAAATAACGGTGTAGACAATGAAACAAGTAGTTAACAGGGAAGCATTATCGATAGATCTGTCGGCAACAGCTCGGACACTAATACGTTATTATTGCAATTAATGGAACAAATGGAACAAAATCAGAGACAAACACAGCAAAAGCTTCAAAAGTTAGACACAATGGAACAAAAGCTTCAAAAGTTAGACACAATGGAACAAAACCTTCAAAAGTTAGACTCAGTGGAACATACACTTGAACAAACACGTGAAGATTTAACTACTGAGTTACATAAAATCGAATCGAAATGTCATAAAGTCTGTAATGATGTAAAAAGACAAATTTTTGAGCATGTCCAAACTATTTTTTCGCGGCGTGAAAATACATTACAGAATCACAAATCAGCCATAAAAGAACTGCAAACTATTGTTCATGAGAATTATGAGACCTTGCAAGCTAAAATTGACTCAGTTGCATCTACCGATTCGGTTACGCAACTTGCAAAAACTCAGCAAAACGTAAAGGACACAGTAGATACGATTTCAACACAAATGGACACTCTGAAATTTGGTTCAGAAAAACACACTGAGGAAATAAGTACACTATCGGAGAAAGTAGCCGAACTTTCGGATCAGTTCATTAACTTATCTGCAAAAGTAGATGATGATCTGAATGACACAGAAGAGTGCGAACAAATTAGGAAATTCAAACAAAATCAGAATAAAATTAATACGCAACACCAAAGAGAAATCCGGGAAGTACAAGATCAGCTGACACAGGTAATACAAGAATTACGTATTTCAGAGGACACTCGCGCTCCAACACGGGAAGAGGGACTTAGAAATACGGAACAACCACAAAATAATAACACAGGACACTTCGGAAATTATGAAAGAAATTGGCAAGGCGCATTTAATTTTGAGATGGAACCGCCGAAACGAGGTAACAATGAGCGATGTGCAACTCGACGACATGATGATTTTGACTAAAAGCTGTTCATTACTACATGTAAATTCAAACCATTTAAGAATTCTGGCAACGACATGCATCCACAAGCGTGGCTCCATCAATTCTCTCATTGTTTTCCTCCCAACTGGTCATTAGAGCACAGATTAGAATTTATGTGTGGCTACTTAGAGAATGAACCAGCTGTAAGAATGCGATCGGTAATTCACGATTGTCACAGTGAAGGAGAATTTTGTCATGCCTTCCTCTCAGCATATTGGTCTCAAGCTACACAAGACCGAGTAAAACATAGCATCATAATGATGAAACATTTCGAACAATCTGAATTCTCCAGTCTTGTGAAATATTTTGAAGCCATGTTGCACAAGAATCAGTACCTGTCAAACCCATACAGCCCCTCAGAACTCATCCGCATTTGCTTAATAAAATTACCTGAACATTTACGACAGATTATTTTGGCAGGACGTTGCAAAGACGACATTGAAGCTTTTCAGGGACTCTTACAAGAATTAGAAATTGACACTGACAATCGCGGAACACGTAAACAGGAGCACAACAATTACATGTCACATCTGTCACAATTCCGCGATGACAGAAATAATACACGACAAGCCTATTCTTACAACGTAAATCGTGAACAAAACAGACACCACCCATATGGCAACCACTGGCAGAATAATAGTTACAGAGAAAGATCGCTTTTCCAGAATAATGAATGTGACAGAGACAACCAATAGAAACGGACAATATAGGAATCAGAATAATTATTATCAAGGGAGACAGAATAACTTCAGACGCAACGGTACACTACGGGGGAGAAATTCTCGACCACATGACCGACAAGCAAGAAACTACGTAAACTACCGACAAAACGACAGACCTGAGTTCCATCAGAAATGGCGAGCTTCAAACAGGGCAGGGCCTTCTAGTCAAGGTGAATTTGTAGAAGTTAGGTCTCCTAATCCCAATAACGACGTCCGCCAACAAAGAGACAGACAATGACTCGCACCGCAGGCAGCCACGTACGCCGGCTGGCTCAGCGAAAAACAATATAGACGCTAACCTTGAGAAAAATTCCAGTATTCTTTACCGCCGAATTCAACATGATAATTGCTTTGAAGCTGAAACTCTGCGCACTGGAAAGGGTAAAAGACTGCACCACATTTCACATGTTAAACCGCCTATTGAGAGATAATCTGCTTTTTAACTTAGTCTTTGCCATAAAATTTTTCACTTACGTTACTAGTGTGCTTTCTCAGACTTAGAATCTGTTAACATGCAACAATGTTTGAAGTTAAATATCCAGTCAAGGACCAAGAGAACTTATTTAAACAGAAATTACGAATGCATTGTTATAGTGAACAGACGTCAGAGTGTTATTGTGTGTGTACATTCTTGCTTGTTAGTTGCACGATTACGTAACGACTATGAGGCTTACATACTTAGAAAATATACTGGTACTGCTAATGAGAGTTTAATGCAACATTTTGGTTTATTTGAAAATACATTCTGGATTTGAAGTAATTTATGTGAGATTACCGATGACTTAGTATTTGGTTTCTTTGACAGCTACACGATTATATTACGACGCTACTAATATGTGACACGATTTACGTTGTTGCTTTTGCGGTGTATCTGTTTTATATCTGCATAGTTTTTCTGAATTCTTCTGGAAAGGAATACGTGTTTTAGTAGTAAATTTTGTGGTATAGCTACAATGAGCAGTCTTTTCTGTAGCACAACAATACGTTACATTATAGTACTTTCTTCATCATGACAATAAGCGTAATAACTTAGATACATATACACAAAGCATTTCACTTTTGTTTATCATGAGGTAAGTACATTGACTTCTGCAGAACTTAGCTTTCGGGGGACGATAACTACGACACTTTCACAGAGATTATCTTACAGCTAGACGTACATTTAGCGCTAAAGGACATGTATTTGAGTGATTAATTTTGTACTTGAAACATTTATTTTTGAAGATTTTTGAATTACAATGATACAAAGATTTTCCCTGATACATTTCATTCCATTGATGTAATCTGTAACACCTGAGGGTATAAATACATTAATCCTATGGGGGGTACATGCGTACTTTGTGTACCATGTGTTTGGCAAGCACAAGGAGCTCTAGCTAATATGGTATTGGCTTATACAACTTTACACATCAGTACCATATTTCTCTAACACATAAATTACACAGCTATCTCATCATTTAACTGAGAGACAAACATTTTTTTTACTACATCAGTGACACATGTTTACACAATTACACAGTTGGATAACTTGACACTTACGAAACTGTATTTTTTCTGTTCTGAGTGAACTGTTCATATTTTTTTTCAACCATTGTGATACTATGAGAGCTATGAATGATATATTTGGTATGGGATCATGATTTTTAAAGTACGTTTGAGGTAGATGACGCTATTTAAATGAGCAGAAAATTTCTTTAAGATTTTGAAATTATTGCAGAAAGCTAAGAGGTTTTTGAGATTTGACTGAGGTGTTATGATGTTATTAATACGATGACTATGTGTATTATGCTGTTGCGGTTTGAGGTAGATGACGCTATTTAAATGAGCAGAAAATTTCTTTAAGATTTTGAAATTATTGCAGAAAGCTAAGAGGTTTTTGAGATTTGACTGAGGTGTTATGATGTTATTAATACGATGACTATGTGTATTATGCTGTTGCGGTATGTTTATGATCAATAAGCTGATTCTATATGAGTTATTTGTTTATGCTACATATCTGTTATGATGAAATATTGAAGAAGTGTCAACGAATAAGGTAAGGAATAATGAGTAGTGGTTAGGGACTCTGGTTTGTGAAAAAGGTTGTTGGAAACCAAGAATCGTACTTTAAGAGTTATGAAATGTATGTAAATGTGTGAATGTATTACAGTGCCAACGAAAATTTTTTGGGCACTGTTATATCAATAGCATTTGTTTCTACACATTTGTAACGCAAATTCTCAACCTGTGGAATTTTTTTATATGAGACTGCCACTGTAGCAGATACTGCTGTCGTAAATATTTCAATAAGAAAGGTAAATGACCTTGATGTAATGCGTTTTGGGCGCCCAGCTGAGAGACAGTCGTCTGACAAAAGAAAGACATTAGGTGGAGAAAAAAAAACAGGCCATTATCCTCGCTATTGACATTTCTTTGTCGAAAGCATTGCAAATATGACACGCTGAAACTTGAAAACATATGATTACACTGTTGAGCTATTGTCTTTGCAGTTGCAAGATTGCTCATTTTGTTTAATATCTAGTTTCTTGTTGCACCACAGCATTGTTTAAATTAAAATTTAATAGATATACTAATAGAAACGGTTTCTGTCTACAGACTCAGTACAGAATAATTTTATGATGTACTTTCTTAGAAAAGAGAGCACAAATAGACATTTCCCTTCACAGGAATTGTATAAATAATTTTTTTAACGACTTGGTAACTTCCTTGCAGAGTAAGTTCTTGTGATACACCACCCTAGTGTTAAGAGGTGACATAGGTATTAAACATGGCCATTTTTACTGTAATATTTTTTCTGCTTGAGCTTCCTCATGTTTAGGTATAAGTTATTGCATTTACTGCTGCTGTTTGCCAGGCACAATGTTACTGAATTTGACTTTGTATTACTCTGTTAAGCCAGCTTTACTACGGATTTATTTTTCTTGTTTGCTGCACATTGCTTTATATCAGTTGTAATATTGCTGCTTGCTTTGACAATTTTCATTTTGTTTCATTGCTGTTTGTATTAATTGTTTTGTGTTGCTGCATTGCCTCGTCCCTTAGTTTAGCATCTGAGCTCAGTAGATTTAAGTTAGTTTAAGAGGGGGTAGACTATATTTGAGAACGAGTTGTAATGAATTGGATGAAATGCATTGAGAAGCTATAAGAAAATGGTTTGGCCAAAAAAGGATTTTGAAAGAGGATGAACAAAAATTAGGGTTTAGGGACAAGAGGTTTAGGTAGGATTTTCTTGGAAATAAATGATGAGGTAAGATAATGGAAAATAAATAATGAGGTAAGAAATATGTGAACATATAAATACCCAAATCATGCTAGGATAGGATTTTTTTGGTGGAAGCAAATGTTGAAATAAGATGAAAGATCTATGGAATGAAGTTTTGGGTTGGACTGCAGCACCAAATGTTACACTGAAACCAAACCCTATCCTGTATTTTTGTGTTATTACATTATGTGAATTTGTGTTTTTCCTGTCTGTATATGTTTAGCTAATAAGATTTATGTTGTAGAATTTTTCTGATAAAATGTTATTTACCTTGTAAAGATGCTTAGACATTATTTATTCTGTTTTATTGTAATGCTTATGTGTGAAGTAGATGTTTCAAAAGTTATTCTGATTTTTTATGTATGTACTTATGTCATAATTCCTGTAACACTGATGTGTATGTTTATTTCTATTCTTCTGTGAAGCCCCTATTACTACAAATGTTATCTGTATTGTTATGTTCTTTAATGATGTATTTTGTACCTTTGTAATTGTATTCTTATGTTGTAAATTTATAATTGTATAGACACCAGTTCTTCAAATTAAGTTACATTTCACTGCACACATTTCTGTTGGTCATACTATATGCACAATATGTGGGAAGTTCGGACTGTTAGTGTTTGCACATGTGTTAATAATTTAGCAAGGGACTGGATAACAGCATTGCTGGTTCTAAGGACATTTAAAAAAAATTGTGAGTGCACAAGTGCTGATTCATGGACTTGCTATATTGTCCGCAAGACTCTTCGATGGTGACTGTGCACCTGGACAGTTGCAACAGATGGGTGCTGGCCATCTCTACAAGGACTACAGTGGGTCTGCATCTTTGATGGCCCACTAATACCATTATTTCTACAAGGACTACAGTGGATCTGCATCTTTGATGGCTCACCAATACCATTATTTCTACAAGGACTGCAGTGGGTCTGCACCTCTGGTGGCCCACCAATACCGTAATCTCTACTAGGACTACAGTGGGTCTCTTCCGTGATGACCTACCTACCAATATTCTTCAAAACTTGGACTGACTCTGCTATGGGTTTGCTCGGTTGTGGCCCATTACTTGTCTGCTTGTCAAGAGTCAACACTGACTTTCCCTTGTTTCTTCCAGACTGCGTGGAAATTCACTACTTTCGTGTGCCTTTTCTTTTACTGCCCAGACTTTGAGAAAAAAACTGCAATCTTAGTATGATGGATGCTCAGGACTGTCTTTATGGACTGTGTGCATATGATTTCTTTGTTACTGTAATTATGAAAAAAAATTCAAATCTGCAATTTGAAAATTTTTTTGTGGGGAGCATGGGTGCTATGTAAGTAGGTTGTTTAGGTTTTCTTGTTGGTGACACCACGTAGCGCTCTGTATGAAAATCACTGGCTGTGCAGTGTGCAGTCTATGGCTACTTTGCATTGTTTTCTGCCATTGTAGTGTTGGGCTGTCGGCTGTTAACAGCGCGTAGCGTTGCGCAGTTGGAGGTAAACCGCCAACAGTGGTGGATGTGTGGAGAGAAATGGCGGAGTTTTGAAATTTGTAAGACTGGATGTCATGAACTGCTATATATATTATGACTTTTGATGATATTAAGGTAAATACATTGTTTGTTCTCTATTAAAATCCTTCATTTGGTAACTATCCCTATCAGTAGTTAGTGCCTTCCGTAGTTTGAATCTTTTATGTATCTGGCAGTAGAGACGCTCGCTGTATTGCAGTAGTTCGAGTAACCAAGATTTTTGTGAGGTAAGTGATTTGTGAAACGTATAGGTTAATGTTAGTCAGGGCCATTCTTTTGTAGGGATTTTTGAAAGTCAGATTGCGTTGCGCTAAAAATAGTGTGTGTCAGTTTAAGCACAGCCATGTATAATTTTTCAAAGGGGACGTTTCAGCACCAATAAACGTCATAAAATGTAGCCCGTGATTAGATATGCAAGTGTTTAGTATCTCAGTGAAATCACTCGAAGCAGTTGGGAGTAAAACCATTCACATTTTGTGTATGAGGACAGATTACGCAGCCGCTTTCTCATTTAGAAATTGATGAGAAGGTAGTGTTATGTCTCATGTGAGAACGAGAAACATCGGTTAAAGACTAGAATAGTACGAGTAGCGCACTTACGTGTTTTCTGCAGGAATCTTGTCAGCGGTTGGCGTGAGGTATGATGGGAACAAAAGATGTGTGAGCTCTTTGTGTTACGTAGCCAATAAGATAGCAGACGGCGTGTTTTGAAGTAATACATCGGAAGAAAGGGCGAGGCACTGCTGTAAATGTAAATATAATTTCTCCCTGTTTGAGTCGCAGCTGTTTAAGCGGTGCTAGTATCTGCAAACCAAGGACAGCAAAAAATGGTTCAAACGGCTCTGAGCACTATGGGACTTAACTGCTGAGGTCATCAGGCCCCTAGAACTTAGAACTACTTAAACCTAACTAACCTAAGGACATCACACACATCCATGCGCGAGGCAGGATTCGAACCTGCGACCGTAGCGGTCACGCGGTTCAAGACTGAAGCGCCTAGAACCGCTCGGCCACTCCGGTCGGCTCCAAGGACAGCGTCGCGCCCCATGACGTATTAGACAAAGAAATAAAATATTTCTCGTATTTCTCTGCTCTTGTGTTTCTCTGCAATCGATCTCCGCGATGAAGCTGAGTAAGTGGATTAATTTCTTTTTAATCAAATCGTGGGAGAAAGTAGAAGGATTAATGTTTTCGTAATTAAATCATGGGAGAAGGTAGGTGGATCAATGTTTATTAATAAATCGAACGTGCGGCCAAGGACGGCCATACGATAGTTTGTGAGGAGTGGGGAGGGGGGAACCCTGTGTAATACTGACATTTACATGTTTTTCTTGAAAGAAAATACATGAAAACGCTACACTTTTCTTTTCCCTGAGAGCAGTGGGAGGGGAGGGAGGCTTGCCCATAGCTTGATTCACTTACCTTCCCTCATGATTGAATTTTAAAAAAAGAAAAAAGAAAAAAAACATTGAACCTCTTAACTCAAAGTGGCGACTTTTGCTGTAGTTTCAAATGATTTCATCCATACAAACCTTTCAGCGTTGAAGAGACATTTCACCAGCACATTCGGTTCATATTCGTGTCTGAGTAATTAATCCATGAGACATGGACCAACGGAAGATGTCCCGTGTAGAACTACATCACTTAAATCATTCGACTTTATAGCACTCACTGACATAATCACAAAATATTTCTCTCAGAACTGACCAATACGAGGAAAAACAGCAAACAAGGAAATGGTTTCAATTTCGGTGCTAGAAATATATCGCATCTCTTCTCAGATTTCATTGATCATAAGAATCATCCCACTGGCTACGCGAAGCTGACGTGTTGCCAACCTATGAGGAGTAGATACGCACCGCTATGACTGCCGCTCGCTTTGATCTAGACTTTAACCGAAACATCTACCAGCACGTGTCAGAATTCGACTGTATGGCATCATTGAGTTCAGGAGGGTCTTACACAACGTCATGCAGGATCTGAACTGTTCCACGCGACTGGCGCTTGAAAGGATAGACATATTGTTCTCTCATCAATGCATAATCGTACAGCCACGTCACTTACCTTAGGAAGCAGGCTTTTCTATTATGATCTAACGAACTGTATATAATTTAGTTAGTCGTTCATGGACAAAGCATACTTAACAGAACTGTATGTTCACTGCTCCTGGATAAAAATTAAAATTTGTTTGTGTGCTACGTACTTCTACTAACCTTGCTTGAAGCATATGAACTTTATATAAAAGCCATATACTACAATGGTTTTCAGGGATCCTAATTTATTATCAGTTGTGTGCAAAATAGGTTATAAATTTTATTTGGCATGCTTACTACTTACAATCGTCGATTATGTGAAAGTCTGTTGGCTCTGCCCCAGTTTTAAGCTCAGGTTACCCATGAAATTCACCTAACTAAGGGCGGCAAGTATGGTAAATATGATCCTGAGTGTTGATAAAGTAATTGGGAATTCAGCAAAAGATGTGGCCTTTAATTGTCTAACGCAGACTTAATCAGATTTGTAATAAATGAATGAAGTGTATACCTCAACACTTAAAGGTCCTAATGAAAACTACTCTTTTACAAAGTTACATTCGAACGACAACGAATACTATTCAGTCAAATAATTCTTTTATCACAAACACTAGGTAATTATCTTGTTAAGGTAGTTATCAGCTTGTAAATATTTTATAAAATGCAGAAGCTGACTTATTTATTCGAACTATAATGTTCAAAATGAACGACACATAGAGTTGGTTGCCATGAATATCGATTATGACCGAAACCGGTAGGAATAAAATATAAATAGTCAACATTGGTGTATCATGCTTTTTACAGATTATGTAATCAATTACAATAACTAAGTAACTAAAATTTACTATACCTTTCAAAAATTTTGGTAACAACTGAAGTGAAATAACGTGTATTCAGATGGTGGAAGGCAAGTTACACTAATGAACACAGCCTACGTCATTCGAGGGGATTGTACAACATATCTTTTGATAAAGTCGCAAGGCTGAAACATTGTGCCTGACGTGATAATAATAGTGTGAAGTAATTTCCTTGCTTATGAATTGACACGTAACAATTCTTAATATTACTCCAGAGAAATGTTTGCGAGATTATGCGAATTACATTGAATGGACAGCAAATAACTATTTCTTTCGGCTGCGCTTATGTAAAAGCCAAGTCTTAGAAACTGATTTTATACCAATTTTTGTTCTTCGATAATTGTAATTGTTCTGTCTGAGAAAACACGACTGTATATCGTTTCCTTCTTCTTGTTCTTCAATTTAGGAGTACTCCATGTACCTTTCTGCCTAAAATAAATTGGACCATTCTATTTCAAACTTGCTTTCATTATGTAAAACGACAAAGCTCTCAGTTCTCATGTTCTAAGTGAAATAAGAAATTAATTTCTGGGCATTTAAATTAAACTGGAAGCGACTTGTTTGATGACGCAATGTGCGGAGGCCTTAAGCAGTCAATCGTTAGTTATTTTACTATTCTTGCAAAGTCTAGCGTACATCTTAGTCCACCGATCGAGTAACTCGTTACAAAATATTTTGTTCCGTTTGAACAATTAATTCAATACATGTACATTCATCACCAAGCACGCCGTTAATCGACAGTCACGTTTTGCCCTGAAGCTCATTTTTATTCATTCGATTAAACTTAATCAATATAATTTCATTTAAAGTAAAAAAATAATCAGCATTTAAAACAGTTTCAGTTAGAAATGAAAACAACTGCACATTCCCTTTTTAAAGTCTTTGGAGTTTATCCTTTTATTTGAAATTTTATGATACTTATAATCAGGAAATGAGCCAATTTATACGAAAGGAACCACTTCAGCGCCGATCGTAACCCCAAGCATGATCAGCCGTCGTTTTTTCCGTTTAAACCGCAAGTTCCCACTTGAATATGTGGTGCGTAGTTCTTTGGCTGGCTGGCTTTACAGCCTCATACACTTATCAGCTACAACATTACGACCACCTACGTAATAGCCGGTATGCCCATCTTTGGGACGGATAACAGCGGCTACGCATCGTGGCATGAAAGAAATGAAGCCTTCTCAGGTTTCTGGATGGAGCTGGTACCACATCTGCACACACACACACACACACACACGTTACCTAAGTCATCTAAATTCCATGGAGGGGGTCGATGAGCTCTGACGCCACATTCATTTACATCCCACATATGTTTGATCGGGATCAGATCTGGTTCGGTGAGGGGCCAGCACATCAAATGGAATTCACCACTGTGTTCCTCCAACCACTCCACCACATTCCTGGCCTTGTGACATGGCGCAATATCGTGCTGAAAAATGTCACTGCGTCGGAAAACATGATCGTCAACAAGGGTATGTTGTCTGTACCCATTGTACGGTACTTCTTGGCCGTCATAGCGCCTTGAACAACCCATGGATACCCTCAGAAACCTTCCCTAGAGCACAAAGAAGCCGCCACCAATTTGTCCCCGGCTCGCAGTACAGGTGTCAAGGAGCTGGACCTCTGGAAGACGACAAATTTGCGTTCTCCCATGGGCATGATGAAGAATGTATTGGGATTCACAACACCGTGCAACGCTCTGCCACTGCGCCGACGTACAGTGGCAATGGTGACGTGCCTATTATAGTGGTAGTTGCTGATGTCATGGCGTTAACATTGGCACATGCATGGGTCGTCGGCTGGTGCCATTGCTATGAGTGTTCGATTCACTGTTTGTTCAGACACACTTTTACTCTACCCAGCATTAAAGTTTGATGCTAGTTCCGCCGCAGTTCGCCGCCTGCCCCGTTCTAAGAGTTTGCCCAGCCGACGATGTCCGACATCTGTAACGAGGGTGACCGGCCAACCCAAGACGTGTGGACGTGGTTTCACTTTGGCTTTGCCACATGTTGAAGACACTCATCACAGCACTCTTCGGACACCTGACAAGTCGTGCAGTTTCCGAAAGTCTCTCGCCGAGTCTCCGGGCCATCGCAATCTGTCCTCGTCAAACTCAGATAGCCTACATCGCTCGCATTCCTTATTCTACACACTGATACTACATGCACGATGCGTGTGTCGTACAAGCAGCCATTCGTCGACAGGTGAAGCTGCTGTCGGTTGGACGGCTTTATATCGATAGTTGGTCGGTGTTCAAAAATGGTTCCAATGGCCCTGAGCACTTTGGGACGCAACATTTGAGGTCATCAGTACCCTAGAACTTAGAACTACTTAAACCTAACTAACCTAAGGACATCACACACATCCATGCCCGAGGCAGGATTGGAACCTGCGACCGTAGCGCTCGCATGGTTCCAGACTGAAGCGCCTAGAACCGCACGGCCACACCGGCAGGCAGGTCGGTGTTCATAATATTCTGGCTTATCAGTTTATATCCCAACTGAATTGGTCAAAGACAGTGATACTTTCAGAGATCGATTGCTCGACACGCAAGTATCTTTGCAGAGAGTCTGCGGTTTAGAATGCGCGGAAGAAAGTTAATTCTGAAAGTTGTGACTGCGACAGACAACTTTCTAGCTCTAACTGATGGGTTCCCTGCTTACCGTTTGCCTTAAAAATAGCGAGCACAAGATTAAACTACGAGTAGTTACAGGGCACAAGGAGGCATTTAAGCAATCATACTTGCCCCGCTTCTTACATGAGTGGAACGAGGAGTAGCCCTTATTACTTCCACAATGGGAAGTTCCCTCTGCAATGCACTTCACATTGGCTTGCCGTGTATGACTGTACTATAGTAATAGTAGTAGTTATAGTAGTAGTAGTAGCAGTTACTTAACCTTCCCCTAAAAGAGTAGCCTAGACAATGTTATTTCTCGATAATTTTTGCAATTTATATGTATCAAGGGTAATCAGCTGCCGCACTTCACATTAGTTCACTCCCACCCCTTACACACGCGCGCTCGGACACAAACACATACCTCATGTAACTCCGAAGAATAACTAAAATCACAGTACGAAAATCAAAAGAATTACGTTGACATGGTGTTTACACTTTGCAGCATTTACCAGACACTAAAACTATGTCCCAAACTGAAACTTGGAGGCGAATACCAGGTATCCGCCGGTAGGACTTGCTTCATTTCAGCCATCCCGATCGACTCTAATTTTCTATCTACCTTACCTACCTTCTTCCAACATTAAATCTATTGCGATTCTCTTATCTGTGCACTGTTAATAATCCTGGTTTAGAGTATAACAAGCTACTCCGTAAGGTGGTCGCTAACTACCACTGTGGGAAATTGTTTGTAGTAGAGTTTGTCGAGTATATGGCATACCTGGTGTCAATGAATGATCTAAGCGTATCAAGTTACACCAATACCAAAGCTCTTGCGCACGTATTGTTTACACTCCTATCAACCATTTATGTACTCCTAGACGTTGCTCAAGGAAAGTATGTGCTAGAAAAAAAACAGATGTCTATGTGTTTAACCCTTACTATACTGACTCTTTCTTCAAAAAATACCGTAATGCAAATGGAAAAAGTTTATGCTCGAGGATACAGCTCTTGTATGCCCTGAGTATATGAGTATTTTCACACGTTTCTTTCAGAAGTTCAAGCCTATACACTTCTACTCTTCAACAGGCACATGTAACTCTTCGTCAATCTGAAACTTCTTATTTTGTTGACGTTAGCTTCGATGGTGGAAGCCGTGCGTATGGAGCAGATACATAGATTTAAAGCAGAAACAATATCGGACACAATCTACCGTACATTTGAACGTTATCCTTTTCTTATCGGTATTTTAGCAAAAAATCTGTAAAGTATTTGAAACATGTTGTAACAGTTCTTAAAAAGCTCACCATTTCAAAGAATGATCTTCGTTACCGCGAGTCACAATGTGAGTACGTTGGCATTCTTGTTTTTTTTACCACGACTTTTTAAATTTTTTTTCTGAAAACAAAAAATTAAACTTCTCACTCGAGGGAAGATTTTTCTTTTTTAAATTTTTGTAATTTTTTTTATTGCCTTTTTTAAGGAGGTGTGTGAGGGCGGGGAAGGCAGTGCGATTAGGGATCGTAACCCGAGGCCTGGTCGCACTGTCCCCCCCGTCCGTCAAGGAATCAGGGATGGAAAGGGGAAATCTTTTGTGGGAATTATTATTTATTTATTTTATATTTACTGTTTTTAATACATTCTTAATGTGATTTTTCTTTATACCACAAGAAAAATAAATGTATCTAGCACGTTCCCACACCGTGGTAATGTGCGTCGCTACTCCCCTTAGGCTTTATCATCCAGGTACGTCTTCATGTATATCATGTTGTTCCACCGAGAATCGAACTTAGTCATCTCACTCAATGGGTACCTTCTCCTACCTGTTGATGATCCAGCTACGTGGAGGGTCGCGTAGGGCACTCCCTAAGTAATTAGAAAACTACTGTCTGTATTTTGGGTTCCGTACGATCTTGCAATGACGTTCTTGTAGGTAGTTCCAAAAGTCTAATACATCTTTAGGTCCATCGTGAAATAAGTAGTGTACCGCATGCGCACGGATCCACGTGACAGCGTTGGTCTTGGCGCGCGGCAAATACTGTTGATCCGGAAATAGTAGAAACCGAGGTGTTAATGTGTTCCGGAGTCACTCGTAGAAAATACGACAAAATTTGTCGCACCAAGCGCCATACGTCTTCCGCCGCGCCACATGTGAGACGGTGTTCGTCAGTGTCTGGTATCCAGCAGTCTACGCAGAGAGGCGATTCCGCCAGGATTATCTTGTGGAGGCGTGATCGGGTGATCTGTTTACCATTGACTGTGATGTACCATGTGGATCGGACGGCTGTGTCCAGTGGTACCGCGTGAATCGTCTTCCACACCACCTTCCAATTAAGGGCTTTTGGTCTCCACAATGTTTGGTGGGCGCCTCTGCTGCAGGACATGATATATATCCCTCGCCGACGCCTGTTTCGTCGGTGGTACTGTGATACGGACATAGCTGTGTTCAATGTAAAAGTTCCCGAAGTAGTAGAAGGGTGGGTGTATGTCTTGCGTCGTCAGTGGGGGCATAAGGGAGGGCGGAGCTAAGGACTCCCAACAGCAAACCTGTCAAACTTTCCGGGTGGTGGCGCCACAGCTTGATGTGTGAGCTGACATACAGGACCACAGCTCTGTCGTAGACATGGACTAGACCAAGACCTCCTCTTTTTGGGGGAAGGGTCAGTGACTCATAACTGACTTTGAAGAGCATGCCTGTACTGACGTAGGCTCCGAATGCCGCTAATAGACGTCGAGCCATCAGCAACGGTATTGGGAGAGCACGCGCTATGTGTGGAAAGCACGATGCGAGGTAAACATTGACGAAGTGTGTCCTTTGGAGAATGTCGAGGATCCGCAGACGAAGGCTGAAGATTTGGACCCGAAGATGTTGTAATAAGCGGTGGTAGTTAAGAGCCGCAGTGCGCCTTATGTCGTCGTGAAACTCTATTCCGAGACATTTGATAGTGCCACGAAGCTGTAGGGGTTCGACACACGCTGGGGTCAACCTGTCTCCTATGGCCATGGCGACAGATTTGGCGACGTTGAGACAGCTGCCGGAAGCCACACAGTACGTGGTGATCCATTCTAGAGCTCTGTTGACATCGTCGCGATTGCGGAACACGAGAACCAGGTCGTCTGCATATGCTGTACAGCGAAATGTGACGTCACGTAAGGTAAGACCGGTGAGGCGTTGACGGAGGCCACAGAGGAGCGGTTCCAATGCCAGAGCATATAGTAACGTCGACAAGGGGCAGCCTTGACGCACGGAACGGAAAATCGGGAGGGACTGCGAGAGACGCCCGTTAACGAGCACTTTGGAAGTCGCCCCTCGGAGGAGGCGCATCACGACGTCTGTGAATTGCTGTGGGTACTGCTTGTGCTGGAGAACGGACGTTAGGTACGCGCGATCCACTCGATCAAAAGCCTGGCTAAAATCTAGTGATGCCAGCGCTCCCGGGATGCGGCGTGCCCTGGCTAGGGCTATTAAGTCACGGTATCGACACAGTGCTGTGTGGATGTTGTTGATACCCCCTAGGGAATTCTGATTGGCGAGATGACGTAAGGTAGGGTCGGTCGTAGAAGGTTTGCTAATAGTCTGGTGAATATCTTCATGTCGCAGTTGATGAGTGTTAGCGGGCGGTAATCTCGTATTCGAACCCCACCTTTAGGTTTGTGAACCGGTATAATTATTCCTTCTACGAAGGTCGCAGGGAGCGGCACCGCGGGGGACATAAGCTCCCGACAGATGCCTGTGAACTTGGGAGCCAGTAAATACTGGAAACTTCTATAAAACACCACAGGGAGCCCGTCGGGGCCAGGAGACTTATTCCCTACTCCTTTACCGATAGCGTCGATAACTTCGTCTTCCGTAATGTCGTTCAATAATTCAGTTTGTAAATCCTGTTGGACAATGCCGTAAACCAGTTGTGAGACTGCTGTCACCGTCGTCGGATCGGAACATTGAGCAGAATAAAGTCGTACGTAATGGTCGAAGAAGGCTGCGGCAATATCGCGTTGTGTGGTGTGATGACTGCCGTCCTCAGTGGTGATGGCATGTATAAGCGCCCGTCTTCGCAGCGTACGTTCTCGGATGACGTGGTACATGGTTGGTCGTTCCGTTGCGAGTCTGTCTTGTGTTCGTGCTCGGACGATCGTCCCTTCGAGGTGTCGGCGCATATGGGCTACGGTCTGTGCTTTCGCACGCTGAACTGTCAACCGTCGTTCCGGTGTGGGTGGCCAGGAGGCGCATTCACGAAGGACGGTGAAATAAAAATCAAGGGTCTGACGCCTCCAAGCAGCAGTCTCACGACCATACGTAATAAAGGGTCGCCGTAGGGCCGGCTTGGCGCAGGTTAACCACCAACTAATCGACGTAGGATACGTTGGAAGGTGGCGGACGCTCAAACTCCACGTGCCTTCGATGGCGCGTCGACAATCCGGAGAAGCGAGATGAGCAAGGTTTAATTTCCAGGGATGTCGGCTACGCCACACCCGTTGGCGACGAAGGGTGACGGCACATATATAGGCCTCGTGATCAGAAAAGGCTACTGGCCACACCTCCGCGTCACTCACCGTTGCCGCGGGAGAACGGGAGACGTAAATCCTGTCGATGCGACTAGACGAGTGACTCGTGACATGGGTGTATCTCGGTCTATTTCCTCGGACATGTTCCCATGTATCTACCAGCTGGAGATCGCCGATGAGTGTCCCAAGTTCGTGGCACGGCGAATGGCGTGGCAGCTGATCTTTAGGTGCTTTGGTGCGATTGAAATCGCCCCCTAACATCAAGTCATCGTGCCTGCCCTGAAAAAGCGGTGCTATTCTTTGTGCGAAGAAGAGCGATCGGTCACGACTGCGATTCGTTCCGGAAGGGGCGTACACATTGATAAACCGGAAGCCTTGCACCGTTACGGCCATTCCTCTAGCGTCGGGGAGATATCGAACTTCGTCCGCCTCGAGGCCCTCTCTGAGGAGTATGGCGACTCCACTGTTAGTTGGCGAGGCGTGGGACACATGAGCCGTATAACCATACATACCCGGGAAATCGGCGACGAAGACTTCTTGGAGAAACACAATGTCAACGTCTGCTGCATTGAGCATGTCTTGGAGCAGCGACAACTTCGTACGGGCCCGAATGGTGTTAATGTTGATGGTCGTTAAGCGATAGGTCTGTAGATCGTCTCCTGCGGTGGGGGCCGCCATCAGTGTCGCCGTAAAAGGTGGGGCCTGTGATCTGCTGGCCGCGTCCGCGCTGTCATCTGTTGCTACTCGGGAGGGGCCGAGGTGTGGGAGGAGAGACCCCTCTCCACATCCACCACAGCGGTCGCAGAATCGTCTTCAATGTCATCCGCCCAAGGTCCGTAAGTTAACGGTGGCTGCGGTAGAACACTTGTGGGCTGAGTGACTAAGGGTGAATCCGCAGTTGTTTCCTGTTGTGTACCAACTGCTGGAGCTGTGCTGGCCATCCGTTTATCCGAGAGAGCGGAATCGGGTTTGTCAAAATCAGACAAAGTGACAGATGAGGGCGATTTCGTGTCATCCATTTTCCTCGTCGTTTCGTCGGCCATCCGGTCGTCAACTGGGGAAGACGTCCGCTGGAGGCAATCGTCTGAGGGTGTGCGACGTCGCTTTTTATGTTTTCTCGGTGACCTTTGTTTGCGGACGTGGTTTTCTGTGTCCGAAAGAGTTTGTGGTTGCCGTATAGCATCCCCCTCAGGTAGAAAGGCAGAGGTCGGTAAAACCCTAGCGTCGAGTTCCATTCTCTCGTCCGAATCTTCATGTGGAGTCGATGGGCGTCGTTCTTCAACCTCTGCAGACACCGTAATGGTGTTGGTCAATCCATGACCGGCGACAGGTGCGCATTCTAACGCTTCCTGTCTTCCTGGGGATTGTCGTCTGTCATGACGGTCGATCGTGTCGCCTCTGCGTAATTGAGGGGGAGGGTCGTGAGCGTAGGAGGTGGTGTCGTGTCATGCAATGGAAGTTGTGTAACCCGACGTTGAATACACGCCGAGCGTACATGACCTTCCTGGCCGCAACCAGAACAAGTACGAGGTTGGCCGTCGTACATTATTATTGCTCGACAGCCACCTATGACTAAGTAGTACGGCACATGTTTCTTTAATTCAATTTTCACTTGTCGGACTCCGTTGAGGACCTGGTACGTCTCGAAGGTGTTCCATTTTTCGGCCACGTAGCTAATTACCGTTCCATAAGGGCCGAAAGCTGAGGTAACGACGTCCGGTGGTACTTCGAAAGGGAGTTCGAAGACTCTTAGTGTGCATAATCCTAGTCCAGCATGGTCAGCAGTAACCTCTCCGATGTGACCATCTGAGTGTTTGAACCTGAGAGTGTTCGCGCATCTGTTCACAACTGCGTGACATAACTCGTCATCGACCATCGTGAGGTAAACGACGCTGCTTGTGATGGATAGGTGGATACCGGTGTTGTGTTGGTATTTGAACTTCGTCACGGATGAATCGTTCGACTTCAAAGGCTCGTGGTCGTGCGTAGTCGGGCTGGAAGCTGATCTTGATGGTAGCTTTTCTGTACGAATGGGCCATGGCGACTCAGTGTTAACGGACGCGAGTATTAACTGCGGCGAGGAAGTAAACAAACTACGCCCGCTCACTACTCTGCGGACGGGACGTAAACAAGACGTCCTCGCCGCTCACCGACCGAAAGCAGACTATTTGGTTGAAAACCAGCTCAGCAGCAGTAACGTTGTAAAGCCGCGACGCACGCTTCGAAGGCAGTCTGTCGGTGAACTGACAAGGGGAGGCCGCCAATTGTGAAATTCAGATTCGATTCATACTGCGCATAATAAAAGTTCATGGCCAGAGGTGTAATGTGGCAAAGCACCAAGGTGCACTTCTCAGCCGTTATCGGGAAAATCGACAGTTAAAAGAAACCGTTGCGCTGAAATACTCTCTACGTTTAATAATTTTCTGCAGCGTCGTGGCGCAGCGGTAAGCGCTGGGGTTCGTAGTCCGAAGGTCGTCGGATCGAATCTCACCCCACTCAACCTTTTTTTTTTAGTATTTGTTTTTAATATATATATAAAATTTCCGTCAATCAGTTGTAACTATTATGGATATCATAAGTTGGTGAAAGTGGTTTGTCGTGGAAAAACTGGCGACTTCGAACATCGTTATGTTTTCCTCAAACAAAGTTGTTTAAAAATGGCTCTGAGCACTATGGGACTCAACATCTTAGGTCATAAGTCCCCTAGAACTTAGAACTACTTAAACCTAACTAACCTAAAGACATCACACACATCCATGCCCGAGGCAGGATTCGAACCTGCGACCGTAGCAGTCCCGCGGTTCCGGACTGAAGCGCCAGAACCGCGAGGCCACCGCGGCCGGCCAAACAAAGTTGTATTTCACAATTGTTATTAATTGTCCTCATAATTTTAACCACGTATAGTTAACGGAAGACGCAGAAACGATATTCCGAAACGAATACGTATAGCGTAAGTCAAATATTCGAATTAGAATAGAGACCCCACGAACACAAATTTGCTGTGGCAGGTATGAAATATAAACTCCGTTACTCGCTCGTTACACTTGAAGGACAGATGCTGAATGGGCCAAAACGAGCTGCCGCATAACAGTGTAGTTGCCTGCTAACTTCGAAAGACGGTAGATGCGGTCCCTAGCGCAACTTATAACATCGTCGAAAATCAATGCGGACTGGAGAGCTTTGGTACACCCTGTTGAAAAAACGGAAAAATGGAGGCAGTACAATTCGAGAGCGATCCGGCATCACCAACATGCATAAGCAATTCATTTGAATTACAAAAAACTAATAATTAAAAAAAATTTGCATGGCGCGAGATTCGATCCGGCGACTTTCGGATTACGAACCCGAGCGCCTACCGCTGCGCCACGACCCTGTAGAAAATTGTTAATCGTAGAGAGTATTTCACCGCAACGGTTTCTTTTAACTGTCGATTTTCTCGACAACGGCTGAGAAGTGCATCTTGGTGATTTGCCACATTACGCCTCTGGCCATGATCTTTTATTATGCGCAGTATGAATCGAATCTGAATTTCACAATTGGCGGCCTCCCCTTGTGAGTTCTCCTAGTTCCCCAAATACACTGCTGCGGAGAAAACAGTTCGTGAACAAGTGTTCATAAAAAGATTCAAGGTATAGCGGGATTCGACGTAAGCAGATGTCTACTACTCTGATAGGATCTCAAGAAAAGTTTGTAGTGCCTATCAAATGCTAGGAACTGACACTTTATTATGAGGGTCGAGTCTATTAGCGCGGGCTAAAAAATTTCATCAACTAAATAATTCTTTTTAGTAATAAACTATTGCCTTACAAGAATGTAATACAACGATTTTGTGCATGCCTTTGCATTCACCATTTGGTAACTAACATTGATATCTACCGAGGCGATTTAATTCAATGAAACTAAAAACGGGACTTCAAACTGAATACGTGTGTAGCAGTTGCAACTATGAGTAGTAGGCTCGCATTAGCCCAAAGATCTTCACTTATTGAGAGATGTAGTTTTAGTACGTCCATTACAAATAGGGTAATACAATAAGTATATATTGTTTACTGTAAGTAATTCAACGTTACTATTTTTTAAATGACACAACTTGTCATATAAAGAAACATTCACATGTACACAGTATTACCGTGTCGTCGAAAGTGTGTATTGTGGTGTGGTGGCTTAACCCTACTGTGTTTCCTGTAATATTTCTATGGATTTAGTTTTCCTACTTCTGAGTTCTATAGCCCAAACGTTTGAGCTAATGTATTTTGCGTGTTGAGAATTTTCTTCGTGTACATCATTAATTGTTTCTGGCAGTCTGACGCTACATATCCGCTTCAGATGATCTATAGTTAGGCCACTCGACAGTTCTGTCACTAAGTTACAGGGTGTTCCAGTGAAAGTGTTTACCTCTGTAACTTACAAAGTAATAGGTGACAGAAAAATTTATTGCGGTACGTGTATTGGAACTTACGGTGGGTCATCTATATGGGTATACTTTCTATTTTTTTCGGTCCATCTTTTACCATTAATTCGCCTAAGTAATTTACTGCAAAGGTTATAACGCGGTATGTCCGTAGCAATCAAACTCCCGGACCTAGCGAGAAAAGATTAAGATTAATTTCCTTGTGTTTTTAAAAACTACTATCGGCTGTTTCATCGATTTTGTAATGTCTGTCTCTTCCCGTCCTCGATGAAGAGAGGATATGGGTTGCTGTTTGGTTCTCTAATAAGGTACAATACATGAATTCTTATATTCTTCATTAATTAATTTGCTAATTCTACCTTTCACGTAATTATCTGTGTTAAAGGTATCTGCAATACTTCGGAGAGGCAAGAAATTTAAGCAGAGCAAGTTGGGCGACGTAGCATTATCTTGAAAGAAGAAGAAAAGAGGAGGCAAACAACTTCAGCGATCGAAAAACTATAACCTTATAATCCAACTTTATATGTTACAGATTTTTCGTGTCATGCGGAAAATCATAAGCATGACTGTCTTTAATGTTCGTCGGTGTGCATAAATTAGCTGAGACACATGCTCCCGAGCGAATTCACTATTG
Organism: Schistocerca gregaria; assembly: GCF_023897955.1. Lineage (NCBI taxonomy): Eukaryota > Metazoa > Arthropoda > Insecta > Orthoptera > Acrididae > Schistocerca > Schistocerca gregaria. The sequence goes on from NC_064927.1 coordinate 261,003,924, forward strand.
TTGCGCCTATTGTGTGGCGCCAGCAAATTCCACTGTAATTATTATTCTTAAACTTATTAACTAATCGATGGACAGGTTAACATAAGAACCGTTACACTTTCTGCGGAGCTATGAACATAGTTTATTGGGTTCCAAAGAGTTAGAGCATACTGATACAGTTATTTAATAGAACAAAAGTTGTTGTACATAGTACGTGACTATGTGCTGATGATGGATGTTCTGGGGGCAGAATATTGATTTAAATGAAATGTTCAAATGTGTGTCCATATTCCTGAATGTACAACATAATGCTCCTTCGAAAGGATCTGCAGACGAGATGTCACGTCTCCGGTGCCACGGACCGACAAGCTTCCTCTCTGCGACGTTTTAGATCACCTGGGGTTGTGGGTTCAGTGACACAGACACGATTCTATAGATATTCACTCAAAAAGAAATCTACCGGTGTTAAATCGGGGGACGGTGCGGGCCATTCATGAGGACCGTGGCGCTCGAACGATTTTCCACACCAGCACAAGCAAAATTGGCCGTGTGACCATCGCGCTGCATTCACATATAGATTCTGATGTCTAGACACACATGAAACTTCCCGGCAGATTAAAACTGTGTGCCGGACCGAGACTCCAACTCGGGACCTTTGCCTTTCTCGGGTAAGTGCTCGCAGGAGAGCTTCTGTAAAGTTTGGAAGGTAGGAGATGAGATACTGGCAGAAGCAAAGCTGTGAGGACGGGCCGTGAGTCGTGCTTGGGTAGCTCAGTTGGTAGAGCACTTGCCCGCGAAAGGCAAAGGTCCCGAGTTCGAGTCTCGGTCCGGCACACAGTTTTAATCTGCCACGAAGTTTCATATCAGCGCGCACTCCGCTGCAGAGTGAAAATCTCATTCCAGATACACATTTTCCAGGAGAGCGCCCAAACTGTCGACTATAAGAGGCCGATAGACCTCACCTGTCAGTGTACATGTGAAGTAGTGTGAACCGATGATTTCTTCCACAAGCATTCCACACCATACACTGATAGACCACCGACGTTTATGTTCGACAGGTCCAATCCACCGAGGATGGTCTGCGGCCCAGTACAGCATGTTATGACGGTTCACTGCAACAAAATTTCCGAACGTGGACCCATCGGAGAACATAAAAGTTAGTAAGGAGTCCGGAGTGATATTAGGTACGACCCCCTCACAGAAAGCAATACTCCTCTTGAAATAGTTCGCATGCAGCTCCTCTTTCATCGACAGGCGGTATGAGTGTCACCCTGCACTATACACCACAAAGATGTGAGGCTGAGACCAACGACCATAGCAACGTCTCGTAAGCTGACATGTCAATCATGGTGAATTGCAGTTAAAACAAACATCTGCGTCTAGTCACTTCTTGCAGGTCTTCGTCTGTTACTTCTGCGCCTTCGCAAGCTGCCTCTTTCCCGAAATCATTGTTCAGCACGTAAGAACGTAATGGCCGCCGGAGCTCTGCTCCTAGGGTATATCACGGCATACGCCACGACTGCTTCAGTGGCATCGTGTCGGCATTCGCCGAACATCAGCAACATGTCGAGTACTCGTTGTACGTGTGTCCCGTCTTCGAGGCCTGCGAGAAGGACAGGCCGTGGCGCGTACGTCACGAAGGTAGGCCCGAACTCGCTGGCTCGCTGAACTGGGCAAACAAACTACGTTTCTACACCTGTTATCTTGTAACCAGGTGTGTACGTACGAACGAGAAGCGCATCTTCTACTAGAATCCACTATTACGGAGTCTTACTGCCGTTAGTCCTGCAATGATCGGAAGTCCATAGGCGTACTTATAATTTGTTAGGGCTGTACTAGGGTACAATAAAATTAAAATCATACCGAAATGATTATCATTTGCATAAGGCACCACTTCTTGTGTGAAATGAGGACTGTCAAGCAGAGTAGATTAAATGCTGTAACGCCGGCAGTTGTGGCTGAGCGGTTCTAGGCGCTTCAGTCCATAACCGCAATGCTGCTACGGTAGCAAGTTCCAATCCTGCCTCGGGCATGGATGCGTGTGATGTCCTTAGGTTAGTTAGGTTCAAGTAGTTCTAAGTCTACGGGACTGATGACCTCAGATGTTAAGCCCCATAGTGCTCAGAGTCATTTGCATTTGCACTAAACGCTGCAAACAAGCCTTATACCATTTATATCGAGTATTGGTTTTAATTTTAGTGTAGTACTGTAAATTAATAACACTTCATAATAGCATATTCCAGTAGAACATGGAATTCTCGTTAGTACGTACACGCCCAGCTGCGAGTTAACCGGTTCAGAAACGAATTTTGTCTGCTGAGCTGAGCGAGCGAGTTCAGGCCTACCATCGTGACGTAAGCGCCGGGACCTGTCTTTCTTGCGGGCCTCGGCCTTCTCCATCTGACGTCAGTAGCCACAGCACACAAAACCCCGTTTGTTTGCGTGGTTCGACCTGTCACGTATAGGACCGTGTACGGGGACAGTCGACAGTCTAATAGCGCGTCAGAGAAGCTTGTCGTCGGTACCTGACGGCGGCGACGTTACATATAGTCCGCAGAACTTCTAGAAGGCGCATTGTGTTACGTGCAGCGTGTGGTATTCGCTCCTGAAACATGAAAGGGTTGTACCTCTCAAACTAAACGTGATGGAAATGTAATTTTAATTGGTTTGTACACTGCTGGTTTAAGTGATTCCAATACATGATAGAAACAACTATTCTTCTGCAGTGTCTTGTTCGCGCGGCGCCCCCCCCCCCCCCCCCCCATAGGAGGTTCGAGTCCACCCTCGGGCATGGGTGTGTGTGTCGTCCTTAGCGTAATTTAGTTTAAGTTAGATTAAGCATTGTGTAAGCTTAGGGAACGATGGCCTCAACTGTTTGGTCTCATAAGACCTTACCAAAAATTTCCAAAAACTGTTCCATTAAAAAAAACTGTATCTCCTTTCTACAGCTCTCTGGAAAATAACACAGTAAACTATGTTCATTTCTCAGCAGGAAGTGTAACGTTTCCTATGTTGATCTGCCGCAATAGAATTTCCCCTTCAACTATTACTTTGTAAGTTACAGAGGCAAACGCTTTCAATGAAACGAACTGTATGGCGTTAAGGTGTATGTATTTAGATTCTTTTACTGCGGGGACATGGTTCATTGCAAACAATAGCTACCACAAAGTATGTCCCTGCCAGTCATCAGCGTGTAACAACTCTTGCAGCGCGTCATGTTTACATTCTTGATGCTAGGAACGCTCATTGTTTGGGCTGGTACGAGTATAGAAGTGAAAGTAAACCAATTAATTACATTTTCTTCCACGATCCGTATCGAGGGTTTGCACTCATCTTCAGGTGTATTAGTGGATTACATTACGATTTGCTTGTCTGGAGCACTGAGTCGTCTGTTTTGAGTACATTCCATAGATATTTTAGCAAAAAGATACCTAAAGATCGTTATAAATAGTCATTTGCGTTGTTGAACGGCACACAAACAGCCCAGAGACTTAAAATTTATGTTACAGCGTACCTCAGGCTTCTTTTTGACAGAATACTTCCGAAATGAAGTTAAAAACAGACAGCTTGTTACTTCCGGGCGAATAAATTGAATTTTAATCCACTGATCCATTTGAAGATAAAGATGTAAGTCCTCGAAATGCATCGTAAACGAAAATAAAAGTTGTTACAAAGATAATGACTTTAATTTTTGTTTTACGTACTAACCAGTCGCTATTTACTAACGACAATGCAACATGAACGTCATAAGGTGAAGTGAGTACGCTAATCTCTGCGCTCCCTGGCCTACTGCTAAAGCATCTCTACACTGCATAGAGCGATGATAACCGCACAAGGTGGTCACATGTGCACTGGTGATTTATACGAGGGCGTGTTGAAGAGTAATGCCTCCGAATTGTTCATGTGAAGACTGTTAAAACTTTTTAAATAAAACAAATTTTATTAAGTCTACATGTTTACTCTTCATGTCTACAAATTTATTTCTCAACGTAGACACCTGGCGACGAACTCATTTCTCCCAAGGAGAGGCCAGTTTGATGACACCGCCACTGTAGAATGTTTGACTCTGACGACGGAGTCGCAACCTCACTTCTGCAACGCTTCACCACTGTCAAAGTGACATCCTAGATGGTGTTCTTCTCAATGTACTATTTTTGTGTGCAACAATAAGAATGCAGTGGGAATGCATTTACATCTGTTGGACGAATTTTATGAAAACAAACACTCGAAACCGACGTTTCACGTACGTCACATGCAACAAAAATCTGTAACGCAACCATCTGTATGTGGAGTGTTTATAATCATGTATCATTTATATTTTAGGACAATTAATCTGTAAGAAAACACACCACATGTCATAAAGAATGCATGTAAACCGCCTGAGGGTGAATCAACGATTCGAAACCGGTAACGGTACCTTTTGAATAAAGGAACTGAAAGTAAATTTGTGGCTGGTTGCTGTCCTAACACCATCAACATTTGTCAACGGGACAGAAGCGAGAAGATTCAAAAATTGATAGTAAGCCAACATAAAATGGTCCGGGCCCTGAAAGTCAACACAAATTGACAACAGGTATCAGTTTCTGAGTGACTTCTATTAAACCTCAAAGCTCGTCGCTGCAATATTAATATTCTGAATTGGGACTTGCGGGGACAGTTATCAGCCTATGTGTTAGAAGTTCAAAATAGTGATTGAAATTTAGACAATAAAATTAGTTCTACTCAAATGCATGTCTTTATTTTTGATATTTGCATGTGAACACAAATTTAATGATACATCATATTACGGTCTGATTTCATTCGCTTTGAGGAAGATATGTTTATATGATAAGTGAACTTATACAAAAGAAATTAAAAAAAGGAATGGCCGAGGCAGCCCCGGATGGCGCTCAGTCCACGGTGAGCTGCCGGAAGGAGCCCTCCAGACCGAAGAGGTCCGTCTGCGACTTGGGCTTCCCCGGCCGCTTCGATTCCTCCACGACGAACTTCTCGTCCTCCCTGAAGTAGGCGGCGTGCGACTCCACCCGCTTCTGGCACGCAGCTGCGGAGAAAGCAGGAGGCATTATGGGTGTGGGGCGCAGCTGGATCAGCGGACAGGGACGGGAACTGGAGGCTGCAGGGACGCTAGGAGACCGGTACCTGGAGGAGCTGGACAGAAATTTTTTTAGAATTTGAAGCCATTTTGGCTATTTTTCGAACGTCACTGTCTCAAGGAATACGTAAAGGTTTTGTCAACTATTGTATTACTTATTTGGTGACATGTTTCGAGATAATACCTCATCTTCAGGCTAAATGGCATTACAAAAACAACTTTACAATAAGGCCATATTGACGTTACATAGTCTTTTCGTGAATGCAGTGGCCATCCTGCTCAATTTGTAATTTATTTCACCTACCTACATCTGTAATACTATAAGAAGACATCCAGAAGACAGGTAAACAGCCGCCACCACATAGATCGACACATCGATGTGTTGTTGTTGTGGTCTTCAGTCCTGAGACTGGTTTTATGCAGCTCTCCATGCTACTCTATCCTGTGCAAGCTTCTTCATCTCCCAGTACCTACTGCAACCTACATCCTTCTGAATCTGTTTAGTGTATTCATCTCTTGGTCTCCCTCTACGATTTTTACCCTCCGCGCTGCCCTCCAACACTAAATTGGTGATGCCTTGATGCCTTAGAATATGTCCTACCAACCGATCCCTTCTTCTAGTCAAGTTGTGCCATAAACTCCTCTCCAATTCTATTCACTACCTCCTCATTAGTTATGTGATCTACCCGTCTAATCTTCAGCATTCTTCTGTAGCACCACATTTGGAAAGCTTCTATTCTCTTTTTGTGTAAACTATGTATCGCCCACGTTTCACTTCCATACATGGCTACACTCCATACAAATACTTTCAGAAACGACTTCCTGACACTTACATCTATACTCAATGTTAACAAACTTCTCTTCTTCAGAAGCGCTTTCCTCGCTATTGCCAGTCTACATTATATAGATTTTATATTCTCTTTACTTCGACCATCATCAGTTATTTTGCTCCATAAAATAGCAAAACTCTTTTACTACTAAGTGTCTCATTTCCTAATCTAATTCCCTCAACATCACCCGACTTAATTTGACTACATTCCATTATCCTCGTTTTGCATTTGTTGATGTTCATCTTATATCCGCCTTTCAAGACACAGTCCATTCCGTTCAGCTGCTCTTCCAGGTCCTTTGTTGTCTCTGACAGAATTACATTGTCATCGGCGAACCTCAAAGTTTTAATTACTTCTCTACGAATTTTAATTCCTACTCCAATTTTTTCTTTTCTTTTCTTTACTGCTTGCTCAATACACAGATTGAATAACATCGGGAATAGGCTACAACTCTGTCTGGCTCTCTTCTCAATCACTGCTTCCCTTTCATGCCCCTCGACTCTTATAACTGCCATCTGGTTTCTGTACAAATTGTAAATAGCCTTTCGCTCCCTGTATTTTACCTTGCCACTTTCAGCATTTCAAAGAGACTATTCCAATCAACATTGTAAAAAGCTTTCTCTAAGTCTCCAAATGCTAGACACGTAGGTTTGCCTCTCCTTAATCTAGATTCTAAGATAAGTCGTAGGGTCAGTATTGCCTCACGTGTTTCAATATTTCTACGGAATCCAAACTGATCTTCCCCGAGGTCGGCTTCTATCGGGTTTTCCATTCGTCTGTAAAGAATTCGTGTTAGTATTTTGCAGTCGTGGCTTATTAAACTGATAGTTCGGTAATTTTCACATCTGTCAACCCCAGAGCCAAATCGAAAGCAGCTATATTTAGACCGCCATCTTGTCCACTGTACTATAGAACTGTTTGTCATCGTGTTTCCATGTTACTGCTATGTTAGTGACAATTTGTGAACAGTGACCAGGAGAGCCATGGAAATGGAGGCATCACAACGAGAATGCCACGCCAGAAGAAAAAAGTGCGTGACCGTTACAATACATTTTCGTGCAAACACAAGTCCAACTTACAAAGTGACATCACCTCTTGCTAAGTTTTCTCTTCCTCCACAGGAGGACCACAGCATTTACGAAAAGACTATGTAACATCAATATGACCTTATTATAAAATTGTTTTTGTAATGTCATTTAGCCTGAAGATGAGGTATTACCTCGAAACATGTTGCCAAATAAATAAGTAATACAATAGTTGACAAAATTTGTGACTGGTAGCGGTAATTTAAAAAAACCTTTACAGCAATTTTTTAATTGGAAAATTTAAAAATGGAAATGGATAGGTTAAAGTTAGATATAGTGGGAATTAGTGAAGTTCGGTGGCAGGAGGAACAAGACTTCTGGTCAGGTGACTACAGGGTTATAAACACAAAATCAAATAGGGGTAATGCAGGAGTAGGTTTAATAATGAATAGGAAAATAGGAATGCGGGTAAGCTACTACAAACAGCATAGTGAACGCATTATTGTGGCCAAGATAGATACGAAGCCCACACCTACTACAGTAGTACAAGTTTATATGCCAACTAGCTCTGCAGATGATGAAGAAATGGAAGAAATGTACGATGAAATAAAAGAAATTGTTCAGATAGTGAAGGGAGACGAAAATTTAATAGTAATGGGTGACTGGAATTCGGCAGTAGGAAAAGGGAGAGAAGGAAACATAGTAGGTGAATATGGATTGGGGCTAAGAAATGAAAGAGGAAGCCGCCTAGTAGAATTTTGCACAGAGCACAACTTAATCATAGCTAACACTTGGTTTAAGAATCATGAAAGAAGGTTGTATACGTGGAAGAACCCTGGAGATACTAAAAGGTATCAAATAGATTATATAATGGTAAGACAGAGATTTAGGAACCAGGTTTTAAGTTGTAAGACATTTCCAGGGGCAGATGTGGACTCGGACCACAATCTATTGGTTATGACCTGTAGATTAAAACTGAAGAAACTGCAAAAATGTGGGAAATTAAGGAGATGGGACGTGGATAAACTGAAAGAACCAGAGGTTGTACAGAGTTTCAGGGAGAGCATAAGGAGACAATTGACAGGAATAGGGGAAAGAAATACCGTAGAAGAAGAATGGGTAGCTCTGAGGAATGAAGTAGTGAAGGCAGCAGAGGATAAAGTAGGTAAAAACACGAGGGCTGCTAGAAATCCTTGGGTAACACAAGAAATATTGAATTTAATTGATGAAAGGAGAAAATATAAAAATGCAGTAAATGAAGCAGGCAAAAAGGAATACAGACGTCTCAAAAATGAGATCGACAGGAAGTGCAAAATGGCTAAACAGGGATGGCTAGAGGACAAATGTAAGGATGTAGAAGCTTATCTCACTAGGGGTAAGATAGATACTGCCTACAGGAAAATTAAAGAGACCTTTGGAGAGAAGAGAACCACGTGTATGAATATCAAGAGCTCAGATGGCAACCCAGTTCTAAGCAAAGAAGGGAAGGCAGAAAGGTGGAAGGAGTATATAGAAGGTTTATACAAGGGTGATGTACTTGAGGACAATATTATGGAAATGGAAGAGGATGTAGATGAAGACGAAATGGGAGATACGATACTGCGTGAAGAGTTTGACAGAGCACTGAAAGACCTGAGTCGAAACAAGGCCCCCGGAGTAGACAACATTCCATTAGAACTACTGACGGCCTTGGGAGAGCCAGTCATGACAAAACTCTACCAGCTGGTGAGCAAGATGTATGAGACAGGCGAAATACCCTCAGACTTCAAGGAGAATATAATAATTCCAATCCCAAAGAAAGCAGGTGTTGACAGATGTGAAAATTACCGAACTATCAGTTTAATAAGTCACAGCTGCAAAATACTAACGCGGATTCTTTACAGACGAATGGAAAAACTGGTAGATGCGGACCTCGGGGAGGATCAGTTTGGATTCCGTCGAAATGTTGGAACACGTGAGGCAATACTGACCTTACGACTTATCTTAGAAGAAAGATTAAGAAAAGGCAAACCTACGTTTCTAGCATTTGTAGTCTTAGAGAAAGCTTTTGACAATGTTGACTGGAATACTCTTTTTCAAATTCTCAAGGTGGCAGGGGTAAAATACAGGGAGCGAAAGGCTATTTACAATTTGTACAGAAACCAGATGGCAGTCATAAAAGTCGAGGGGCATGAAAGGGAAGCAGTGGTTGGGAAAGGAGTGAGACAGGGTTGTAGCCTCTCCCCAATGTTATTCAATCTGTATATTGAGCAAGCAGTAAAGGAAACAAAAGAAAAATTTGGAGTAGGTATTAAAATTCATGGAGAAGAAGTAAAAACTTTGAGGTTCGCCGATGACATTGTAATTCTGTCAGAGACGGCAAAAGACTTGGAAGAGCAGTTGAATGGAATGGACAGTGTTTTGAAAGGAGGATATAAGATGAACATCAACAAAAGCAAAACGAGGATAATGGAATGTAGTCAAATTAAATCGGGTGATGCTGAGGGAATTAGATCAGGAAATGAGACACTTCAAGTAGTAAAGGAGTTTTGCTATTTAGGAAGTAAAATAACTGATGATGGTCGAAGTAGAGAGGATATAAAATGTAGATTGGCGATGGCAAGGAAAGCGTTTCTGAAGAAGAGAAATTTGTTAACATCGAATATAGATTTATGTATCAGGAAGTCGTTTCTGAAAGTATTTGTTTGGAGTGTAGCCATGTATGGAAGTGAAACATGGACAATAACTAGTTTGGACAAGAAGAGAATAGAAGCTTTCGAAATGTGGTGCTACAGAAGAATACTGAAGATAAGGTGGATAGATCACGTAACTAATGAGGAGGTATTGAATAGGATTGGGGAGAAGAGAAGTTTGTGGCACAACTTGACTAGAAGAAGGGATCGGTTGGTAGGACATGTTTTGAGGCATCAAGGGATCACAAATTTAGCGTTGGAGGGCAGCGTGGAGGGTAAAAATCGTAGAGGGAGACCGAGAGATAAGTACACTAAGCAGATTCAGAAGGATGTAGGTTGCAGTAGGTACTGGGAGATGAAGCAGCGTGCACAGGATAGAGTAGCATGGAGAGCTGCATCAAACCAGTCTCAGGACTGAAGACAACAACAACAACAACAACAGGGAGGCTGTCGGCGAAAATCTGTATTGAGATTCTTAATTTTACTCATAATGTTGCTAAGCGGACGTGTCTATATTGAGTACGTACATACATCAATCACACATATTCGTCCTTAAATGTGTTGTAGTTTTTTTTCTTGCGTTTGCGGTCTTCAGTCACGAGAATGGTTTGATGCAGCTCTTGACACTAGTCTGTCCTGTGCAAGTCTCTTCATCTCTGTTTAACTACTGCTCAACTGCACGGCGCCATTCACGCGACACCACTGGAGGCGGGCTGCACGATGTTGGGGCGTGAGCGGAAGACGGCCTAACGGTATGCGGGACCGTAGCCCAGCTTCATGGAGACGGTTGCGAATGGTCCTCGCCGATACCCCAGGAGCAACAGTGTCCCTAATTTGCTGGGAAGTGGCGGTGCGGTCCCCTACGGCACTGCGTAGTATCCTACGGTCTTGGCGTGCATCCGTGCGTCGCTGCGGTCCGGTCCCAGGTCGACGGGCACGTTCACCTTCCGCCGACCACTGGCGACAACATCGATGTACTGTGGAGACCTCACGCCCCACGTGTTGAGCAATTCGGCGGTACGTCCACCCGGCCTCCCGCATGCCCACTATACGCCCTCGCTCAAAGTCCGTCAACTGCACATACGGTTCACGTCCACGCTGTCGCGGCATGCTACCAGTGTTAAAGACTGCCATGGAGCTCCGTATGCCACGGCAAACTGGCTGACACTGACGGCGGCGGTGCACAAATGCTGCGCAGCTAGCGCCATTCGACGGCCAACACCGCGGTTCCTGGTGTGTCCGCTGTGCCGTGCGTGTGATCATTGCTTGTACAGCCCTCTCGCAGTGTCCGAAGCAAGTATGGTGGGTCTGACACACCGGTGTCAATGTGTTCTTTTTTCCATTTCCAGGAGTGCACATCGACGGGGACAGCTGAAAATGTTGCCCCGCCCGGGCTTTCATGCTTACATGGCAGACGCTCTATCCATCTAGGTCACTGAGGGCTCGGAGGATAGTGCGACTGCAGGGTCTTATCGCCAGCACGCTGCCCGTGAGACCCACATTTGCAGCCTATAGTCCACACACACTACATTCGTTATGTTCCTGCCATTATACCCATTACTCGTGGCAATCTACCGAGTCCGGTAAGAGTGGCAATTCGTGTGCGTCCGCACAGAAGAAGGTCATTAGCCGGTTAACCTTAGCGATAAGAAGAAGGCATCTGTTCTTTCGGACATGTCAGAAGGAACAGATGCAATCTTCATGAATTCTTTTCTCTCCAGTTTGGTTCTGTACACCTTTATGAATTATCGTCTGAAAACAGGACTTCTTCTGTTGGACCACTTTTCAAAAGCTTCTACCCTCTCTTGTCAAAACAAGTTTCCTTCCCCATCTTTGAAACTATCCAAGCCTGTACTCAATCTATAATGAACTCGATGCCGGCGGGACCCTAAACCCTAATATTTGTCCCTCTCTTACTGATCTGAATTGACTGTCGGCCACGTTTCATTACCGCAAACGGTTAAACTCCTGTCAAATACATTCAGAAAAGACTTCTAGAATCTTAAATGCATATTAGATATCTTCAGTACCATTTTTCTTGCTATTCCCACTCTGCATTTTACATCTATTCTATTTAGGCCATCGTCAATTATGTTGTTACCAAACTAGCAGAACTTCTGTATTACATCTGGTCTCTCAAATAAAATTAGAGCCTCAATGGATAAATGTCACGTATATTTAAATAGCTGATGGTTATGATGCATAGTATGAAGAAATAATAAGTAATACCTGCGATTTCATCGAATGTTCCAGCATCTCCTCCGTACTCCTTTGGTAAAGAAGACTTTGGGAAGAAGTCCAGAAGCGTGTCTACAGACGTATGTACGTGTATCTGCAACCAACAATACAGAATATTCTTACCCACAGTTTACTATACATTCAAATATAATATACTTTTCATCCCTCTCCAAGTTTCATATTCCATCAAATGTTACATGCTTATCAACCATCGTCCACAACATAGCATAACAGTCAGTCATATATGACACTAAGGCGTGTACATGGCTACTCAGTGAATAGAAGCTGCGTCATACATCTCATTAAAAAAAAAAAAAAAAAAAAAAAAAAAAAAAAAAAAAAAAAAAAAACATTGTGACGAAGATTTTCGATAACTGAACCCTTCACAAGAAATACAACAGAAAAATATTTCTTTCTTGTAATTTTCGTCTACATATTTGGAACCTCTAATGTGTCCTCACAAAATGTTATGTTGACGTATTAACGATCACCCAACTTTCTAGACCTTTAGAGTCAAACGTATACGAAAAGGAAACATACCGACAATGCATACTTATTTACACTACTGGCCATTAAAATTGCTACACCAAGAAGAAATGCAGATGATAAACGAGTATTCATTGGAGAAATATATTATACTAGAACTGATATGTGATTACATTTTCACGCAATTTGGGTGCATAGATCCTGAGAAATCAGCACTCACAACAACCACCTCTGGCCGTAATAACGGCCTTGATACGCCTGGGCACTGAGTCAAACAGAGCTTCGATGGCGTCTACAGGTACAGCTGCCCACTCAGCTTCAACACGATACCATAGTTCATCATGAGTAATGACTGGCGTATTGTGAATAGGCAGTTGCTCGGCCACCAATGACCAGACGTTTTCAATTGGTGAGAGATCTGGAGAATGTGCCGCCCAGGGCAGCAGTCGAAAGGCTCGTACAGGACCTGCAACGTGCGGTCTTGCATTATCCTGCTGAAATGTAGGGTTTCGCAGGCATCGAATGAAGGGTAGAGCCACGGGTCGTAACACATCTGAAATGTAACGTCCACTGTTCAGAGTGCCGTCAATACGAACAAGAGGTGACCGAGACGTGTAACCAATGGCACCCCATACCATCACGCCGGGTGATACGCCAGTATGGCAATGACGAATTCACGCTTCCAATGTGCGTTCACCGCGATGTCGCCAACCATAGATGCGACCATCATGATGCTGTAAAGAGAACCTGGATTCATCCGAAAAAAATGCCGTTTTGCCATTCGTGCACCCAGGCTCGTCGTTGAGGACACCATCGCAAGCGCTCCTGTCTGTGATGCAGCGACAAGGATAATGGTCTCCGAGCTGACAGTCTATTCTACTGCAAACGTCGTCGAACTGTTGGTGAAGCTGGTTGTTGTCTTGCAAATGTCCCCATCTGTTGACTCAGGGATTGAGACGTGGCTGCACGATCCATTACAGCCATGCGGGTAAGATGCCTGTCATCTCGACTGCTAGTGATACGAGGCCGTTGGTATCCAGCACGGCGTTCCGTTATTACCCTCCTGAACGCACTGATTTCATATTCTGCTAACAGTCATTGGATCTGGACCAACGTGAGCAGTAATGTCGCGATGCGATAAACCGCAATCGCGATAGGTTATAATCCGACCTTTACCAAAGTCGGAAACGTGGTGGTACGTTTTTCTCGTCCTTACACGAGGCATCACAGCAACGTTTCACCAGGCAACGCCGGTCATCTGCTGTTTGTGTATGAGAAATCGGTTGGAAACTTTTCTCATGTCAGAACGTTGTCGGTGTCGCCACCGGCGCCAACCTCGTGTGAATGCTCTGAAAAGCTAATTTGCAAAAAATGGCTCTGACCACTATGGGACTTAACATCTGTGGTCATCAGTCCTCTAGAACATAGAACTACTTCAGCCTAACTAACCTAAGGACATCATTCACATCCATGCCCGAGGCAGGATTCGAACCTGAGACCGTAGCAGTCGCGCGGTTCCGGACTGAGCGCCTGAACCGCTAGACCACCGCGGCCGGCGCTAATTTGCATATCAGAGCATCTTCTGCCTGTCGATTAAATTTCGCGTCTATAGCACGTCATCTTCGTGGTGTAGCAATTTTAATGGCCGGTAGTGTATATATTTTTCCTTGTTGTTAGCGGAGATTCATACGAAAATTTTGTTGCACATTCGCTTATTGCAATACTCTGTCTTTTTTGAGTACGATTGTAATTTAAGAGAAAATAAATATGGTAACCGAGTGAAAGAACTATCCATAATCACATTAGCGGGACAAATAATCCCCCTTCTATATGAGTTGTGTTTCTGCTCTTTGCGTCAGTGTGCTGTGAGTCCCAAATGCAAATTTACGAATTGTTTTTACGAAGACCAAGTATATAAAAACGAAGGTCCGCGAGCGTTTGACGTCACGGAGATAAACAGCAGCCCAAGGCAGACAGGCTATGAAGCGGACACAGGCAGCAGAGAGGTGAAGGCTAATGAAGGCAGCATCGCTGAGCATATGCAGTGAAAATCTGTTTTCATCACGGTGAAATTAACAACTAACGAATTTCAGAGCGGGAGACAGAGTTATTCATTAAATGTTTACGATTTTGCAGTAGTCTCTCATAATATCGTAATAGTTTGGGTTATTACATTCCTCTTTTTGAGGATTATATAAGTAATATAAGGGATCAGAGGCATGCCTACAGAGCTTGTTGGACGTATGCCTTTGAGAACGTCAGCACGCGGCGTCACCGACCATCACAGCACCCCCACTAATTTCTGTTTTCTACATTCCACAGAGTCTCGAATCCTATGGGCTAGTGACGAATACAGAAAGAATATCCGAGGCGGTATGGATTCTCTTGGTGCAAACAGGATATGGAATTAAGCAACAACACGTGGCGTTCATGAAATTCGTATAAAAACAGTGGCTATTCTTTTTTCCTCAGCCATAAAGCACACAAAGCTTTATGAGCTTGGTGAATGCTGTTTCGGCCTTTGGCCATTTATAAGTGGAATACACAAAGCTGTATTCCACTTACAAATGTCTAAAGGCCGAAACAAGTTCACAAATAAATAATTTCTTAAATAGGAGTGGGCTGTCATTAGTAGCCGTAGCGCAGATGATATGAGATTGAAATGAGTGACCGTCGAATTCACTGATCGCTTTTAAATGTTTTATAAGGACTATGCTTTGCATCCAGCAACAGTTTCTTTGGAGAGCCGTCCTCAGCTCCTTCAGTTTTCGTATTGAATATATGTAGAACATACCACCATTTCTAACTTTCCCTGTGGACATAAATTCGAAATGTAGATCCCCCACCTCTATGTGCTGCCGACGATCATTTTTGAAAAGAGTCGCAAGTCCGAGAGAAGTTCAGTACGGAAAATAAAGGTATGTAGTGCAGTAGAAGGCGTTAAAAGGAAAGATATTTATTGCAGTTCAAGGTGTTCAAGGACTTCTAAACCTTTCACCTAGCACGAGGACCTATTGCAACTACAACAGATTTAATCAGACAGACACTTCATCAGATCCTACTTTCATATATTAAATAAGCAAAGATTGCACAGTAATCAAAAGATTGTTGGAAATTGGTAATTTTCTGACTTTAAAGACGCTTAAAGTTATCGCCATCAAGTGCTGTACAGAGCACAGTGGACGGCGAGAAGTTAGCTAGTTGTGTGCTTTGTATCGTTTTCAGCTACGCCCCTGACTGATTTATCGAGACCTGGTTCTCTACTCTCTTGAAGTGGTCCACACTAAAGAGTTACTTTCCTGTGTCGGCATTTGGAAATACGTGTGACGTATCCACAAAAGTGCATCCTGGGAGCAGTTACTGTATGGGAGACAATGAGCGATGGCAGTGAAGGATTTTTGTTTTCTCTGGAGTCTGTGCCGCGAGCAGCAATGTCACTCGTCGTACGTCTTCTCACATCTCGTTAATATGCAACACTCTCCTGCGCTTCAGGACGAAAGACATCAATGTGTATTCAGTAAAGGCATCAGATTATACCTTTCAGTTGGTAGTGGTCGTTTGTGAGGCCTCTGTTGAGCAGGCATCGACATACAGGACTTAACTCTAGAATCGCAGTGTGCAAAGCAATAATGTGTAACGACTGTAAACCTTTTCCGTTCACCGTGTGGCCATAAAGACTGCGGAATAAACATAGAACGTTATCTATCCTACTTATATGTTATTCCTGAATAATAATGGAGATTTTCTTCAAGTGGGTCAATGACCTCTAACACACAAGTGTCACTTTCAACGTGTTCTCCCTAATGTTCGTTAACTCGCACGGGCAGTACATTGGCCCGACCTGTTCTCTACTGAACATCGTATGTGTATAATATGACGATGAATAATATGCTGTTGTCTGCATTGTTGGCAGTATCTTTTGACGATTCGCGTATGCAGATGGCACTCACCGCCTCTTCGATAGTATGCACAACCGAAAGGATCTAGTGCTGTTATAGAAGGTTATACAATGCGCTTATGTTCAAGTATGTCGATAGGCATACGACACAGTAATTCTGTTCATAGTCAGTGCTCAGCTAGTATACAGCGTGCATAAAATGTCGTTAAAGTGCGGTCTTTTCAGCCTTCAGGGTTCATTTTCCCCCAGCGTAGTTACGGTTTAATAGTGTCTGGAAAATATTATACTGCTATTAGGATGTCTACTCTTTCATCTCCCAACTTTTTAATTCTCACTCAGTGACAAAAAAACCGAAATTCAGATGATCGCTTAATATGCTGCGTGTTTCAGATTCTTTGAATTAGTTGTCTAGAATGATGGGGAACAACGTCTGTTCGAGACAAAATGTTCGCTGACTTTTTCCAAAGACGTTATGCCTCCTTTAGTATACAGCGGCCCTGGGACGACGAGATTGCACCGAAATAACAGGGTCTATTAACCAGATGTGCTGCGAACTACCTACCCCAGTGAATTGATGGAGTGCTTTTCAATCAGAAAACCTCATGAACGAATGTCTTTAAGAAGGAGACAACACAGCCATCGGAATTTCGCATTTTTTTTATATTTACGGTACGTGAAGTTAACTCAAATGTAAATGAGTCAAAGCAGTTAGACGCAACTCTAAAAAAACTCGCGAAAAAATCGAGTCTGAATTTTTCCGATCATTTTTGAGACCTTAGACTCTGGTCGTTTTACATACAGGCCACACGGCTGTGTGGTAGAATACTCGCCAGCCACGTGGGCAGACCAGGTTCGGTTCCTGGCCGGCGTAGAATTTCTAAACCAAGGTACGTGATCCACGAACACTTCCTTGAAGCGTGAAATACTTAAAGACGAAAAAAATTCAATTAATAATGTTTTAACTGCAACAATCTTTATTAAAAATCTTTTACAAAAGATAGGTAATTAAGAATTTTTATGACTGGAGTTCTGTGGACGAAAAATGAAAATTAGATGTTTATTAATAAGAATATATTTGATAAATTTTACATTTATATAATGTAGGTATGCGACTCTAATGGAAAAAAAACGGAAAAGATAATGAAAGAAAGCAAACTCGATCCAGTGATTACAAGTCTCGAGCGATATTGATATTTTTCGCATCTTATTTGTTTAAAGGTATTCATGGATCGGGAATCGAAAAGGCCTGCCATGTAGTAGATAAGCATTCTACCAGACAGTCACACACTGGCCATCGAAAAAGTCGTCCTTACTTTACGTTTTTAAAGACGTTTACGAAACTTAAGAGTCGAGTTTATCGAGAATTTTTGAATGTTTCGTCAAACTGTTGGAGAGTGCTAGTATTGGAGTTCTCAGCTTCACGTACGGTAAATACACAAAAAATTACAAAAATCCGATTGGTTTGCGGTCTCTTTATAAGTGGAAAAGATGTTTTAGAAGTGAATCTGGAAATTTAATTTTCCTGCTCCTACCCTCTGTCACACGGAGAACTTGACTGGATTATAGGCAGTACAGAAGGCATACCAACACAGCAGAGTGCCTATGCTCTAACGCCTCTGAAGGGCAGAACCAATACAGGAGGAGGCCTAGCGTTACGAGGAAGGGTCAGTAACAAAAGTTATTCCCCATGATGTAATCTATCGCCCCAGGACGTTTGAGAGCTACTATCCTCCAACAAAATGCTAGAAAAAGTATATATAACCTTGACTCCCCGGTTAGCCGTGCTGTCTAACGCACGGCTTTCCGAGCTGGGAAGGATCGCCTGGTCCCCTGCACGAATCCGCCCGGCGGACTTGTGTCGAGGTCCGGTGAGCCGGCCAGACTGTGGATGGATTTTACGCGGCTTTCTATTTGCCTCGGCGAATGCGGGCTGGTTCCCCTTATTCCACCTCAGCTACACTATGTCGGCGAATGCTGCGCAAAGAAGTTTTCCACATACGCGTACACCACCATTACTCTAACCCACAAGCCGGCCATAGTGGCCGAGCGGTTCTAGGCGCTACAGTCTGGAACCACGCGACCGCTATAATCGCAGGTTCGAATCCTGCCTCGGGCATGGATGTCTGTGATGTCCTTAGGTTAGTTATGTTTAAGTAGTTCTAAATTCTAGGGGACTGATGACCTTAGAAGTTAAGTCCCATAGTGCTCAGAGCCATTTCTAACACACAAACGTAGGGGTTACAGTAGTCTGGTATGAGACGTTACCTTGAGGGTGGGGGGGGGAGGGGGGGGGAGGAGGTCCGGAGGTCCACCAGGGGCCAAACCGCACTATAACCATCATAGAGCTGTTCGAAGTGGGGTGGTCGAGGTGTGAAGTGGATTGCGGTAGTCGTAGTGGGGTTGTGGACCACTGTGGCTGCGGCGGGGACGGAGCCTCTCCGTCGTTTCTATGTCCCCGGTGAACGTACAATACAATACAATGCAATGTATAACCTTTCGTAACTTATCTTGTTTCAGCCTCTTAAATCACGAGCTTGTAATTTATGTCCCTACCATTACAGTAGTTGCTAATATTATGTCTGCATGAACTGTTAAAATGGAAGAAAAGTGTATGACAACATCTTTTTATAAAACTCTTTCGTTAATGTACACGTGTAATTTCGAGGTACACCGCCAATTTTGATTTACCTTTAAATAATACAGATCGCTATCGTTATCAACATTCTCTCTCTATCTCTCTCTCTCTCTCTCTCTCCCTCTCTCTCTCTCTCTCTCTCTCTCTCTCTCTCTCTGTTTCCCTCTCTCTTTCTCTCTCTTTCAAACACACGCACATACACACATACAGAACGCTTTTGCTTGGTTGTGAGTGTTGTGTAAAGATAGAAGAATCGCTTGTATCCAGTACAGAAGGCAGACGAGTGTAGCGGATCGGACCGTGTCAGGGGGAGAAACTCATTCTGCCGCCTGACAGACGTGCGGTACCCACCCTCTTCTTGAGCTTGTCTTTCATGACTGCCTGGAAGAGGTTCATCACAGTCTCGTAGGAGGGTGGCGCGTGTACATAGTGGATGCCCTTCAGCCGCAGTGGGTAGCCTTCCTGAAAGACAAAACAAATAACTCAGTAAATGAGAAAGTAAAGATTATATCGATTCTCAGCAGTGAACTATTAGAACAACGTTGGTGCTCAGCACTAGCTTCGTGGTAGTAATTTGGAGTTGGACGACTATGTTTTATACGTTTAACTATGGACGACTATGATGATTAATTGTAAAGTTACTGCCATTTTGTAGACGAGAGCGGCATGTAAGATCAAAAGAATACATTCCATCAAACAGTAAAGAAATTTTACAGAATGTCCTCAGTCCTTTTATAAACAGACGCTAGATGCAAATTAATTTACTATAACCTTGTATCTAGCCTCTTCTTAGCCTGGGGTAAGAAAAGAAAACAACACATCCCGTATGTTTCCTGACGGGGACATTGCACTGTTTACCACACAACCGATTTACAAGGCAGTTTCACCATGGTCAAAACGATGCTTACAATTAATGGATGCTGATACACTCGTCCTCTTCATAAATTAACTTGCGTTACGCAGACGTACAGCAGAACGTTCGATGCATCAACGGCCATCCAGCGGTTGTTAACAGAACACTCTACCATAAAGAAGTCCTTACCAACCTTGTGCCCAGCATGGGAGCACGTTAACAACATGAACTGCTGTTCGTGGCGATCGCACACCCAATTAAGAACCACCTCCCGTTGTTTTTAACGTTCAGAGGGCCATAATAACTACTGATAAATTCAGTGCAATTATCGTCTACGAATAAGAGTGTCATTTCTGTTCGTCTCACTGCATATTTCATTTAGTTACCTTGTGTACTGTAATGAAGCAGTTCAACTGCGCAGTGACTCAGAAATGTGGATGAGCACGGTTAGTCTTAGTGGGTTAGAAGAGTCACAAAATTACTGTAGGCTGTTCCGTCAAACTTCAGACTTGCAGCTGCCGGAAGTCAATTTCTTCAACAAATGCTTCGACCCTATATCTCGGGGACATCTTCCGACTGAAACTACAGATTAAAGATACGTGAGGAGACATGGCCCTTATATAGCAGAAGCTCTACAGGGCATTTTCCCGTGATACTGCACCTGATTAGAAAAAATCTACGACGATCTGCGGATTACGTTACTTTTGTGTATATGAGAACGACGTCTTTCGCGACGGCGCAGTTGCATAAAACGTTCTCGGATTTCTTGTCGCCTCAGTTGAGGGTAAAACATCCAGCTTTCGACGATTACCTCCATCGTCTTCGTCAGGAGCAAATTACTGTCAAAACTGCTGCTGTGGTTGCCTCATACAGCGCAAAAACGGATTCTGATTCGTCGTTAATTACGTCATGCTGTCGCAGGTGGTGTCAACGTCTGCGCTGGTGACGCCACCGCTCTCGCCATAGTGTAAACATTGCTATGAATATGTCTGGCTCTTCTCAGCATGTGTGCGTCATATGAGCTCTTAAAGTGTCATGTAGGAATCATCTCTGGTTTTTTTTTTAATTGAATTTGGAAGCTGTTGGTCTACTAACTTTATGAGGTTAGGGGACGAAAAATTTGTTTTCATATAAACTGTAATGAATTTTCACTAAATCATTTTGTTGATTGATGCTTGTCCTGAATGTTGCCTAAGCTGAGTGTAAAGCCGGGAGAATTTATTTTAACCTGAAACATCTTGTTTCGAAGACTTTGCAGTCGTTTCAGATATGTGTCGGAGCCATTGACCACACTTCCGAAACATACAAGGTGGCCGAAAATAAGACTGTCAAACTTGCGTCTTTTGGTATGGCGTTCCTCTACAGAGCGGGCACAGATATTAGATTCGCCGCAACCCTTGCAGAACGTACAGCATATTTGCAATATGCAAGACTGTAGTCTATAGTAAGTCCGTTAGAACAATTCTGAGATCGCGGATTTGGTGCTTGACCTTGGTGGTGAACGAAACTGCTCGGCGTTTTTTAGGACTGAATTTCACGTCGCTTACAGTGCGCAACAGGGTCCATTTATCGAGATGTCTCTGGACGTGCATAACAATCCATGGAGTTTAAAGGGGAATAGTAAATGCTTAAGGACTTACTGCTAAAGACTAAGTCGAATGAAAAGTTTCGTATAACTATGTCTGATTTCTTGTATTTACAGAGATACAGCTGTTACAATGTAACTCAAAGAAATACTCACAGGAGATGTTAAGTAACGGCTAAACACAAAAGTTCATCGTTTATTTTCATAAATGACATCTTTAATTTTATTCCACTTTCGAATGCTCTTAGCCAGCCGTTGTGACCGAGCGGTTCTAGGCGCTTCAGTCCGGAACCACGCTGCTGCTACGGTCGCAGGTTCAAATCCTGCCTCGGGTATGGATGTGTCTGATGTCCTTAGGTTAGTTAGCTTTGAGGTTCTAAGTTCTAGGGGACTGATGACCTCAGATGTTAAGTCCCATAGAGCCATTTGAACCATTTTTTCGAATGCTCTTGAAAATACAGTGTGTAGCAGAGATGAGTCGTTCGTGATCTAACGGGTCCAAAGGAACAGTTCACCAAGATGAACGGAACGAGCGAGGAACGAATTCTAAGGAACTGTCTTTCATAGTTCACTTCGGTCGCGGCTTTCTACTTATAGTTCCCGGGAACGGGAAACGGTCGGTCTCGTTCCCAAACGGCACGTCGGCCGGTCTCGTTCCAGCATCGGTCCCGTTCCCGTCTGTCTCGGTCTCGGTCGACCGGACTCATCCTTCTTCGTGTGGCCTCTCGTTGCAGTTCCACTGCCGACTGCTCATAGTTAGTGCAGTATCGAATTATTGTTCGTTTTGTTCGCTTCGCACGCCCATTCTAGATCTGTTTCAAATCTTTTTTGAACTCTGAACTTCTGGTTCTTCTCGTATTCTATTCAGCGTCCACGACTGGTAATTAAAATGTATTTTGTAATTACATAAAACTAGGTGGTATGTCATACATACATCTTTTCAGGTAACAAAACGGCGTATCAGCTTACTTCACTATTTCGATCACAGCAGAAGAAATACTTGTAAAAAGGAAAGATTTTTTGTTATTACACATGCAAAAGACGTTGGCACGGCACACACGAGTGGCCATTTTCCGTCTTATTTTCATCCAAGGTAAAAGAGCACATTCATTATTATGGAAGGCAGATCAACTTACAACCGAATGAAACCCGCTCTTCGTAATAGAGTGTATGGTGTCACATTTTGTAACGAGGATATGATAACTACTCCAATGTTATTTCAGTGGTACATGGTGGTGCACGAAAAATCGGCGCCGAGTAGTAGACTGCTCATTGTCGCTTACCAATCGTCGTCAATTGTTTCGAAGGTGTTTGCATTAGCTTGTTTGTTATTTCTTAACTGCATAATTATTACATGTTTATCTATTCTGCTCGTAGCAGCCAACAAATAGTGCGTAATTGGCGAGCAGTCTGTACTGGAGGCCGGTTGTTCGTGCGCTACAAATAATTTCACTGCGATCAGCCACATAACGCTGCGGCTGGCTAATCGAGATGTTTGGCAGAGTAATGAAAATTATGAGAATTCTGTTATGAATAAAACCTCTGTACTCCAGGGGGAATCAGGTGCCCCCTCTTGGCGCCTTCCATCTTCAGTCACGTATGTTATTAATTTTCAATTTTTGATAAGAAACAAATACCAAGCACAATGAACGGTGAACGAGTAAAAATGAACGGTTCCCAAAAAAGAGCGATCAACAGTGAACAATTTACCAAGGATGAACGACTCTGCCCATCTCTAGTGTATAGCGCTTATGTGATCACCTTGATTTTCTTTTCGGGGGGCGGCGCAAAGTCATAATCCGAAAGATCAGTTCAATTATTGTGTATGCTTTTTGGTTCAAATGGCTCTGAGCACTTCCGAGGTCATCAGTCCCCTAGAACGTAGAACTGTTTAAACCTAACTAACCTAAGGACATCACACACATCCATGTCCAAGGCAGGATTCGAACCTGTGACGTAGCGGTCGAGCGGTTCCAGACGGTAGCGCATAGAACCGCTCGGCCACCCCGGTCGGCTATGCTTTTTCTTTGTACAGTTCCCCTTTTAGCCATCCAAGATAGCGGGCCCCTGTACGACGATGTGGCAACACAGCATGCCCAGTCAGTTTTGAAAATGAGCTTCCAGCATTGTTAGATGTTCCTGTGGCTACGAGTGTGGGTATGATCCTTTTGCTTCACGGAGTCTTGCACATTTTATTCGTCGAGTGAGACATCATCTGCAGCTGATATTCCCTGGAAGGTGGATTGGCAGAAATGGTGCCGATTCCTAGTAACCAAAGTACTCCGACTTTACGTTTTTAGCTTTTTGCCTATGGACATGATTGAAAGATGAAGTCTATAAAGATGAAATCTGTATAGTTGATCACCCGGATTATGAACAGTTCTGTCTCATAAAAGAACGCCAAGTTCCCATGTGGCAACACAAGGGCCAAAGACGTTGTTCGGAAGCAAATAACCTTGCACCAACTGAATCTATTGTTAAACACTTGATCTATGCCGGGATGTGGATGCATCAATACGGGCTGCAGTGTAGCTTCAGCCTATCGAATCAATCGGTAGATGGCCAGAAAGTGTACTGCCTAAATATGAGTTACATAAATAAAGTTTGTGTGTCAGCACGAGCGAGACGTGATGGATCAGTCGATGCACCGCGAAAACAGGAAGCTGCTCGCACCTACGACGGGTTTACCTGACTGCACGTCATGACTCTCTTGACGAACCACGGCGTCAGCGGCGTGGCGTGGCCCAGGGTGACGTCCTTGAGGTCGATGATGCCCACCTGGCCCGCGATGACGCCCGCGTCCTCGTCCTGCATCATCACCTCGATGGACATGAAGTTGAGTTTGAAGCAGCGCTCGGCGCCGGCGCGGTTCGGCGTCATTCTGCCGGCGCGTACCACTATCGCCAAGCGGCCCTCCAAGTCCGGGCCAGGCAGCATCGTTATCACCCTGCAAACACGCAGCACCAGTCGAAACCCGACATCCGTAGAGGCGCCGATTTACGTCAGCGCCTACATGCAGTTAACTAAACTTTTGCTTGCAACTAGTTCGAATGCACCATCGACTTTTATAGGTCTTTCCCCGTCTGTCAACTCGTCTTAATACGGTCGAAAACGGATAGAAAAATCTTCCAGTCCATAAACTACACTCCTGGAAATTGAAATAAGAACACCGTGAATTCATTGTCCCAGGAAGGGGAAACTCTATTGACACATTCCTGGGGTCAGATACATCACATGACCACACTGACAGAACCACAGGCACATAGACACAGGCAACAGAGCATGCACAATGTCGGCACTAGTACAGTGTATATCCTCCTTTCGCAGCAATGCAGACTGCTATTCTCCCATGGAGACGATCGTAGAGATGCTGGATGTAGTCCTGTGGAACGGCTTGCCACGCCATTTCCACCTGGCGCCTCAGTTGGACCAGCGTTCGTGCTGGACGTGCAGACCGCGTGAGACGACGCTTCATCCAGTCCCAAACATGCTCAATGGGGGACAGATCCGGAGATCTTGCTGGCCAGGGTAGTTGACTTACACTTTCTAGAGCACATTGGGTGGCACGGGATGCATGCGGACGTGCATTGTCCTGTTGGAACAGCAAGTTCCCTTGCCGGTCTAGGGAATGGTAGAACGATGGGTTCGATGACGGTTTGGATGTACCGTGCACTATTCAGTGTCCCCTCGACGATCACCAGAGGTGTACGGCCAGTGTAGGAGATCGCTCCCCACACCATGATGCCAGGTGTTGGCCCTGTGTGCCTTGGTCGTATGCAGTCCTGATTGTGACGCTCACCTGCACGGCGCCAAACACGCATACGACCATCATTGGCCCCAAGGCAGAAGCGACTCTCATCGCTGAAGACGACACGTCTCCATTCGTCCTTCCATTCACGCCTATCGCGACACCACTGGAGGCGGGCTGCACGATGTTGGGGCGTGATCAGAAGACGGCCTAACGGTGTGCGGGACCGTAGCCCAGCTTCATGGAGACAGTTGCGAATGGTCCTCGCCGATACCCCAGGAGCAACAGTGTCCCTAATTTGCTGGGAAGTGGCGGTGCGGTTCCCTACGGCACTGCGTAGGATCCTACGGTCTTGGCGTGCATCCGTGCGTCGCTGCGGTCAGGTCCCAGGTCGACGGGCACGTACACCTTCCGCCGACCACTGACGACAACATCGATGTACTGTGGAGACCTCACGCCCCACGTGTTGAGCAATTCGGCGGTACGTCCACCCGGCCTCCCACATGCCCACTATACGCCCTCGCTCAAAGTCTGTCAACTGCACATACGGTTCAAGTCCACGCTGTCGCGGCATGCTACCAGTGTTAAAGTCTGCGATGGAGCTCCGTATGCCACGGCGAACTGGCTGACACTGACGGCGGCGGTGCAAAAATGCTGCGCAGCTAGCGCCATTCGACGGCCGACACCGCGGTTCCTGGTGTGTCCGCTGTGCCGTGCGTGTGATCATTGCTTGTACAGCCCTCTCGCAGTGTCCGGAGCAAGTATGATGGGCCTGACACACCGGTGTCAATGTGTTCTTTTTTCCATTTCCAGGAGTGTATATACACTGAGATGACAAAAGTCTTGGGACACCTCCTAGTATCGTGTCGGATCTCCTTTTACCCTGCGTAGTGCAGCAACTCGACGAGGCATGGACGCAACAAGTCGCTGGAACTCACCTGCAGAAATATTGAGCCAAGCTGCCTCTATACCCGTCCGTAATAGCGAAATTGTTGCCGGTGCAGGATTTTGTGCACGAAGTGTCCTGTCTATTATGTCCCGTGTTGGGCGATCTGGGTGGCCAATCATTCGCTCGAATTGTCACGAATGTTCTTCAAATAATTGTGACCCTCTGACATTGCGCATGGTCATCCACAAAAATTCCGTGGTTGTTTGAGAACGTGGGGTCCATGAATGGTTGCAAATGATCTGCAAGTAGCTGCGCATTACCATTCCCAGTCAATGATCGTTTCAGTTGGTCATTCCATGTTAACACAGCCAACTCTATTATGGAGTCACCAGCAGCTTACAGTGTACTTCATTGACAACTTGCCGGCCGGTGTGGCCGAGCGGCTCTAAGCTCTTCAGTCTGGAACCGCGCTGCTGCGACAGTAGCAGGTTCGAATCCTGCCTCGCGGATGGATGTGTGTGATGTCCTTACGATTGTTAGGTTTAAGTAGATCTAAGAATATGGGACTGATAACCTAAGATGTTAAATCCCATAGTGCACAGAACTATTTGAACCATTTGTTGACAACTTGGGTTCTTGGCTTCGGAGTCTGCGCCACACTCGAATCTCACCATCAGATCTTACCAACTGAAATCAGGACTCATCTGATCGGGCCGCGGTTTTCCAGTCGGATAGGGTCCAACTGATCTGGGCACAGCCCAGGAAAGGCGCTGCAAGCGACGCCGTGCTGTTAGCAAAGGCAATCGCATCGGTCGTCTTCCGCCATAGCCCGTTAACGCCAAATTTCGCGGCACTGATCTAACGGACACGTTCGTCGTACATCTCACAGTGATTTCTGCAGTTGTTTCACGCACTGTTGCTTGTCTGCTAGCACTGACAACTCTACGCGTGCGCCGCTGTTCTCAGTCGTTAAGTGAACGCCGTCGGCCACTGAGTTGTCCTTGCTGAGAGGTAATGCCTTATACACTACTGGCCATTACAATTGCTACTTCAAAACGAAATGTAGATGATAAACGTTTAATCATTGGACAAATATATTATACTAGAACTGACATGTGATTACATTTTCACACATTTTGGGTGCATAGGTCTTGAGAAATCAGTACCCAGAACAACCACCTCTGGCTGTAACAACGGCCTTGTTACGCCTGGGCACTGAGTCAAACAGAGCTTGGATAATGTCTACAGGTACAGCTGCCCATGCAGCTTCAACACCATACCACAGTTCATTAAGAGTAGTGACTGGCTAATTGTGACTAGCCAGTTGCTCGGCCACCATTGACCAGACGTTTTCTATTGGTGAGAGATCTGAAGAATGTGCCGGCCAGGGCAGCAGTCGAACATTTTCTGTATCCAGAAAGATCCGTACAGGACCTACAACATGCGGTCGTGCACTATCATGCTGAAATGTAGGGTTTCACAGGGATCGAATGAAGGTTAGAGCCACGGGTCGTAACACATGTGAAATGTAACGTCCACTGTTCAAAGTGCCGTCAATGCGAACAAGAGGTGACGGAGACGTGTAACCAATGGCACCCCATACCATCACGCCGGGTGATACGCCAGTATGGCAATGACGAATACACGCTTCCAATGTGCGTTCACCGCGATGTCGCCAAACACGGATGCGACCATCATGATTCTGCAAACAGAACCTGGATTCATCCGAAGTTCGTCGTTGAGTACACCATAGCAGTTGCTCCTGTCTGTGATGCAGCGTCAAGGATAACCGCAGCCATGGTGTCCGAGCTGATAGTCCATACTGCTGCAAACGTCGTCGAACTGTTCGTGCAGATGGTTGTTGTCTTGCAAACGTCCCCACCTGTCGACTCAGGGATCGAGATGTGTCTACAACATCCGTTACAACCATGAGGATAAGATGGCTGTCATCTCGACTGCTAGTGATACGAGGCTGTTGGGATCCAACATGGCGTTCCGTATTACCCTTCTGAACCAACCGATTCCATATTCTGCTAACAGTCACTGGATCTCACAAGGGCCAAAGACGTGAGCAGCAATGTCGCGATACGATAGACCGCAATCACGATAGGCTACAATCGGACCTTTATCAAAGTCGGAAACGTGATGGTACGCATTTCTCCTCCTTAGACGAGGCATCATAACAACGTTTCACTAGTTAACGCCGGTGAACAGCTGTTTTTGTATGAGAAATCGGTTGCAAACTTTCCTTATGTGAGCACGTTGTAAGTGCGAAATGGTTCAAATGGCTCTTAGCACTATGGGACTAAACATCTGAGGTCATCAGTCCCCTAGAACTTAGAACTACTTAAACCTAACTAACCTAAGGACATCACACCCATCCATGCCCAAGGCAGGATTCGGACCTGCGACCGTAGCAGTCACACGGTTCCGGACTGAGCGCCTTAACCGCGAGACCACCGCGGCCGGCAGCACGTTGTAGGTGGCGCCAATGGCGCCAGCCTTGTGTGAATGCTCTGAAAAGCTAACAGTTTCCATATCACAGCATCGTCTTCCTGTCGGTTAAATTTCGCGTCTGTAGCACGTGATGTTCGTGGTGTAGCAATTTTAATGACCAATAGCGTATTTGGTATTATCGGCACACTCTGGACACTATGGATCTCGGACTACTGAATTCCCTAACGATTTCCGAAATGAAATGTCCTCTGTGGGTAGGTGCAACTACAATTCATCGTTCAAAGACTGTCAGTTCCCATTGTGCCGCCGTAGTCACGTCGGTCATCTTTTCACATGAACCAGCTGAGTATAAATGAGTACTCCACCAATGCTTTTCCCTTTTTCACCTTGTGTTCGCGACAGTACATCCATATGTATACGAACATGTTGTTATCCCATGACGTTTGTTAACTCAGTGTGCAGTTCACTGTAGAAATGAAAACTGCATGGAACCCCTTCAAACTGTGCGTTATCTGACAGTAAAAGTGAAG
This sequence comes from Schistocerca gregaria, assembly GCF_023897955.1. Taxonomy (NCBI): domain Eukaryota; kingdom Metazoa; phylum Arthropoda; class Insecta; order Orthoptera; family Acrididae; genus Schistocerca; species Schistocerca gregaria. The sequence goes on from NC_064927.1 coordinate 261,032,841, forward strand.
CACCCAGGAGATATGGTCGGATTCAATGTAACTTCGTTCACACACACACACACACACACACACACACACACACACTATGGAAAGGCATATAAAGGATTAAGAGGTGCAGTTATCTGTGACAGGTAGAACGACCAGGAGTGCGCATTAGTGTTGTCCGTGTTTGGTGTTGTTACCAGGGCTGGTAGGACATAGAGTCGTCGTGAACAGCGTTAGATGTTGAGTGCTTAGCGTGAAAGACTCGGAGACACCATGTACTCGCGTGTGAGAGCGTTAGCATCATCTGACTGTTTGAAAGGTGTTTCATTGTAGGTTTACATTTTGGCTGGCTGGGCGCATTGTATAATACCCAGACTTCTGTGAGATTAGGATGTAACAGTGACTCGATGCTGGATTGCACAGGAACGTGCGGTTCGCTGCGTTTTGCACGAAACAACTCATAACTGCGTCTGCAATCAGAGAACACGCAACGTACCCACTGCAAGGTTTTGTGTCAGTTTGTACCATTGATCAGAGACTTGCTGTACCCGGATCAGGATGTTACCATCCCATGCACAGGCTGCCGTTAACATCTCAACACAAACAGCTGCCATGAACACAAATCATAGCCTCCTGATGAATAGCTTTGCATTGTGTTCAGCGATGAATCATGGCTCCGCACTTCCCCTGCTGTTATTTCACGTAGTGTTGCTTGTCGTTACTCGGCGAGTATGTCGGCAGCCTGATGAGAGTGTTAGTCCCTACACGTTACAATTTATGATTAAGGTTCATTGTTAAGCAGCTTCATAATCTGTCGCCAAGGTCGATTAATTTTGTTTGTTCTGTATGAGAATTTACAAAACGGTCGATCAAAGGGACAGGGGCCAGAGTACCTCACAAATAATTATTGAAACACTGGAATCTGAGGATTCGGTGTCGATTGTTTGAGAGAACATTCATAAATAGACATCAATCAACTTACTCACGAAATGCATACTTCGCTCGATATACTACACGTAATACTTTTAAACAGCAATCACAGTCTTTTCATAAACAATAACTGGTAATAAATTCGAAGTAAATTAAATATTATCATCTCATTTATGGACTTTAAATACTAATAAAGATATGTAAAGTAAAATTATTCTTAATAATACCAATCACGGAGTTTTTCCTTATTTTTTGGATAATTACTATTAATCAAGAATAACTGTCCACTTAACAGTGAAGTTTCCTGATATTATTTTAATTTTTTCAGACAAATATTGAGAACGAATGAAATTTTATTCACATTATTCATAATCTGAAATTGAGTAATTTTTTGGGGAGGTTTACACATATTTTTGATTGAAAAAGTATATTTTGTTGTATTTCGCCTTTTACGACAGGCTATAAGAATTTTATCTCTCTCTTTCTCCCTGTTTTTTTGTTTTGTTTTTTTGTTTTTTTTGTTTTTTGTTTTGCAGACATTGGCTTTTGATTTGTCGTATAGCACATGTCAAAAGTTTATCCCTTACTGTATCTTCGCTGTTCATGTAGTAAAACTGCAGATAATATTCTCATATACCAGTGAAGGAGCTAAAAAAATTACATCATTGTACGGCACTTAGTTCAGGAGATATGACGTTGCAAACACTGAGATACGTGAAAAACTTACGGTGTCATGTAAACATTTAAATTTATTGCTTTGTTGCTATTAAGTCTATTTGCAACGCTTTTCGTAAAAAAATATCCACAGCTGAAGCTAAATCTATCTACAAAAATAAATCATTGTGCGACACAGAGTGCAGGAGATTTCATTTCACAAATATTGAGATGCAGGAAAAACAGCCGCATCGTGCATGACGTTTTAATTTATTACTTCTTTACTACTAACTCTAACCACAATACAATTCTCAGACAGTTGACATACCTTCAAAATTATATTGCTGCACAACACATAATTCAGTAGATATATCACGAACATTGAGCTGCACGACGGAACTGTACAGAGAAATTCATTAGGCTTACAGATGAAATATGTGTAAAAATACGTGTGAAAAATGTCAAATATATGGGAAATATGCGGTGCGTATGTCGGCAAATATACGGGTAAAAAGGTCACACTAAACCCCCAGAACGATTTCACTCAGATCTGGTACACATATTAGATAGAATCCGGAAAGTAATACTGTAGGGTTGAGAAGTGGAGAGAGAAGGGCGGAGGAAATGGACAGAGAGAGAAGGGTAAAGAGGAGGACATGGACAGAGAGAGGGGCAGGGAGTAAGGATAGAGAGAGGGGAGAGGGAGAGATCGGCATAGAGAGGAAATGGGAGGAGATGACCAGGGAGAGGGGAAGGAGGAGATGGATGACAGAGGAGGGAGGAGGAAATGGACAGAGGAAGTGGGAAGGAAGAGAGTGACACAGAGAGGGGGCTGGAGAAGGAACTGGAGTGGGGTAGGAGGAGATGGAGAAAAGAGGGAAGGAGATAATGGACAGGGGAGAGGAGGAGCAGATTGACAGAGAAAGGGGGAAGAGGGGGTGGATGGAGAGTGGTGAGGGAGGAGGTGAACAGAAAGAGGGGTGTAGGAGAAGGACAGAGGGGAGGTGAAGGACGAAATTTACGGAGAAAGGAGGGGGAGAGGAGGAGATGGAACAATAGCATAATGGAATAAATACACACTTGGGCAATGCCAGGTACTTAGCTAGTTGGTAATAAGATACTAGCAAGGCATGAGAATAACCGGAAAGAAGGCCACTTCTCCCAAGTATAAGGCTGAGTAACTGTCAGCCAAGGTAATATCACAGTTTGGAAGAGCTTACCCGGATTTCATGGTGGCCTGCATCTCCTCGGAGAAGGGGTCCCTGTTGGTGAAAAATTCTGGGAGCGCGGTGCGCATCGTGTAGTACATGTCCAGTTTCTGCTTGGTCTTCTCCAGCGAGAACTTGCAGCCGCGTAGAAAACTCAGGAGCCACTGGTCGTCTGGAAAACATCAACGGGAGCAAAGGGATAACACCTCTGTAGATCGAAGTAATGCACTAAAATATTTCATAATCGTAAACTTCAAACTAATTGTAACAAAAGCGAAAACAATTCATGGAAGTAAAACACCATCTGCCATTTTTGATCTGCCATTTTTGATCTGCCATTTTTGATCTGCTAAAGTACGGACTTCGTGATGGGAAACCTTGGATGAAAGGCGATGTACACTGCCGTAAAAAAAGCTATACCATCAAGGACAAGGTCACTTTCATAAATTTTGACTACCTAGTCCACAGAGAGTAGCGACCTGATTGTATATTAAAAAATGAACAGTCGAGATCGCAATAATATTTCTTTATTAAGCGGTTTCGACTTATCTATAAGCCATCTGCAGCCATATGGGGCCTCAATATTCTGAATGTGGCTCGCAGATAAGCCTAAAACCGGTTAAGAACGTAATATCATTGCGATCTCAACTGTTTTTTTTTTTTTTTAAAAAGAGGTCATTTTATTGATAAGTGAGGTAACAGGTAGTTCATATCGAAACTCTAAACACACACACACACACACACACACCTATACGTAGAGGTCATCACATGATAACAATCCCAGACCAAATGAAACACAGGTGTCACGGTATCGGGTGCCCAAACAGTCACATAAAAACACAGGGTACCCCTTTCTGACGGCAATTATGGCGATATTCTCACATGCAAACGATCTTAAAGGTGCCATCTCGCGATAGATCTCTACGGTTCAATCCCGCGTCCGGCCATCCTGATTTAGGTTTTCCGTGATTTCCCTAAATCGCTCCAGGCAAATGCCGGGATGGTTCCTTTGAAATGGACGTCCTTCCCGAATCCGATGAGACCGATGACCTCGCTGTTTGGTCTCCTCCCCCAAACAATCCAAATCGCGATAGACTGTACCAGGCAGCTAGTCGCAATTCGTAAATGGTGCTTGGAGAAGCCGAAGAACTTATATGTTTCCGTTTCACTATGTCCAATACGTGTTAAGTTGATAGAGACCTTGTGATCTTGCTCGCCAGGTTCAAAATGGTTCAAATGACTCTGAGCACTAGGGGACTTAACATCTGAGGTCATCAGTCCCCTAGAACATAGAACTACTTAAACCTAAGTAACCTAAGGACATCACACACATCCATGCCCGAGGCAGGATTCGAACCTGCGACCGTAGCAGTCGTGCGGTTCCGGACTGAAGCGTCTAGAACCGCTCGGCCACCGTGGCCGGCTGCTCGCCAGGGCAGCTGTGCATCACGCAGGGTACAATGCACGCAGCAGCCGTATGTGGACGTGCATTGTCCTGATGAAAAAGCACGTCAGCATCATATCGAAGAAATGGCAGCAGCACGAGGATAATAGGCTTTGCAGGGTAGAGTGCACTCGTCACTTTACTCTTCATAAAGATCAGATGTGACAGCGAGCTGTATCTGATGACCAAGCGCACCATTAAGCTTGGAATGGAGCCTGTGTGTCGTGGGCGAAAACACTCTGAAGGCAGCTCACCAGGTGTACGCCATACGAGTGTACGTCCATCACTCACATACAGACACACTCTCATCGCTCAAGACAACAGTGTACCATTCCTACACTCTCCAGTCGACAGCATGGTAGCCATGCTTGGCTCTCTCGCGGCGTCACTGGTAGCCTCGCCAGAGGGACACGTGACCTTAGTCCTCCAGAACACGGTCTACAGGTGTGGGACTGTTCCACAGACCACTGCTGAAAACAGCGACATCAATCCGTTAATACGTCTATCCAGTTCTCCCAGACCCGCAGTGCGACCCCGTTCAAACTGGTGAAGTACGTACTCGTCGGCGGGGCGTGATTGTATCCTAGAATAAATGTTGCAAACACTGTTTACCTGTAAACCTCAGCACAGTTATTGCAAGCAGAGTAATAACGCAGGGTGTACAGACAGGCCTATTAAGCAACATCTGATCGTCGATGACGATGACAGATGAATAACTAACACTACAATCCATCAGTATCCACATTACTGAAGCGCCAAAGATGCTGGTATAGGATTGCGTATTCAAATAGAGAGGCACGTAAACAGGCAGAACACGGCGCTACGGTCGCCAAAGCCTATGTAAGACAACAAGTGTCTGCCGCAGTTGTTAGATCGGTTACTGCTACAACAGCAGGATAACAAGATTTAAGTTAGGTTGAACGCGGTGTTAAAGTCGGCGCCGAGCGATTGGACACTGAATCACTGAGGTAGCGATGATGTGGAGATTTTCCCGTACGACCATTTCACGAGTGTACAGTGAATATGAGGAAAATATCAAATCTCTGACATAGCTGCGGCAGGAAATAGATCCTGCAATAACGGGACCAGGACGACTGAACAGTCTTTCAATGTGACAGAATAGCAACCCTTCCGGAAATTGCTGTAGATTTCAATACTGGGCCATCAACAAGTGTCAGCGTGCTAACCATTCAACGAAACATCATTGATATGGGCTTTCGGAGCCGCAGGCCCACTCGTGTACCCTTGATGACTGCACGACACAAAGCGTTACGCCTCGCCTGGGCCCGTCAGCACCGACACTGATGAATGGAAACATGCTGCCTGGACGGACGAGTCTCGTTTCAAATTGTATCGAAGGGATGGGCGTGTACGGGTATGGAGACAACCTCATGAATCCATGGTTCCTGCATGTCAGCAGGGGCCTGTTCAAGGTGGTAGAAGCTCTGAAGTGGTGTTTGTCGTGTGCAGTTGGCTCCCCGATACTCTGACAGGTGACACGTATGTAAGCATCTTTTCTGGTCACCTGAATCCTTTCATGTCCATTGTGCATTCTGAAGGACTTGGGCAATTCCAGCAGGACAATGCGACACCTAACTCATCCAGAAATGCTACACAGTGGCTCCAGGAACACTCTTCTGAGTTTAAACACTTTCGCTGGCCAGCAAACTTTCCAGACATGAACATTATTGACCATTTCCTTGAAATGAGCTGCTGAAAAGAGATCTCCACCCCCTCATACTCTTACGGATTTATGGTGAGCCCTGCCAGAGTCACAGTGTCGTTTCCCTCCAGCACCATTTCAAATAATCGACGAGTCCATGCCACGTCGTGTTGCGGCACTTATGTCTGCTCGCGGTGGGGGCCTTGCAAGATATTAGGCAGGTGTACCAGTTTGGCTCTTCAGCGTAATATACCGTAGCGGTCACTGGAAACAGTCGAGGGTGGTTTATTTTTTATTTTTTTAACGGTAGCTTATTTCCTGTTGAATGCTGATGAGTAAATTCAGAAGTACTCGAAGAAGACTGTGCGACCTTTATGCTGCCACAATCGTAAATTTCAGGGATGAAGACAATAAGATGAAGAGGGATTAAGGCGGCTGAAGAGATATACAAAAAGAACCCTACGGGAGAGCGAAGGGTGTTAACGGGACGCTTCTGGGAAACTGAGGCACGCCAGCCCCATATACAGGGTGTTACAAACAGAAACATTCCTCACACACAAATAAAGAAAAGATGTCATGTGGACATGTATCCGGAAACTCTTAATTTCCATGTTAGAGCTCATTTTAGTTTCGTCAGTATGTACTGTACTTCCTCGATTCCCACCAGTTGGCTCAATTGAAGGAAGGTAATGTTGACTTCGGTGCTTGTGTTGACATGCGACTCATTGCTCTACAGTACTAGCATCAAGCACATCAGTACGTAGCATCAACAGGTTAGTGTTCATCACAAACGTGGTTTTGCAGTCAGTGCATTGTTTACAAATGCGGAGTTGGTAGATGTCCATTTGATGTATGGATTAGCACGGGACAATACCGGTGGCGCGGTACGTTTGTATCGAGACAGATTTCCAGAACGAAGGTGTCCCGACAGGAAGACGTTCGAAGCAATTGATCGGCGCCTTAGGGAGCACGGAACATTCGAGCCTATGACTCGCGACTGGGGAAGACCTAGAACGACGAGGACACTTGCAATGGACGAGGCAATTCTTCGTGCAGTTGACGATACCCTAATGTCAGTGCCAGAGAAGTTGCTGCTGTACAAGGTACCGTTGACCACGTCACTGTATGGAGAGTGCTACGGGAGAACCAGTTGTTTCCGTACTTCGTACAGCGTGTGCAGGCACGGCACTATCAGCACCTGATTGCCTCCACGGGTACACTTCTGCGAGTGGTTCATCTAACAATGTGTCAATCCTAATTTCAGTGCAAATGTTCTCTTTAGGGATGAGGCTTCATTCCGACGTGATCAAATTGTAAATTTTCACAATCAACATGTGTGGGCTGACGAGAATCCGCACGCAATTGTGCAATCACGTCATCAACACAGATTTGCTGTGAACGTTTGGGCAGGCATTGTTGGTGATGTCTTGATTGGGCCCCATGTTCTTCCACCTACGCTCAATGGAGCACGTTATCATGATTTCATACGGGATATTCTACCTGTGGTGCTAGAATGTGTGCCTTTACAAGTACAACACAACATGTTGATCATGCACGATGGAGCTCCTGCACATTTCAGTCGAAGTGTCGTACACTTCTCAACAACAGATTCGGTGACCGATGAATTGGTAGAGGCGGACCAATTCCATGGCGTCCACGCTCTCCTGACCTCAACCCTCTTGACTTTCATTTATGGGGGCATTTGAAAGCTCTTGTCTACGCAACCCCGGTACCAAATGTAGAGACTCTTCGTGCTCGTATTGTGGACGGCTGTGATACAATACGCCATTCTCCAGGGCTGCATCAGCGCATCAGGGATTCCATACGACGGAGGGTGGATGCATGTATCCTCGCTGACGGAGGACATTTTGAACATTTCCTGTAACAAAGTGTTTGAAGTCTCGCTGGTACGTTCTGTTGCTGCGTGTTTCCATTCCATGATTAATGTGACTTAAATAGCAGTAATAAAATGAGCTTTAACATGGAAAGTACGCGTTTCCGGACACATGTCCACATAAAATATTTTCTTTCTTTGTGTGTGAGGAATGTTTCCTGAAAGTTTGGCCGTACCTTTTTGTAACACCCTGTATAATCCGCACTGAGGGCTACCGACGAGAGCATGCAGGCTGTTTGCCACATACGACTAAGTGAAAACCATGCGAGTACCCACATCTCGCCACAGTTATACGATTTGCAAACTTTTGGAAAACGTTCGGAGGCTTGGACTTGAATTTACTCCAGTGAGAGACTGTTGGGGTACGCAAATACCACCGTGAGGAAGAAAAAGGGGACTGCAGCACAAAGGGCATCTGGCGTAACTGTACCACGAACACTGCCAGATCCTAAGATTATTATGCTGAGCCCATGGAGAAGTGGGATAAACGAGAAGAAAAATAAGATTTTACATTACCGATTTTTTCGTAAACTGTCCTGCAGAACACCATTGAATCTCAGTAATTAATCAATACCTAGAAATGTAACAGATAGCAGTGCAAGTGATTTTCGGTAGATAACTAATGTAATTTGCTCTTCATTTACTCTTTTAATCGATTTTGCATGCCTTATATAAATGAGAGAATGTTGAAAGCAGATTGGGACAAGGGGAAAACACTGCGGAGCTACGTAGGCCACCTCCCTTGGAGCGATTTTTGGGAGGGAATTCTGGGAGTTGCGCAGCTCATTGTCTTGCAGGCCTCTGGACAGTCTTTTGTAGTGCCGCTATTGGACGCCTGAAGACTATGGGCTAACAGAAATAAGATCTTATGTGGTGCAAGACGTGACCGGTTTTAAAACCCAGAAGTGAAATAAAAAAGAATGTGGTTTTCTAGCGAGGTCCAAGAAGGCACTAGTGTGCCAAAAACGTTTTATCCAGAATGTGCCTGATTTACGGACGCTATCTCGCAAGCAGTGGAGACCCGCAGTTTTGGGATGCTTTGTAGGCGTCAGTCGACGCCAAACGTTGATCTCACAAAAACCAAATCTTTACAGCACGTAAGTACTGCCATGACTGGATAATATGAGGAAACCGGAGGTTAGAAAGAGAAATTCGACTATGTCGATGAGTGCCCACCCCATTGGCCATAGATAAAGATAGAAAGAGAGTAAGATGTCTTTTCATTGTTAAATGGCAGGATGTGCGTTACTGGCTAACTGCCTAAAGAATGACTCAGGACAGGGAAGCAGCCTTTTCTAAAGAAAATTTTTACATATGGTCATTCGGAAGAGCCATACCTCAGTAACTCAAAACGGACTAAGAGCGAGTACATGCAAATGTGTTTTCCTTTTGATGAACACCCGGTAAAAAATTAATTCTTCGTAGAAAACTGTCATCGTTTCACCTACAAGATTCTCGATCGCCTGGGTGCACCGCAAGACCGATGTATTGAACGATGTATAGAGATTTCGTGCTGATCTGCACTTAACGGGTGGAGAGGTTTGTTAGTGTCCCGCCAATGACCGATTCCGCAGCCACTTCAGGCCCCACCTACAACTTACTATGATGAGAGCGAGCCGCAGCTGTGATGCGTACGGTAATAAAAGCTATTTTACAGAATTATGTAACTCCAAGCTTCACTTTGAAGGTTTGCATTCAGATTCAGTACCAGCTTGCTTTCAAATTAGGCCACAGTTTCAACGCGTTCCTTTTCTACTGATTTCACGAGAATCACGGCACAACTTCACGTTGGCAGTTGCTTCATTTACACGATTTTATACTCTTTCCCAAGACCCTTAAATCAGATGTGTCAAAGTTTTATTAGAATAATATTAACATTTCTTCTCAAATGTTTTCTTCGACGGAATAGACCGAAGTAATTGTGATTCTTGCTTCATTCAACAGTCTTTTCATTTACAATTAATTATTATAGAGAGTGTTTAACTGATGTATGTCATATACAGGGCCCAATTTCGACACCTGGTGGTTACCGTCTGTAACCTAGTAAAACAGTCATTTTTTCGCCCGCTAAACCGTCATTTTCTCACTCGCTCAATACGTTAATGGAATAAAGCACAAAATCGGTAACATTGGAATGAAGTATCTTGCACTATGCCCCGGTAACTTGAAAAGTATACAGGTTGTCCCAGGAGGAACGGTCAGTATTCAGGGATATGACAGAAATGATCATACGAAGCAAAATGTCTAGTATACAAGGGCTCTAAAATGAATAAGTTAAGTGCTTTTACCACTGGTTCTTCTTCGCTACTGTAAAACACATCTATTCCACTGTAGAGCTGCTCATTGCTCCTAAGGTATACATTTTAGAGCCCACTCCTACGACATAATTTTTTCTTGTTTTGTTTCATACTAACTCCTCTGAAAATAGGGAAAACAAAGCGCTTGCTATAGAGGAGATTTCTTTTACGTTATCGGAGATCAATAAGTGGTCTTAGCACTTAAGCCATGCATTTTAGAGCTCATGTTTACTAGACTATTTTCCTTCGAATTATAGTTCTCGTCATAGTCCTGAATAATGACTACTGATCCTGGAATACGCCGTACATCAAGACGCGGATGCAGAAATAAAGTCTCATTAAATTCCTCCACTTTTTCCTGTACGAAATAACTTATTCTGTCCGAAGGAATGTAAACATGTATTGTTCGTACTGCCTACAATTGATGGACAACTCCTGTCTTGTAGCACCTGTCTTTCCAGTTGCATGAATATCACCGTGACACTATTGTGCTTGCTAATGAACCAGTGAAGAAACAATCCGCCATCCTTTGGTTCTTTTCTATTTGCAGATCACTCCTATCTAGAAATTTTTCTAGACTGTCGAGCAACATTCAAGTATTAGTGGAACAAGGGTTTTGTGAGCTACCTCTTTTGTGGGTGGACTACATTTCCTTTCTTCTAGTAAATATCAAACGTAAATCGCTCTGTACGCAAACTGTCAGATATGTAGTGGAAATTACAGTATTTAGTAATTGTCTTGCAATAGTAAAATCACACAGTAATGAGTATTTGTACCCATTTGTGGCCAGTACGTTACATTTATTTATGTTGAGAGTCAACTGTCAATTCCTGCCGATGTACCGAACCTCTGCAAAATTCTGCATTTTGCCACATTTTTCTAGTGTTGCCACTTCTCCATATATAACAGCATCATCAGCAAAACAACTCATGGGACGTCCGATGTTATCCAAATATGTCCTTCATATTGTGAAATATAGCTGTCATATAACACCCTTTTGGGGAACGCTCGAAGTTACTTTTACGTCCGCAGATTTGGCTCTGTTAGAATCGTCATGATGTGCTCTATTTAGTAATTCGATCACATTGCTGAGCCGATATTCCGCACGCTCCCATTTTGCTCGTTAGCGCGGAACTATGTCGAATCCCCTCAGGAAGTAAAGGGAAACGACATTAATCTGGGTGACGGATCTACTGTCTTCTGGTTCACGCGACCGCTACGGTCGCAGGTTCGAATCCTGCCTGGGGCATAGATATGTGTGTCGTCCTTAGGTTACTTCGGTTTAAGTAGTTCTAAGTTCTAGGGGACTGATGACCTCAGATGTTAAGTCCCATAGTGATTTGGTAAATGAGAATTTTTGCAGCCAAGATCACGTGTTGATTATTTTTGGTTCCTCATCGACCAGTTTCGACGGCTCTAGCTGTCACCTTCTGACTTCTGGAAATACACTCATGTTCAGAAAAGTATAACGCCTTGAACGACTGTAGATGGGACGTTCACATTCGCAGAACATGTACGTTAGTATGTTCTGCAGAAACAATTAGCATTTCAACCATATCGGCCCGTGGATTCAAGGTCAACATCAATATCGCGACGCAAGACCAGCTAAAGGTAAAATACGCCTGCGGCTCTCGTTGTCGATACAAACCAAAGGCAGTGGATCAGTGAGACTTGAGTAGACGCGCACGATGCCTCGCAGACGTTTGCGCGAACCGTACCGTCAAACCGGTGAATTTGAAAAAGTGTGATGCATCCATCCGGGAAACTGCTGCTGGTGTGAACTGAAGTGTTTCGGCAGTGCAGTGGGTTTGTGCAGAATGGTTCAACGGAAGGCCTTAGAACACGTCGAGATGGGCCGCAACATCTAGACAACCACTGAGAAGTTCGACACCTCATCCGAATGGCACTGCAGGACAGATCTGACTCCAGCTCGGCTCTGACGCAACGGTGGAACAGTGGAACACACCGTACAAACACTCCGTCACCGTTTACTACGGCATGGATAACGTGAACGCTGTCGACTTCTCGGCCTGCCTTTCACGAAGGTGCAGAGACATGCTAGATGGCAATGGTGTATGGAACGACGTCACTGGAGACAAGAATAGCATCATATAGGGATGGTTCTGTTTATTTGAAAATGTTGGCCGCTTTCTGGTTCGCCGCAGACAGTAGGAGCGGAATGATAGTGACTTGATTTGCACAAGGCATACAGCACCATATCAAGGCCTTATGGTGTGGGGTGCTGTTGGTCCTTGCATGACATCCTGCGACCCGTAGCCATAAGCTTTTTGCACAACATCCCGGACGCCATTTTTCAGCAGGACGATGCACGACCACATGCTGCTCTATGAACACGAGCTTTCTTGGTGTCACAGAACGTCTGTCTATACCCCCAGCCCACCAGATCACCATAGCGGTCGCCAATCGAAAATGCATGGCATACTATGAAATAGCGGGTGCAGCGCTGTGACCCACTGCAACTTCGTAACCATGTGGAAACAGCATGGATGTCTATACTACAGGACGCCACATATCAGGGCCCATAGCGGACGCTGTGTCTACTAGGCAACAGCATATACGCAGAGCCGAGGTGTCTGAAATGCTAATCATTTCTGCAGAACATACTAATGTACATATCATGTGAATATGAACGTCCTATCGCTAGTGTTCTGTTTCTTTTCTGAACATGAGTGTAATATTACTGTGCATGAATCGTACAACCATAACGAGAGCACACTCCATTCATAAAAGACAGACGCCACATTGACTTGTCCAGCACATAAAACAGAGCAAATAAAAAGTATGTAGCACCAACTGTGTGCCCCGGGTCGGCGACGAGCTAGAGCGTGGATCCGCTATAACTGTGGACCATAAGCAAGACTGTTTCAAGATAAAATACAACCAGTGCGAGTATCTGCCGAATGAATATTTGATTGAAATATACACGGGAGCCAATAAGAAAATTGACAATGAAAGCTTCAACGCGTGCATGTGAAAACTGGTACCGAAACATTTTCATTCTAGGGCAAAAACTGTTGAAATAGCAAAGTATATAGCTGCAGTTATATTCAATGAAGGTTATTCGTCTATTATGAAGACCACGAATGTGTCAGAAATCGTCACAGAAACGAACAGCAAGAACTTTGCGGAGTTATCTGACAGAACACGCAGGGCCGATGCGTAGGACGAATATTTCAGTTTATTAAAAGAGCCCGGACTAAAAACTATAGCAGCAAGTTCAGAACCAGAACATGTCTGAAGAAAAGGAAGGATGCCTCTAAGGTCCTGGTATCGCAGAATAATATGTTTTGAAACAACGTTTGTTTTGTTACTGCCAACTTTACACGTTTTTTTTTTTCGGAACAACATTTTTCAGCACGTAAAGCGCTCCAGAACCACGACAGATTAACCGACTCATTTGATTTTTTTGAAAAACGAAAGGTAATTAAATTTATGGTGTCTTAGTCACAGCTTTTACTTTTGTCAAATTTTTAATATTTTTTAAGCATTTGAGTTTAGAAAAACATACCAATATATTGACATGTTTTTCGAGGTATTTTTCAAAATCCCGTCGTCATAGCCTCCAAAATTCATTTTAATTTAAGAATTTTTTTGTTTGTATGGGTTTCAGAAATAGCTACGAGTCTGTGTACAACACTTCGCGCAAATAACGACATGCCGAGAGGCGCATACTTCGACAAGGGTTGCAGCCACCATTTTTAATTTGGTACGAGATAATTTTTTTCATACACGAATGTATGTACAATAAGGTGGAAAAACCTCCATTTTAAGACAAGCAACCGTTGTACGAAGAGCAAAATTCTAGGCTGCACCCAGTATGCTGAGAGGTTGTGGGTGATGTAAGATATGTTGCGAGTTAAAGCTGCTAAATTGATTAAAAGGAATGATTCCAGAATGGAGAGGATGTACTGGCAGAACTGAAGTTGTGAGTAGGGTTGGTGATGCGTGCTTGGGTAGCTCAGTCGCTACAGCACTCGCTCCACAAAGCCAAAGGTTCCGAATTGGAGTCTTGGTCCGGCGCACAGTTTTAATGTGCCACGAAGTTTCAAAAGGAATGATACTTCACTGACTCACGTTGCAATTTTACAATTTCCATACCGTCTCTTTCAAGATGACTTTCCCTCTCTAAAGTGTTGGGCGTTTTACGGAACTCACAGAGTAGCGTTGCCGTGGCTGTGGAGAGACGGTAAGCACTCGCTGGTCGCACGTTTGCTTACCAGTCCTGGCCTTGATGTGCGGCTGCTTGCTGAGCCAGTCCCTGATGTGCTGGATGTCCTGGTCCCTCCTCTTGGGGTCCTCGTTCAGCTCATTCTTCGCCCGTTCTTCCAGCTCCGGAGGGAGAGCGCGGTACGCCATTGACGAATACAGTTCCTGCAGAGAGAAAACGAAATTTAACGTTAGAGACTGCCTCTTTGGATTAACATGTACTTTCAGTTGCAATTACAGTGGAATCTGATTTATCCGGACTAAGCAGGACCAGAAGTCATTTGGATTCTCGAAAATAAGGGTAAACTGGAAATTACGAAAAAAAAATAGAGTCACATTGATTAAATGCCACTAGCACAGGCGTTATACAAGGTGATTCCATAATGATGTTACAAACGGTTAGTGATGACGGTGAAGGGTAAGTGTATAAACGTGAGGTAAGGGACACTGGTCCGGAAGCAACCAAGTCGAAAGTTACGAGACAAAATTGCTCTGATATTTGTGACTGTGGAATACATGTCCCGGTACTGATGTTGCAACGACCGTAGGGTATGCAACTTACAGAGGTGGTAATATGGACTGAAACAAGGAAAGTAGTGCAGTAAACGTGGGTTCTAAAATGCATACCTTAAGAGCATTTCTTAATCTTTAATGTTGTAAAACACATCTCCCCTACGATTTAGAAAAGTAATCTGAATGGTGCGAAAAGTGGCAGTTGACCCTAAATAACGAAAAGTGTGAGGTCATCCACATGAGTGCTAAAAGGAACTCGTTAAACTTCGGTTACACGATAAATCAGTCTAATCTAAAAGGTGCAAATTCAACTAAATACCTAGGTATTACAATTACGAACAACTTAAATTGGAAGGAACACATAGAAAATGTTGTGGGGAAGGCTAACCAAATACTGCGTTTTATTGGCAGGGCACTTAGAAAATGTAACAGACCTTGTAAGAGGTCCATAATTAAAGAATTTGTTGCTAGCGCACTCGAGCTGATGTAATTTCGATGTATTGCTCACGCGCAGCCTGCAATATGTAAGCTAGAAGAGAATCTGAGACCAAAGAGCAATATTGACTGCAGTAGGAAGTGTGTAGCAGTAGGAGTAAGTTTTTGCTAGCGAGCAGTCTGGTCTGGTGTATCGTGTTGGCTGGGCCGGTCGTGTGCAGCGATGGCGGAGCCTGAGCGTTGTAGGATAAGGTAAAAGCAGCCTCGTGCATATGTAGTATTGTTACATCAAGACCCAAGTAAATGTTTCAAAAAAAAATCTGTTAATAATAATCTTTCTCATAAAAAGTAACTTTTGACATTTACCTCAATTTAAAGAATTCACTAATTTCTCCAATCCTTGGCAATCCCGATTATTGAAAAGAAAAGTCAGTTCTTTCCTTTTTTATAAGACAGATCTATCGGCCAGCATTGCACTTAGCTGCGCCAGGAAAATTTCTTATAGGAGCATATATATACGCGTTATCCGGCGATCTAATTAAGGTAAGATTTTTCAGTTTATTCAGAATGATGTATCAGGGCCATGACGCAGCATTGCTGACGTCCAAAATTTACCAGGTTAAATTGACTGTCAATTATTGAAAGGTTATAGGTTTGTCACATTGTATTATATTTTCACTGTTGGGTAGTTACTCTAAATGAGAATATTATTCATATTATTTTATTTTGTGGGGAAGTTACAACCTACTAAGGAGATGGCCTACGCTACGCTTGTCCGTCCTCTATTAGAATACTGCTCCGCGGTGGGGGATTCATACCAGATAGAACTGACTGAGTACATCGAAAAAGTTCAAAGAAAGGCAGCACGTTTTGTGCTATGGCTAAATATGGAGGCGAGTGCCACAGCAATGATACAGGATTTGGGCTGGAAATCACTAAAAGAAAGGCGTTTTTCGTTGCGATGGAATTTTCTCACGAAATTCCAATTACAAAATATCTTCTCCGAATGCGAAAATATTTTGTTGGCACCACTCTACACAGGGAGGAACGATCACCACGATAAAATAAGGGAAATCAGAGCTCGTACGTTAAGATATAGGTGTTCATTCTTTCCGCGCTATACGAGATTGGAGTAGTAGAGAATTGATAGGTGGTTAGATGAATCCCCTGCCCGGCACTTAAATGTGATTTTCAGAGTATCCATCTAGATGTAGATGCAAGCACTTTGCTTTGGGAGGAGGTAAATATGGGCTCTAAAATCATACCGTCAGAGGTAAGCGCACTTATTCAGTAGAAGAGATGTGTTTACCAGCAGTGAAGAAGAGCAAGAACTCATAGCTCTTAAGGTATGGATTTTAGATCCCATGATTACTAGAAATTTTTGTCTTGCTTTGGTCCATGCAACCACTTCTGAAAGTTTTCTACCCTACAGTATTTGCAATAAGAGTACCAGTACTTGTATTCCACTGTCAGTGGTATCAGAGCGATTTTTCCCTGCAACTTTCAACTCGGTCATTTCCGGACCAATATCCCTCATCTCAGTTTGATGCATTTGCTCTACTCCATCATCCACAGAAGTTTGTAATATGACAGAATCACCATGTATTTATTTTTACGTAAACATACAACTTACGCATTGAAACTTCCTGGCAGATTAAAACTGTGTGCCTGACCGAGACTCGAACTTGGGACTTTGCCTTTCTCGGGCAAGTGCTCTACCAACTGAACTACCCCCGCATGACTCACGCCCTGTCCTCACAGCTTTACTTCTACCAGTACCTCGTCTCCTACCTTCCAAATTTTACAGAAGCTCTCCTGCGTTTGAAACCACTCGTACGAACGCCTCACGTACACTGTAACACTGGAGGTTCACAAACAAATGTTTGTTAAACTGACACGTTCGACATCATTACAAGGTGTCTTATTCACGATCTATGGAACAAGTATTAATCAAATACTATCTAATTTAATCAGATGATTACACAGTTACATCTCTTATAGTGACTTGTTTCAGAACTGATTGGGCCATGCTTCCACTCATATCCTTCGTTTCAGTGGGAATCTGCTTTACCTTGTCATTAATACACTGATTTGCAAAACCTGAGGACTGGAAAGTGAAGTAACGTAAGACATTAACTATTAGGTGGAAATGGGTGCGGGAGCATGTTGCCGGAGTTCTCCTAGTCCTGCACAGAAAGTTGGAAGTCGCTTGAGCTGAGGTGAGCGTGACTGTAGCCCCAAATGGAGCTGGTTCCGCAACACGCTGACAGCTGAACAGACGTGAGAAGACAGCCAGGGAGCAGTTACAATGCACTGTGGTGGTGTTCTTCATTGAAACATGGCCTCTTGCGAACACTTGGATGACTCCACGCGAGGAATAAACAACGGGGAAGTGCAAGAAGTGAGCGGTCTGAGGCGACATTTCACGGTCCGAGCGGGCATTGGTTTAAGTTAGAATAATTACTGTGTTAGCTTAGGGACCGACGATCTCTGCAGTTTGGTCTCATAACACCTTACCACAAATTTGCAACTGCAAGAAGGATGACGTGCGACGACTGTAGCCCAGGTGTTTCGTGTTGTTTCACGTGCATGAGTAGCTTTCAGGATCACAGCCTCTGCGCCTAAAGGAGAGGAGCTGATCGACCACGATCATTTACAGCAGCGGATGACCGCTACATCGTGAAAGAGGCAAGAAGGGACCAACGTCAAACAACAGGTGCAACTGCAAACATGATTAAAAGGACTGAAAGGCTCGCTCCAAGTGGCACAGTGACTGCATGGGGGGGTTCTCTATGCCTGACGACCAGTAAACTGTGTTGCGTTGTCAGACGCGCATCTTTGGCAACGTTTTGCGCAAGTTCTAGTGGCATGGGGACTAGGCAACGAGGAGTGGGATCGCGTGCTCTTGTCGGATGAGAGCAGACTCAGTCGGATTAGTGTTTCTGGACGGACCGTCATATAGCGAGAGGTGCGAGTACACAATGCACTCCGGACAGTGTTGAGCATGATCGTCTTTGTGGGAGGCATAATGTTGCATGGGTGCACCGACCTCCAAACCTTTCAACACAGTACACTCAGCGATCAACGTTATTATGACACTGTACTTCATCCCCATGTGTGTCTTTCCAGGGGTGCGTTCTGACTTTACTTCATTTTTATTAATAACACTGGGCGACCGCATCGAGCAGCCCTGATGGAGTTCTTGAAACGAGAGGATATTTTGCGAATAAATGGCCTGCTCTTTCCCCCAACTTCAGTCCTATTGAGCAGGTGTAAGCTGCATTGTAGAGACGTATTACAATACGTCAACATGCACCAACCAAAAAAATAGTTCAAATGGCTCTGAGCACTATTCGACTAAACATCTGTGGTCATCAGTCGCCTAGAACTTAGAACTAGTTAAACCTAACTAACCTAATGACCTCACACACACCCATGCCCGAGGCAGGATTCGAACCTGCGACCGTAGCAGTCGCGCGGTTCCGGACTGAGCGCCTACAACCGCGAGACCACCGCGGCCGGCCATGCACCAACAGCCATCCGGCATTATTATTTTCGGTCATAATGGTTAAGTTTGTGAACAGTGACTGTGTGGGATACAGGCAACGTTTTGAAAATGGAAGACAACTTCGAAATGTTACACAAAATAGAAAAAAGTAAAAGAATGGGAATCATGGAAGAAATAAAATTTTCATTCATAATACAAAACATGGAGATAACATTCTTAATGAGATAACCGAATCCAAAAGCTCAAAACTCTACAACTGCCGTAAGCCAATTCTAATTAAATAGATTCAAGATATTTCAGTGTAAATTAACGACTACAAATCTGTCAGTACCAAGAATATCAATAGAAAATCTCGATAATCGATGCTGACGTACACGCTACTAGTCCGCCATCTTGTATTTCGTGCATAATGTTTACATGTAAGCTGAAACAATTTGTGCAGTGAATTACGTCGGAAAACAATGACAAAATACAAAGTGCAATAGTATAATGTTACACAACAGCTCCACCATTACACCAACGATGCAAGTGAAGCTACAAGACGATAAAATCGTAAGTCATCAACTGTCATATAAAAGCCTTTCGCATCATTTTCGCAACACACGACTGATACGAAACTATGTGTATCCTGTACACGCTGTCATGTCATTCATAACCAACAACAAGAAAAACCAGCAGAAGACATCATTCACATCGATTTCTGGCCATCCACTGCCCCCCCACCCCCATGCCACACCAGCCACTACAGTAATGAACAATGGACATAAAGTTCTACTATCACTAGTACATCTAAAAATTCCCATTAATTTTTCCCCTCAAAAATTTAATCTAAATATCTCTCCTATTTGTTTCTTGTTTCCTTTTCATCCAGCTTAATTTTTACTGTTAATGTGATGGCGGATGAAAGAACAATTTTAAAAAAACTAGCAATCTCCAGTGCAAAACACTCACCTGAAGACGGCTGAACTGTTGCAAGTCGAAATATAGAGGCAAGAAGTCGATGTTACTCTACTTCAATCTCGAAGCTTCATGAAATACTCTTTGCAATGGGAAAGTTTCAAGAATCACAGTACTAAATCAGTTTTTTCTGGCATTCTACTTTCTTATAAAGTTTTAAAATTATACATACAAGTGATCACAAGTCGTTTGGAATTTTCTTGCAGTACTCCGTATCAAGAATTTATAGTCTGCTGCAGACTAGCAACACTATGAGAACTATGAGACCAGTCAGAAGGTCTGTAGTCAGTATATTTTTGTGATTCCCAGCTGACTTGAATGTACCAGTAGAACCCGCAAGCCATCCTGTACATCGATATCATCAACCTTAATGTCCACCCACGAGATAAATGCGTTTCGAGTGTAGGCACCAGGCGGTATCTATAACTGTAAGATAAGCGTGAACTCTGCCCTTAATCCAGTCTGTCTTAAAGCAGTTTCATCTGATAGGCAAAAAAAAAAAAAAAAAAAAAGAGAACTACGTTGATGTGATACGGAGTAATCAGATTAGATAAAAATAGAGTAGCAAATTAAGCTAAATCTTTAAGCGAAAACAACTCTCCTTGGTGAGCTTATACACGATAGCTTACGTAAGGGAATATTTCTCCAGATGCACCCATAATGTTCATAACACCTCTTAACCAACTGAACCAACTGTCGAAAAGCAAAAGTTTGTTACAGTCCTATCAGGAGTGACAGGATGTTTCGTTTCGACCCTTATTAAACGTGTTTATTTGCGATCGCGATTTCGGCTATTGTGCCATTGTAAAGCGAGAGCTTACTACAAAATGCGTCAGTACATATTCATCTACATTACTAAGTGGCTAAAACGGTCAGCCGATTCCAGTTGCAGGGGCTTCCAGGGGCTTAAGGTTAAGGTTGGTTGGAGTGGGTTGTTTTGGTGGAAGAGACCAAACAGCTAGATCATCGGGCTCAGTGGGTTAGGGAAGGACGGGAAAGGAAGTCGACCGTGCCCTTTCAAAGGAACCTTCCCAGCATTTGTCTGGAGCGATTCAGGGAAATTACGGAAAACGTAAATCAGGATGGCCGGACGCGGGATAGAACTGTCGTCTTCCCCAATGCAAGTCCAGTGTGGCTTCCAGGGCCAGAAAATTTGATTTTCCGTATATCACACAATTGTTGCCTGAATTTAATCAGTATGCGTGCGACAAAATACGTACTAAACATTTTCGAAAGGCCTCGCCTAAAAACGTGATTTTTCGTTGCTCCTGGCCCTGGTTCTTTTAGTGATAAATAGGTAGTCTTTCGGGTAGCGCTTAGGTTAGGGACCATATGTATACCAAACAACAGGATCGTCTTTGTGTCACTATCACACAGTACAGGTTCAAAATACGAATATTACTCAGTTCCTCTTGCTTAGGGAAATGGAGCTAGTGTGTTGGTTCTTTCTGAACTTCGTGTGGTCTTCGGTGGGCTTTATTGGACTTATGGAGGCACCATTAGTTCGTGGCGGTTGCTCGGAAAACCCAACAAATGGGTATTTTTATTATACTTCGCCGTCAACAGCGGACGAAATTCCAGCCGAGGATTCCAAGACCGCTATGCAAGCAAATGCTGAAAATTTTCCTGTATCTTCCTATGATCCAAATCTCGAAAAATCATAAAAATTTTAACGATATGTTTATCTGTTTCCAAGATAGAGAGGTTCTAAGTTAACCTTCATCTACACGTAAAATCCGGTATGAGGTGTAATCTATGTAATAAACAACCGTTGGAAATTGCTCAAATTTTAATGGCGTCTTCTTGTTTTCTAAAATGTTTATAATTTATCGAGAAACACACCAAAAACTTATTTGTTGCATTTTGGCAAACGAACGTATTCGCACATTTTATGCTGAGATACAAGAACACAGCGGCAGTGGCAAAGAGACGGAAAAGTAATAAATACACTACTGGCCATTAAAATTGCTACACCACAATGAAATGCGGATAATAAACGAGCATTCATTGGACAAATATATTATACTGGAACTGACATATGATTTCATTTTCACGCAATTTGGGTGCATAGATCCTGAGAAATCAGTACCCAGAACAACCACCTCTGGCCGTAATAACGGCCTTGATACGCCTGGGCATTGAGTCAAACAGAGCTTGTATGGCGTGTACAGGTACAGCTGCCCACGCAGCTTCAACATTATACCACAGTTCATCAAGAGTAGTAACTGGCGTATTGTGACGAGCCAGTTGCTCGGCCACCATTAAACAGACGTTTTCAATTGGTGAGAGATCTCGAGAATGTGCCGGCCAAGACAGCAGTCGAATATTTCCTGTATCAAGAAAGGCTCGTACAGGACCTGCAACGTGCGGTCTTGCATTATCCTGCTGAAATGTAGGGTTTCTCAGGCATCGAATGAAGGGTAGAGCCACGGGTCGTAACACATCTGCACTGTTCAAAGTGCCGTCAATGTGAACAAGAGGTGACAGTGACGTGTAACCAATAGCACCCTGTACCATCACGCCGGGTGATACGCCAGTATGGCGATAACGAATACACGCTTCCAATGTTTGTTCACCACGATGTCGCCAAACACGAATGCGATCATCATGATGCTGTAGAGAGAACCTGGATCCATCCGCAAAAATGACGTTTTGCCATTCGTGCACCCAGGTTCGTCGTCGAGTACATCATCGCAGTCGCTCCTGTCTGTGATACAGTGTCAAGGGTAACCGCAGCCATGGTCTCCGAGCTGATAGTCCATCCTGCTGCAAACGTCGTCGAACTGTTCGTTCAGATGGTTGTTGTCTTGCAAATGTCCCCATCTGTTGACTCAGAGAACGAGACGTGGCTGCACGATCCGTCACAGCCATGCGGATAAGATGCCTGTCATCTCGACTGCTAGTGATACGATGCCGTTGGCATCCAGCACGGCGTTCCGTATTCCCTCCTGAAGCCACCGATTACATATTCTGCTAACAGTCATTGAATATCGACCAACGCGAGCAGCAACGTCGCGAAACGATAAACCGCAACCGTGATAGGTTACAATCCACTTTTATCAAAGTCGGAAACGTGACGGTGCGCATTTCTCCACCTAACACTAGGCATCACAACAATTTTTCACCAGACAACGCCGGTCAACTGGTGTTTGCGTATGAGAAATCGGTTGGAAACTTTCTTCGTGTCAGCAGGTTGTAGATGTGGCCACCGGCGCCAACCTTGTGTGAATACTCTGAATAAGCTGATCATTTGCGTATTACAGCATCTTGTCCCTGTTGATTAAATTTCGCGTCTGTAGCACGTCATCCTCGTGGTGTAGCAATTTTAATGGCCAGTAGTGTACTCGAAGACATTAGACAGTGGTTGTGATATTAATCTGCCAAGGAGGCAAAGGCTATTTGAAAGAAAGAGGGGGACGCAGTGGCAGTGGAAAATATTTAACAGTGACAGAACAATGTCAGGAATAGAGTGAAGGAGACAGTGCCAGTTGCAGAGGAATAAAGAGAAGGAGAAAGGGGAAGTAAGTGAGAGTCAATGTTAATAGAAGACAGAGATTATAGCAATGACAACAAAGAAGAGAGAGATAGTGGTAGTGAGAAGAGACAGCAGCAACGCGAAGGACTGAATGAGGTAGCAGCAGTAAGAGAGAGTAAGAGGGAGATAGAGGATGTGAAAGGAGGCAATAGTAATGGACAGAACGAGGACGATTGTGGCTGTGAACCAGGACACAGTGAGCATTAGACAGACAGGAAGAGGTAATGACAATGAAGTGGGCTGAATGACTGGGTGAGAATGGGAAGCGGGGTTGGATGGGTATGAGCTACTTACATCGATGGACTAGTGGGTGTGTACGACTTTGGTAAGGGGAGAAGTGAGACGTATGTTAAAAATAACGCGAATATGTTCGAATGCCAAAATGTTTGGGATAATTTGGAATGGTGCTGAGGAAGGTAGAATGAGACAGCTGGTGCTTCACTTTTCAGCCAGTCTTTTAAACAGGTACATATTCGTTACTTTTGTGCTCCAGTATGAGCATTTCCCCTTGCTTTATATATATTAGTAAATGGCTAACGAAGCGAACAGTTTTCAATTGCAGGAAGCCTGTCTAACAGCTTTCAGGGTAACCAAATTTTGTTTTCAATATTTCATATATTTATTGACCGAAATTAAATATTTATGATGCTGATAAACATGTTGAAGATGTTATAAGTTAAGCATAATCAGTCAAGTATTATAATTAGGAACCGTGTATATGTCTTACGGCGTAGAAAACGAGAACCATGCTGAATTCTTGAAAAGTCCTACTACATGACAATGTACGTCGTCACAGTGCTGGTAGAATCCAAAGGCTCCCTGAGCAATTTCTATGAGAAATTTTCTGTCGTCTGTCGTACACTCCAGACTAAGCGGCGAATGACTCCCATTTTTTCTCTGAACTGAAGAAGTGGCTAAGAGGGCAGTCCTTACAAACTGCCGGCCGGTGTGACCGAGTGGTTCTAGGCGCTTCAGCCCGGAACCGCGTGACGGCTACGGTCGCAGGTTCGAATCCTGCCTCGGGCATGGATGTGTGTGATGTCCGTATGTTAGTTAGGTTTAAGTAGTTCTAAGTTCTAGGGGACTGATGACCTCAGAAGTTAAGTCCCATAGTGCTCAGAGCCATTTGAATCTTAGAAACTAACAAGGAACGTCAAGACCTGGTCAAGACTCACTTCATTTTAATGGTTGCAACATCTTATGCAGAGGGTATCGGATAGGTTGTGCATAAGTACGACATGTTTCTCTAGCGTTATGGTGATTATGTCGGACAGTAACCATAAGTGATAGTAACTATTAATAACAAAATTATTTTTATATACACTTGTCTTTTGTTTGTGGCTTTGAAAATGAAACATGAAATATAATATCACTCATAATTTAAGTACTATTTTTTTCTATTCTAAAGCCGTTCCCTTACGTAATACACATAATATGCATATATTAAATCCCCAAACTCTTACTCTAGTTCCTGCTGAAAACAATAGTTATAATAGTTTGTGCAGAAACATATTATTTAAAGAAACGTTTGAACTTTAAGACCCATGAAAATAAAATGCACATATACGGTTTTGTTTCGAAAGTTTGTCATTAACTGAATTTCCGTTATTTCCTACTGCACCACGAACATCACATTTAGCTGCACATTCTTCAGAATATGTTTCAGTAACACTTTCTTACTGAGAATGAGCCTTCAACGGCGTTAAAACTAGTTAACGGTTCTATAAATTGAATCAGCATTTAAAAAATGACAGAGTGAATACTATACCCCACTTAAACAACCATTTTAAATCACAGTTGCAGTCCACCGTCCACAATTTCACGTTTTGTGAAAACCGTCCTCTGACGAGCAATCACCGCCGAGCTTTAGATGTCAGGTTGCGTTTAACCTTCCTTATGTAAAGATCTGTGTCAATCAGTCCAAAAAGATACAGTAATGTTCGACAGCCACATACGTACTCGGCAAGCCGACATACGGCGCCTGGTGGACGCTGTCTTGTACCATTGCCAGCCATTTCTCTTCCTGTTCCACTCTCAAACAGAGCAGGGAAAAATGACTATCTGTATGCCTCAGTACGAGTCCTAATTTCTCGTATCTCATGTTCGTGGTCCTTACGCGAAACATATATTGGCGGCAATAGCATAGTCCTACCGTCAAAATGACGCTAATGTCGCCTTCCCTGCAGTGGTTCCCATCTGAGTTCCAGAGACATCTCCGTAACACTTGTGCGTTGATCGACCTACCGCTTCTGAATTGCTTCGATGTCTTCTTTTAATTCGACCTGATGGGGATCCCAAGCACTCTAGTAGTATTCAAGAACGGTTCCCATTAAAGTCCTATATACTGTCTCCTTTACAGATGTAATACACTTGCCGGCCGCTATGGCCTAGCGGTTCTAGGCACTTCAGTCCGGAACCGCGCTGCTGCTGGGGTCACAGGTCAGAATCCTGCCTCGGGCAGGTTTAAGTAGTTCTAAGTCTAGGGGACTGATGACCTGAGATGTTAAGTCCCATACTGCTTACAGCCATTTGAACAATTTTTTTCCCTAAAACTCTCCTAATAAAATGAAGTCGACCATTCGGCTACCATACTCGTTCCATTTCATATCGCTTTAAAACGTTACTTATAGATATTTAATCGGTTTGCCAGTATCAAACAGCATATTATTAATGCTGTAGTCGATCATTGCGGGTTTGTTTCTCCTACTCATCTGTATTAACATTTTCTACATTTAGAGCTAATTGCCATTCAACACACCAATTAGAAATTTTTTCTAGGACATCTTGTATCCTCCTACAGCCACTTAATTTCACACCTTCCCGTACACCACAGCATCGTCAGCCAACAACCGTAGATTGCTGCTCACCGTATCCACTTACTTTGTATGTTCTTGTTTAGCATTCGAAGAGTAAAGTAAAATATATCGTGTGTTCCGTAAAGTTAAAAGTTACATTAAGTCAGTATTCTGCCTAATTATGGGCAGCCACTTATTAAATTATGTTTGCTCCTCGATGTCAATATACTTTACTGATCTTTCGAATTACTCGGGTAAAATGTAATTTATGAAATCTGATCACTATCAATTTGAAGAATGGAAATAAATAGTTGTGAAATGTAAATCCATTTTGAATCTACATCTACATCCACATCAATACTCCGCAAGCCACCCGATGGTGTGTGGCGGAGGGTACCTTGAGTACCGCTATCGGTTCTCCCTTCTATTCCAGTCTCGTATTGTTCGTGGAAAGAAGGATTGTCGGTATACGTAGGAGGGAGCAATATACTGCTTGACTCTTCGGTGAAGATATGTTCTCGAAACTTCAACAAAAGCCCGTACCGAGCTACTGCGCGTCTCTCCTGCAGAGTCTTCCACTGGAGTTTATCTATCATCTCCGTAACGCTTTTGCGATTACTAAATAATCCTGTAACAAAGCGCGCTGCTCTCCGTTGGACCTTCTCTATCTCTTCTATCAACCCTATCTGGTGCGGATCCCACACTGCTAAGCAATATTCAAGAAGTGGGCGAACAAGCATACTGTAACCTACTTCCTTGGGATTCTTCCAATGAATCTCAGTCTGGCATCTGCTTTACCAACCATCAACTTTATATGATCATTCAATTTTAAATCACTCCTAATGCGTACTCCCAGGTAATTTATGGAATTAACTACTTCCAGTTGCTGACCTGCTATTTTGTAGCTAAATGATAAGGGGTCTATCTTTGTATGTATTCGCAGCACATTACACTTGTCTACATTGATATTCAATTGCCATTCCCTGCACCATGCGTCAATTCGCTGCAGATGCTAATGCATTTCCGTACAATTTTCCATTGTTACAACCTCTCGATACACCACAGCATCATCCGCAAAAAGCCTCAATGTACTTCCGATGTCATCTACAAGGTCATTTATGTATATTGTGAACAGCAACGGTCCTATGACACTCCCCTGCGGAACACCTGAAATCGCTCTTACTTCGGAAGACTTCTCTCCATTGACAATGACATGCTGCGTTATGTTATCTAGGAACTCTTCAACCCAATCACACAATTGTCTCATAGTCCACATGCTCTTACTTTGTTCATTAAACGACTGTGGGGAACTGTATCGAACGCCTTTCGGAAGTCAAGAAACACAGCATCTACCTGTAAACCCGTGTCTATGGCCCTCTGAGTCTCGTGGCCGAATAGCGCGAGCTGGGTTTCACACGACCGTCTTTTCCGAAAACGATGCTGATTCCTACAGAGTAGATTTCTAGTCTCCAGAAAAATCATTATACTCGAACATAATACGTGTTCCAAAATTCTACAACTGATCGACGTTAGAGATATGTTGTGTAAAGTTATTTAAGATAACTGAAAGCACCCAGCCGACAGTCACTGGCTTTCAGGAAGAAAAACTTGGTAGACACCCATTCAAACGAGTCAAACAACTTACAAACGCTATGGATTTGCCAGCAGTATTTTATAAATCTGATTGTCATATGAGCAGATGGAAACGGAAGGTTGTTCTACACTGTAACGTCGAGTATTTTACGTAACTTCAGTTATAGATGCAGGTAGGTTAATGTCTTTCCTTCAATTCTAGCGGATAATCCCATGGTTTTTTTTTGTGGATGATAATGGCATAATCGTTCCATACTCATGTCAAGATCTGCGTAATACTCCAAATAAAATTTTCTAGTTTGCTTAATAACCTACAGGGTGACACGTAATTGCAATGAAACCACATCTCACCATATCATCATGCACAATTCTAATCGCGCTACCATTCAACACTCCCAGAACGGTGGCACAATTAACTAAGCAGAAGACACCAGGGATCATAGACTGACGGTAGACGGTAACCTCTCGGGATAGTAATGTATTAACGATCTTTTGTAGAAGCTGAATATGGCCACATGTGCGATTACGTTACTCTTCAAAGTGATTAGCAAAGATACACTGAAACTTATGACATTGCATATTCTCATTCCTTCATGATATTTCCTACAATATTTTGTAGAAAATCAGTTTAAGCAGAAAGGGTTCATGTATCATGTTAACCCGTGACTCGTCTAAATACTTCTACTTAACTAGATGGATATTTGTGGTTGATAACTGAACTTTTTTCAGAGAAAAAACGTCAAAAATTCACTGGCTACAAGACAGAAAAAAAGATCTTATCGTTAAAAACTGTCCTAAAACTTGTGCCGCACTACATCACATGCACAATATTCTACTAGAATTTAAGTATTTTAAGTAAGAACTACATTCTTTTTTTTTTTTAATTTGAGGTCGTTCGTCCAGGATATGTTCCAGTAAATACACTAGCGCAAAAGAAATCGCAGCACCAAGGAGGAGTTATGCGACATAATCAAAGTTGGTAACGGTGTTTCTACATTTGAAAGGCTATGTCTATTCAAATTTCATGCCAGACGCGTAAGAGTGGTGCAATTAGCGCCACTATGAGGATCCACATTAGGTTTGCTTAAAATGCGTGCTGTAATGGCCGTGAGACGCAAACAAAAGACTTCGATTATTGGCAGGACACTTAGAAAATGTGACAGATCTAGTAAAGAGATTGCCTGCTCTACGCTTGTCCGTCTTTTGGAGTTCTGCTGAACGGTGTGGGATCCTTACCAAATACGATAAAATGTGATGTGGCTAGGGCCTCCCGTCGGGTAGACCATTCGCCTGATGCAAGTCTTTCGAGTTGACTCCACTTTGGCTACTTGCGCGTCGATGGGGATGAAATGATGATGATTGCGACAATACAACACCTAGTCCCTGAACGGAGAAAATCTCCGACTCAGCCGGGAATCGAACCCGAGCCGTTAGGTATGTCATTCCGTCGCGCTAACCAATCAGCTATTACGGGCGGATCAGATAAGATTAACAGAATATATGGAGAAAGTTCAAAGAAGGGAAGCACGTTTCTTATCATCGTAAAATTGGGAAGAGAGCGTCACTGAAATGATGCAAGATTCGGGATGGACATAATTTAAACAATGATATTGCTGCAAGGCCCCCGGAGTAGACAAAATTACATTAGAACTACTGACGGCCTTGGGAGATCCAGTCATGACAAAACTCTACCAGCTGGTGAGCAAGTTCTATGAGACAGGCGAAATACCCCCAGACTTCAAGAAGAATATAATAATTCCAATCCCAAAGAAAGCAGGTGCTGACAGATCTGAAAATTACCGAACTATCAGTTTAATAAGTCACAGCTGCAAAATACTAAAGCGAATTCTTTACAGACGAATGGAAAAACTGGTAGATGCGGACCTAGGGGAGGATCAGTTTGGATTCCGTAGAAATGTTAGAACACGTGACGCAATACTGACCTTACGACTTATCTTAGAAGAAAGATTAAGAAAAGGCAAACCTACGTTTCTAGCATTTGTAGACTTGGAGAAAGCTTTTGACAATGTTGACTGGAATACTCTCTTTCAAATTCTGAAGGTGGCAGGGGTAAAATACAGGGAGCGAAAGGCTATTTACAATTTGTACAGAAACCAGATGGCTGTTATAAGAGTCGAGGGACATGAAAGGGAAGCAGTTGTTGGGAAGGGAGTGAGACAGGGTTGTAGCATATCCCCGATGTTATTCAATCTGTATATTGAGCAAGCAGTAAAGGAAACAAAAGAAAAATTTGGAGTAGGTATTAAAATTCATGGAGAAGAAGTAAAAACTTTGAGATTCGCCGATGACATTGTAATTCTCTCAGAGACAGCAAAGGACCTGGCAGAGCAGTTGCACGGAATGGACAGTGTCTTGAAAGGAGGATATAAGATGAACATCAACAAAAGCAAAACGAGGATAATGGAATGTTGTCAAATTAAATCGGGTGATGCTGAGGGAATTAGATTAGGAAATGAGAAACTTAAAGTAGTAAAGGAGTTTTGCTATTTAGGAAGTAAAATAACTGATAATGGTCGAAGTAGAGAGGATATAAAATGTAGACTGGCAATTTCAAGGAAAGCGTTTGTGAAGAAGATAAATTTGTTAACATCGAATATAGATTTATGTATCAGGAAGTCGTTTCTGAAAGTATTTGTATGGAGTGTAGCCATGATGGATGTGAAACATGGACGATAACTAGTTTGGACAAGAAGAGAATGGAAGCTTTCGAAATGTGGTGCTACAGAAGAATGCTGAAGATAAGGTGGATATATCATGTAACTAATGAGGAGGTATTGAATAGGATTGGGGAGAAGAGAAGTTTGTAGCACAACTTGACT
The DNA here is from genome assembly GCF_023897955.1 of Schistocerca gregaria. Classification (NCBI taxonomy): domain Eukaryota; kingdom Metazoa; phylum Arthropoda; class Insecta; order Orthoptera; family Acrididae; genus Schistocerca; species Schistocerca gregaria. The sequence continues at coordinate 261,063,310 of NC_064927.1, forward strand.
AGAAGAAGGGATTGGTTGGTAGGACATGTCCTGAGGCATCAAGGCATCACAAATTTAGCATTGGAGGGCAGCGTGGAGGGTAAAAATCGTAGAGGGAGACCAAGAGATGAATACACTAAGCAGACTCAGAAGGATGTAGGTTGCAGTAGGTACTGGGAGATGAAGAAGCTTGCACAGGATAGAGTAGCATGGAGAGCTGCATCAAACCAGTCTCAGGACTGAGGACAACAACAACAACAACAACAACATTGCTGCAACAGCTATTTTCATCGTAATTTTTGCTCTGTCGTTGAAAAAGTACATGTGTTATTACGTAGTCATGTTCTCACTTACGAGTCAAATTTAAACAGATGCGTTCGCCACATCTATAATTAATATCTACGATACATTTTGTGCGCTTGCAGCCTCATCCGTAGGTGGATACAGTGGTTTGCGTGTAGCTCATAGCCATTTGTCTGCTTAAATCGGTTTTTGTGTAGCATTACATCCACCTAAATGTGTAAATGTAAACTTTCGAAACGCATCAAGCATTTAGTTCTTGCTATAAAGTTAGATTAGTATCCAAAAGAAAAGAAAATCTCGCCTTTAGGAACGGAAGATGGTTGGATCTCGTGCAATCAGGCCTGTGTTTACTTAATTTTGAGAAAGTCTGGGCAATAATAAAACGGTTTTTGAGTAGAAATACATCCAGCACCCAACAGATAATAATACCTAGCAATGGTGCCCTCTTCGCTTTGCATCAGTTTATACTGCAGAAATTGCACATTAATATAGGTTGTATGCAGACTCACAGTGAATCAAAAATCTACAACACACTTCGTAAAGAATTTGTGAATCGCTCAACTGTATTGCAAACTTTTACTGACTTTTATAATTAATGTTGTATATCAATTAACACTTCCCCACTATTGTGCAGCGTTATCTGCCCTCTGCCGAGCCTTACAGTTCGTGCTGATATCTTACGGCTCAATAGCCGCCCAGTATAATTCATATCGGTCAGTGCAAGGTCCAAGGGGGGCAAACTGCACTCCACAGGATCTCGCATGTGCGCAGTAAGACTGTTTGTGGTCGTACGACCCCGAGGCCCATCAGAGCCGGCCGGGTGGCCGAGCAGTTCTAGGCGCTTCAGTCTGGAACCGCGCGACTGCTACGGTCGCAGGTTCGAATCCTGCCGCCGTTGGATAAGTAGTGGCAGCAGAAAGTCGTATACTCCTAGCGCACTCATTTGTCACATAGTTTAATTCTTAATTTCTTTGCGTGTTTTTGGTACTTGAATTGAATAATTATTAAATTTCGGGGATATTACAGTATTTGAGAATTGTAGCATCGCGTTTTAGTACCTGAATAGTGTAAAATCGCGTAGTCTCCTTCCGCCGCAAAGCAGTGTGTCAGCAGTGCGCAAGTAGCAGCATTACTGCATTTACTAGGCAATCTTGTATTTTAATAACCGTTTAAATTTTGTGTCGATTTGTTTGTGATCTCTGTAGATTAATTCAGATGTTCTTTGCACAACAGTTTTTAGCATGGCTAGGGACTGCAACTGCTGTGTTCGGATGCACGCTGAGTTGGCACCCCTTCGCTCCCAGCTACAGGCAGTGTTGGCTTCGGTCACACAGCTTGAGGCTGTTGCCAATGGGCATCACTGTGAGGGTCCGGATGGGGGTTTGTCTGGGACGGCCAGCTCGTCCTACGCATCCCCCGATCGGACTAAGACTGTGGCTGCCAGGGATACTGCCCGCATTGAGGCTGATCCCTCACCTGTGGGAGAGTGGGAGGTCGTCTCGAGGTATGGCAGGGGGCGAAAGACATTCCGGAGGGCTGAACGGAAGGCCTCTCTAGTTTGTCTGACGAACCAGTTTCAGGCCCTGTCTCCGGCTGATACTGATCTTCGGCTCGAGATGGCTGCTTGTCCTGTTCCAGAGGTTGCCCCTCAGTCTGCAAGATCCGGCAGTCTCAGAGGGTGGGCTTACTGGTAGTTGGGAGCTCCAACGTCAGGCGCGTAATGGGGTCCCTTAGAGATATGGCAGCAAGAGAGGGGAAGAAAACCAATGTGCACTCCATGTGCATACTGGGGGGAGTCATTCCAGATGTGGAAAGGGTTCTTTCGGATGCCATGTAGGGTACAGAGTGCACCCATCTCCAGGTGGTCGTTCATGTCGGCACTAATGATGTGTGTCGCTATGGATCGGAGGAAATTCTCTCTGGCTTCCGGCGGCTATCTGATCTGGTGAAGACTGCCAGTCTCGCTAGCGGGATGAAAGCAGAGCTCACCATCTGCAGCATCGTCGACAGGACTGCCTGCGGACCTTTGGTACAGAGCCGAGTGGAGGGTCTGAATCAAAGGCTGGGACGGTTCTGCGACCGTGTGGGCTGCAGATTCCTCGACTTGCGCCATAGGGTGGTGGGGTTTCGGGTTCCGCTGGATATGTTAGGAGTCCACTACACGCAGCAAGCGGCTACACGGGTAGCAGGGGTTGTGTGACGTGGACTGGGCGGTTTTTTAGGTTAGATGGCCTCGGGCAAGTACAGAAAGGGCAACAGCCTCAAAGAGTGCGGGGCAAAGTCAGGACATGCGGGGACCAAGCAGCAATCGGTATTGTAATTGTAAACTGTCGAAGCTCCATTGGTAAAGTACCGGAACTTCAGCGCTGATAGAAAGCACCGAAGCTGAAATCGTTATCGGTACAGAAAGCTGGCTGAGCCAGAGATAAATTCAGCCGAAATTTTTACAAAGGCACAGACGGTGTTTAGAAAGGATAGATTGCATGCAACCGGTGGTGGCGTGTTTGTCGCTGTTAGTAGTAGTATATCCTGTAGTGAAGTAGAAGTGGATAGTTCCTGTGAAATATTATGGGTGGAGGTTACACTCAACAACCTAGCTAGGTTGATAATTGGCTCCTTTTACCGACCTCCCGACTCATGAGCATTAGTGGCAGAACAACTGAGAGAAAATTTGGAATACATTTCACATAAATTTTCTCAGCATGTAATAGTCTTAGGTGGAGATTTCAGTTTACCAGATATAGATTGGGACACTCAGATGTTTAGGACAGGTGGTAGGGACAGAGCATCGAGTGACATTATCCTGAGTGCGCTATCCGAAAATTACCTCGAGCAATTCAACAGAGAACCGACTCGTGGAGATAACATCTTGGACCTACTGATAACAAACAGACCCGAACTTTTCGATTCTGTAAGTGCCAGTGATCATAAGGCCGTTGCAGCATCCACGAATATGGAAGTTAATAGGAATATAAAAAGAGGGAGGAAGGTTTATCTATTTAGCAAGAGTAATAGAAGGCAGATTTCAGACTAATAACAGATCAAAACGAAAATTTCTGTTCCGACACTGACAATGTTGAGCGTTTATGGAAAAAGTTTAAGGCAATTGTAAAATGCGTTTTAAACAGGTACGTGCTGAGTAAAACAGTGAGAGACGGGAAAAACCCACCGTGGTTCTACAACAAAGTTAGAAAGTTCTAGGGGACTGATGACCTCAGATGTTAAGTCCCATAGTGCTCAGACCCTGTTTTTTTTTTTTTTTTTTTTGTCCGACTAGAAGTACCCAGACACTGCCCTGCAGCGCAAGGATGACCACTAGATGTAACGAGAGGCAGACTAAACAGTATAAAAGGAGGCGGGGGGTGTTGTGTTGTCAATAGAGAAGCAGCGGTAGTAGATTGGGTTGGCCAAGAGGAGTTCAGTGATGTCACCTGAAAGACAAATCTGTCAGGCGCGCTTCAACCCTTAAAAAGTTTCCCAAGTCCATTTATGATGATGTTAGTGTGAAATGCAAACGCGAAGGAAAATCTACAGTTAAAGCAAGGGCAAGCAGAGCTCGTGTAATGATGGACAGGGACCGTCGAGTATTACGCAGTGAGCCGTGTGTCAGCTCTCAACATATACCGCGCTGTTAAGATTGTTCTGAGTCCTTCCATTCCATCGTTAATAGATCCTTTAATATTTATCGCTATGCTGCGTACGATTCTGTTGAGATTCCTTTCTGGCGTGGTGTCTGATCTTATCGATCTTCGAGTCGTCGTTTCCTGTTAGCCTTGTGTAAGGAAATATGATCTTTGGGGGTATGGCCATTTGGTTGCCTAGCGGTAACGAGTCGGTCGGTCGGTTGGTCAGTTTTTAAAATCGGTAATTAGAGTATGTCGTACGATGAGACCGCGGCGTGGCGTGGCGGTGGAGAGTTGGCTGTTGTTCCGAGAAGCCGCGTGGTCTACCCTGGCGGTGCGAGACATGTGGGACGAGTTGAGGGTACAAGGCTGTAAGCTCTTGCTGTGAACACCCTGGGGCCACAGCTGTGGTTCCGAGTCACTACTTGGTGGGAGCCGCAACGGCTGTCTTTAAATTTTCCGTCTGGAGGCGGGAATGATGGACTAGTAACTCGCCTAACCTGAGGAGTGGTATTTCGCCGCCGTGGGTGCGGAGAAGACGAGGACTCCGGTGACAGAGCGCGTGGCTGCGTGACTGTGCCCAGTTGGGTACGCTGGCGACGTGGACACGGTCGGGTGTGAGGAATCTTTTCATCGGAGTTCACCTGCTCTTTCTCTGATAAACTGCAAGTTGTTGTTGTCGTTGTTGTTGTTGTTGTCTTCAGTCCTGAGACTGGTTTGATGCAACTCTCCATACCACTCTGTCCTGTGCAAGCTTCTTCATCTCCCAGTACCTACTGCAACCTACATCCTTCTGAGTCTGCTTAGTGTATTCATCTCTTGGTCTCCCTCTACGATTTTTACCCTCCACGCTGCCCTCCAATGCTAAATTTGTGATGCCTTGATGCCTCAGGACATGTCCTACCAACCAATCCCTTCTTCTAGCCAAGTTGTGCTACAAACTTCTCTTCTCCCCAATCCTATTCAATACCTCCTCATTAGTTACATGATCTATCCACCTTATCTTCAGCATTCTTCTGTAGCACCACATTTCGAAAGCTTCCATTCTCTTCTTGTCCAAACTAGTTATCGTCCATGTTTCACATCCATACATGGCTACACTCCATACGAATACTTTCAGAAACGACTTCCTGATACATAAATCTATATTCGATGTTAACAAATTTCTCTTCTTCAGATACGCTTTCCTTGCCATTGCCAGTCTACATTTTATATCCTCTCTACTTCGACCATTATCAGTTATTTTACTTCCTAAATAGCAAAACTCCTTTACTACTTTAAGTGTCTCATTTCCTAATCTAGTTCCCTCAGCATCATCCGATTTAATTTGACTACATTCCATTATCCTCGTTTTGCTTTTCTTGATGTTCATCTTATATCCTCCTTCCAAGACACTGTCCATTCCGTTCAACTGCTCTGTCAGTTCGTTTGCTGTCTCTGACAGAATTACAATGTCATCGGCGAACCTCAAAGTTTTTACTTCTTCTCCATGAATTTTAATACCTACTCCAAATTTTTCTTTTGTTTCCTTTACTGCTTGCTCAATATACAAATTGAATAAGATCGAGGAGAGGCTACAACCCTGTCTTACTCTCTTCCCAACAACTGCTTTCCTTTCATGTCCCTCGACTCCTATAACAGCCATCTGGTTTCTGTACAAATTGTAAATAGCCTTTCGCTCCCTGTATTTTACCCCTGTCACCTTCAGAATTTGAAAGAGAGTATTCCAGTCAACATTGTCAAAAGCTTTCTCCAAGTCTATAAATGCTAGAAACGTAGGTTTGCCTTTTCTTAATCTTTCTTCTAAGATAGGTCGTAAGGTCAGTATTGCATCACGTGTTCGAACATTTCTACGGAATCCAAAGTGATCCTCCCCGAGGTCCGTATCCACCAGTTTTTCCATTCGTCTGTAAAGAATTCGTGTTAGTATTTTGCAGCTGTGGCTTATTAAACTGATAGTTCGGTAATTTTCATATCTGTCAGCACCTGCTTTCTTTGGGAAAACTGCAAGTTAAGCTGGTCAAAGGTTTAGATGTTAATTGAAGAATTTTGGTTTGTGCAACCAGCGTCTTTTCTGCCTTGTGGCCTCCTGCGTTCGGGTTTCCTGTCCCTGTCACCGGTGTATTTATAGACAGTGAACTTTTCCGCTTCTTATTAGTACTGCTCGGTAGGAAGTGTATTTTTGGGCAGGGATTATTGTTTCACATTACATTTTTTTCTGCCTTGTGGCCTCCTGCGCTCGTATTTCCTGTCCCTGTCGCCGGTGTAATTATAGGCAGTGATCTTTCGACTTCTTATTACTACTGCCTGGGAGGAAGTGTGGTTTTGGGCAGGGATTATGGTTCCTGATTCGATTCCTCCTCCTCCCCTGGCCTCGCGTGAGGTCGATGTGACTGCTGAATGTGAGGCGTTGTCGGTCTGTTAGTGCGCTTCTAGCCTGAGCATCCTACGCCAGACAATTGTGGCCGTCTGTTAATTATTTCTGTCCCAGGACATTTTGGTGGCGGGACATGGTATGAAAGTTTTTAGTTACTGTAAAATGTTAAATGGTTGTATTTTACTCTGATTGTTTTTGGCCACTGTTCAGAAGGGTTAAGTTTGCCTTTCATTGGTGTTCTTTTTTTATATATAAATTACGGGCTTTAAGATTGTAGTTATTGTAAAAGGTAAATGACTGCCTCTTTACTTTGATTGTTTTAATCTACTTGGTATCCTTTGAAAATGCTAGTTCTGCCTCCCTGTTAGCGAGCCTTTGTAATTTAATATCTTGTTGTGCCAAAATTTAAAGAAAATGCTCCCTACATGTTCGGTAGCGAACTGTATGCAAATTGGTGTTTTTGTTTCACTACTTGGAAAGTTTTAATTTTGTTATTAAATGCATTATCAAATTGTGTTTTAATAAAATGGCTTGGCTATTAACGGTAAAGTTTTTGATTTCATTACTTGGAAAATTTTGATTTGTTATCAAATGTTTTATCAAAGCCGGTTTTAAGTAAAATGGCCTGGCCATTAACTGTAAAGTAAATTGTTTTGAAAAGGCACTCATGCCTGCTAGTTGTTTTGGATCTGTTCCTGGTCAAGTGCTAAAGAAATGACTTTCAATGGTTGAAGTAATAAATAAAAAAATTGTAAATTGCAACTCGACAGTAACCAGCTAATTTTGGCCCCGTTTCCCAACTGGGGGTTTTCCTTGATAATCGCAACACCCGTCTCACGCAGGATGTGTGTCAAAAATAACATGAAGTGGGCGGAAGGAATCACTAAAGAGTTCCAAAATGTTAGCAGCAATCAATCTAGCACAATGCCTGTGCGTAGAGTGTAATAAGGAATGGGATACAGTGGTATGGCAGCTCCTCGGAGGCCACACATTTCTATGGTCAATGCTAAGCAGAACTTGAGATGGCGTAAAGAGCGACGCCGGTGGACAATGAATGACTGGATACGATTCATATGGAACGGTAAATCACGCTATACCTTGTACAATGCGAAATGTTTTGGTTTTGGGGAATTCCTGGAGAATGTTAGCAGCCATTATGTGTAGTGTCAATAACGACAACAATAATGTACAGAGGATGTGGTCATATGGGAGTGTTTTTCGTGGCTAGGCTGTAGTTTCCTAGTTCTTCTTAAGTAAACAGTAGATGCGGAAAGATGTGGTCATATTTTACAGCAATGAGTATTGCGTATAGTGTAGGAACAATTAAGAGACGGTGATTGTTTTTATCAGCGTGACAAATTATTCCTCACCCTGTCCGTCATGTCATTTATGTATGTAGAGAATAAACGCGGCCGCGTGGTTTTGGGCGTCATGTCACGGACTGCGCGGCCCCTCCCGCCGGAGGTTCGCTCCTCCCTCGGGCATAGTTGTGTATGTTGTTCTTAGCATAAGTTAGTTTAAGTAGTGTGTAAGTCTAGGGACGGATCACCTCAGCAGTTTGGTCACTAAGGAATTCATACCCATTAGAACATTTGAATAAAAGCGGTCCTATCACACTTCCCCGGGGCACTCCTCGCGATTCCCTTGTCTCTAATGAGCACTCTCCTTTGCAGACAACATAGTGTGTTCTATTACTCAAATGTCTTCGAGCCGTTCACATACCTGGAACCATACGGTCCGACTTCGTCAGCAGTCTGCAGTGAGGTACCGTATTGTATGCTTTCCGGAAGCCGGCCGCTGTGGCCGAGCGGTTCTAAGTGCTTCAGTCTGGAGCCGTGCTGCTGCTGCGGTCGTAGGTTCGAATCCTGCCTCGGGAATGGATGTGTGTGAAAGGTTAGTTAGGTTTCACTAGTCCTAAGTCTAGGGGACTAATGACCTCAGATGTGAAGGGGAGCCGGAGGTGGTTAAATTGAAAAAAATTACGACTTTTTTTGGCCACCGAAAATTAATTGGAACATTCCTCTTTAATGTAAACTTTGAACTATTGTTCTACTCGCCCTAGAAGTGGAGTGGGCGGCCGCTGAATGCAACTAAAACCCTCTTGTGGCTTCCTGGAGAACTGCTTGGGATTTTCTGTTACGCATACAGCGCCTTACGTTACGCATACAGTGAGTGTGAAAGGGTTGGCTACATTGTTTTCTGTGACAAATGAAGCGCTAAGAGCGCGGAACATCGTCTCTTTGCTGTTTACCGTTTCGAATTAGTTCAGTGTTGCACCTGTTGTTTGTAGTATTATACTTCTAGTGTAAAGCGTTGTTCTGGTTACGATGCCACGTTTTAGTAACCGTGTGTATAAGAAGAGGAAGAACGTAGGGAAAAGAAAATTAACTCTAATACCAAGTTGCGATACTACAATTACTGAAACAGTTCGTTATTCTGCTAAGCAACACATGGTTGGCCATAGCCCTGTGACATCTTCTAGTAAGAAGCTGACTGGTGGAAGTGACAGATTTCGTGAATATATTAGTGACAGTGATGATATTAACGAAGTACTGAATATTGGATTATTATCTTCTGTGCTGAAAGAAATTGTTCTGTGGAAAATGTGTTCAAGTGTAGGAGTGGGACTAGAGATAACAAAGCACTTTAAGTTAGCTTGTGAGATGAAGATAATCTGTGCATGTTGCAAGTATTAAGTGACTTTCTACAATTCACATGCCAGTCTCTTTGGTGAAAATGGACGATCTAGAGTTTTCGATGTGAATGTTCGACTTGTGTATGGTCTTCGATCCATTGGAAAAGGGTCTGCTGCTAGTAAACTGTTTTGTAGTATTATGAACTTGCTGAACTTGCCATCGCCTCCAAGCAAATTTGGTTACTACTGTGAACTGGTAGGATCCTCGGTTGAAGATGTGGCTTTGAAAACCATGAAAGAAGCAGTGGAGGAATCTGTAGAAATGAACGGTGGTTCTAGGGATTTGGTAGTGGCATTAGATGGTTCCTGGCAAAAGAGGGGTCATAAATCCCTGAATGGGGTTGTAACTGCTACTTTTGGTGATAGTGCAAAAGTGATAGATGTTGCAATATTATCAAAACATTGTAGGTGCAAAAATAAAATCAAAGGAGAGCACAGTGAAACCTGTGAGGCAAATTTTAGTGGATCAAGTGGAGCAATGGAAGTGGATGGAGTGAAACAAATGTTTGAATGTTAAGTTCCCAAATACAACGTTAGGTACTAATACTACCTTGGGGATGGTGACTCCAAAGGTTTCAAGACTATAGAGGAACTAAAACCATATGGAAATGAATTTGTAGTTGAAAAGTTGGAATGAATTGGGCATGTGCAAAAGCGTATGGGTGCACGGCTTCGAAGGCTCAAACAAACTTTGAGTTCAAGTAAGCTCAGTGACGGAAAGACAATAGGAGGGAGAGGCATGCTTACTGATGAGGGGATTGAACGTCTACAGAGATACTATGGGTATGCTATAAGGCAAAATACTAGTAACGTTAGTTACATGCGAAAAGCAATGTGGGAATAGTTCATTCATACTGCCTCTTCCAATGAATACCCTCAACACAGCTTGTGCCCAGAAGATTCCTGGTGCAAATATAATGCAAAAAAAGACTATGATCACAAACATGGTTTACCAGCAGCTGTGATAAATGCAATAAAACCAATTTTTCATGACTTACCACAGCCAGAATTGTTACACAAATGTCTACATGGAAAGACGCAGAATCCTAATGAGATCGTAAACAATTTGATTTGGAAAGTGATTCCTACAAGGGTGTTTGTAAGCAAAAAGAAACACTGCACTTTGGCATTTATGATGCAATAGCACCCTACAACCAAGGGAATAGTGTGAAATGTGAAGTTCTGAAGGCATTAGGATTTACAGCTGGGGTGAACACTGTACGAGCACTACGAAATATTGACAGAGATAGGATAAGAGGAGCAGGAAGAAGAGAAAGGCATGTGAAGTATGATGGAACAACAGGCCAGAAAAGAAGACAGAAGAGGAAGCTTTTGGAGGATGAAGAAGAAGACCCTGATAATCCATCCTATAGTGCAGGAATGTATTGAGAAACTTTGATAGCCATTTCCTGTTAATTAGAATTTTTCGAATATAAGAAACATTTTGTCAAAATCCACTCAAGCTACAGAGATGAAATTTTTATACAGCACTCCTAGTGGTCACACTTACATTGTAACACAACCATTTGGCAATATGTTCAGTAGTTTCATTTCAGTTAAACTATAAAGCAATTATTCATAAAAATTGGGTCATTAATAAAAAAAATAATTGGAAGGAAACTATAAAAGATACTCCAAAATCCCTCAGTCAGAACTGCAATACTAAACCACTCTATATGTAAACAAAAATTCAAATTTTTCTATTTGGTAGTTTATTCATGAATGTTCCTCAAACTTAGTGATTTTACCATGGGCAGCATAGGCACCTCCGGCTACCCTTAAATCCCATAGTGATTAGAGCCATCTGAATCATTTTTGAGCTTTCCGGAAATCTATGAATATGGAAGCTTGTTTACTTACAGAGGATCGGTCATCAGTCGTTCCAGCTAGTGGGAGGGACTCATCTTTGCCAAAACAGGAAGTGCACGGATCTCTTACTACGAGGCTAAAACTTCGAGCAGAACTTGCGAATTACAGCTCTAGGCGCCCATCGTTCGGTTGTTCCCCTCAAAGTGTTTGAAACACAATCTCTCTCTCATCTCGTCATTCTACCTGGTCACTCCAAAGCAGAAGTATTAAGACATCTGTCTTGTTAATTTTGATAAGGGCGCAATCGACCAGAATTTTGAGCACAACGATGAGATTACAGCAAACAGCAAGTATTCCTGAGGCATTCTTAGTATTGGGAACCTTGATAACATCAAAGATAGACAAAATCGTGTGCTTTTAATGTTTATCTTTTGCATTTGCAATGCATGATTCTGGCTCTTTGTTCTTATTTTTATTTCCGACAGAACATGTGGTGACTGCTATTCGGCTCTGAGTTATCCATCAGTAAATCAAGTGGTTTGAAAGCACATTCTCGAAGACGCAAGCATATTTTTAAGACCTTTATAAAGTTATGTTGCTCAATGTTTTATCACGATGTTCGGAAGGGACGTTCAATGATCTGACTTGATATTTGTTCGTAGCCACTACTAACTTGTGTACCATACCTGTGTGGATTATATGCGATTTTTTATACATTTAGCCTTGGTGTATTCAATGTCTCACACCTTTCCTTTGTTCATAAGTTACACAACGTGTATCTTGCCAGCTGTTTCAGTAATATCTTGTTTGTTACTAAACGTGCTCCACTCGCTTAAACTGCGTTTTGCTCAGGGGCTGTGCTACGCGTACTCGTACTACCTGTCTTCATTATCCGTAAGAAAGTTCGACAATCAACGTGCAGAGCTTCAACTTGTATGGCAGCGGAGACGGCGGTATCGTAAATTATTGCTTCCACCAGACAGGCTCCCGATTTTCACGTTATGAGATAGCGTAGGCAACAGATGAAAAAAAAAAGTTATTCTTATGCATATCGAACCTATAAGGCATGATTAAAAAAAACATTTGAGGTCGTATAATAAGAGATTTCCAGTTTTTTAGTATAATGCACAACTGTGTTTCGAGTAACTTGCCCCTGACCTTCGCTGCGCTATGCCTAAGTTTTGCCATTCACAAACTAAATTATTTGCGTTATTAATGGACCACATTCACTGTCCGGGGGATATGTCTGAGTTCATAACGTGTGAATTTTCATTCGTAATTTTGAAAAGAGAGGCACTTACAAAGTCTCTCGTGATGATGAGTGTAACAAAGAGAAGGAAAATTCGTAGTATCCTATTACAACGTTAGTGGCGAAGATCTAGGGGACGTCACACTGTGCAAGTATTTTTGGACGGTACTAAGAAGTGATAAGAAGAGACGGTTGCGTAAAGGCCGTGTTGTGGTGAGCAGTCGGAAGACGTAGATTTGTTAGAAGGGTTCTATGAAAATGCAGTGCATCTGTGAAGGAGATCGCATGCGTGTTTGTAGTTTTTATCAAATAGGCGTGGAAACAGGCGTCAAAGAAATGAAGAGACGCACTTACCTGGTCGTAACAGCGCGAAGTGTTTCATATGAAACTAAGAGAAATATTCTGGGAACTTAAACAGGAATCTTCCGAAGAAAGGATGACCAATTTATCGCCATTATTTAGGGGAATCTGTATTCAAAAGAGACTTTTTGACCGGTGAGAGTAGGACAAGAAAGATTAGGGCCCGTACTAGTGCAGACGGACGGTAATTTTTCCCTCGGTCACTAAACGAATGGAACAGGGCAGAAAATGGATAATATTAGTAGCATGGCACCTCCGCCATGCACTGACTGCCGCTTCCAGAGTATACGGGGTGAACACTAATAAAATCGACAAACTTCAGGGATGGGTTCCTGACTGAAATTGGAGGGGCAAAAAAGTCCTCTGAACTTGTGTCCGGAAACGGACGGTGCGCGTGCAACGACAACAAATCGTCCCGGAACACAGTACAGAGATGTATCGCACCCACGTCACAACAGATGTTCAGAGTGGTCTCCATGGGATTCAATGTACGCGTTCACACGTCACGCCATGGACTGCCACACTGTTTCGCACGTTCTATCCTCTCTCAGAATAGCATCACAGACATCGTGAACCTGCCGTTGAAGGGTCTACCCATCGGGAGTTATTCAGCACACACAACGTTTTTCAGATGGCCCAGAAGTAAAAAGTCCAGGGGGATTAAGTCCGGTGATCTACTAGGCCATGCTACAGGCCCTCTGCGTCCTATCCAGCGTCCGGGGATGATGATGTTGAGGTGCCGGTGAACTGTAGAGCGGAAATAGAGTGGTGCTCCACCATGCAGAAACCATACAGCCTATCGTATTACCAAAGGCTCAGTGTCACACAGCCCTGGCAGAATATTCTCCATGCAGTGCATGTATGCTCCTCCGTCGAGCTGTCGTATAATAATAACCGCTAAAAAGAGTCCACAAGGTGGTCAAGTTCAAATGGCTCTGAGCACTATGGGACTTAACATCTGAGGTCATCAGTCCCCCAGAACTTAGAACTGCTTAAACTCTACTAACCTAAGGACATCACACACATCCTTACCCGAGGCAACATTCGAACCTGCGACCGTAGCGGTCGCGCAGTTCCAGACTGTAGTGCCTAGAACCGCTCGGCCACACCAGCCGGCCGTGAAGAATCCCTGCCCCCACATTTATGCTGAATCGCTAGTGATGAGAGGCCTCAACCATTCCCTGAGGATTGTCTGTAGCCCACAGATGATGACTATGGAGACTCATGACAGTTATGTTAAGGTTGCTTCATCGGTGAAGAGGACTGATGACAAAAATCCCGCAATTGTGACGATGTGGTGCAAAAACTTTCGACAACATAGTTCCCTTTAAAGTCAGTACCGCCATTAGATTGTTGTTTATTAGCAGTGTTACTTTTACACTTACACGATCATGGTTTCGGCTTCAAAGTGCCATTATCAAGTGTTTTAAGTGTCTAATAGTGTATTTTAAGTACGAGAGTATGTCATCTTAGGGACTGTATAACACTTAAAACACTTGATAATGGCACTTTGAAGCCGAAATCATGATCGTGTAAGTGTAAATGTAACACTGCAAATAAACAATTGCCTAATGGCGGAAATGACTTTAAAAAAATATGCTATGTCTTTGGCCCCGCATTATGAAAGAAATATTACAAATCCTTCCCGTGGAGGAAATTCCGCTGCTGACAACCCTTGCACTCGTCGTAGCTGACAGCAGTAGTAGCGGCTGTGGTCCAGGATACACATGATCCTACTTTGGCTTGCAACACGTAGACGGACCACTTGCCTGGGGCTTATTCTGAGGTTCGTCTCGCTATCCTCTCAAATCTGGTCCTCCAAATCTGATGTATGCACAGTCCGCCGCCTCCCTGTAAGTACAAAGGTGCATCTGAAATTACCTACGATCACACAAACGCACAAAAAAAGTGCTTGTTTTGGTATAGCCGTGCTACCTCTCGATTGTTACCATCTGCTTGCCCGTACACAAACCCCATCTCGCTTTGTTCCCGGCATTCTGCTGCATACAGTACGCTGCGTGAGTCACACTGTCTTCAAGACTCAAGGAACACATGACAAGGGTCAGAGGAACCCATTTCAAAGCGCCATCTACTGTGGCAAGGATGCATTTCCGGACACATGTTCATAGGATCATTTTACATCCGTGCCTGCAGTCTGTCGGTTTTATTAATGTTCACTCTGTACATGTAGATGTAGATTTACATATAGTCCTACAAATACCAGATTTATTTCACCCTGCTTAAGACGTGCTGCTCACAAAAACTTCAAATATATTGTACAAAGGCTGCATTTCTTCTACTTAAACTAATATTAATGTAACGTTTCTTTTTTTCACATTCGGTTTCGACTTATGAAGCCATTGTCCAGCGATAACCTGCATGGAAAAGCAGGCTACGATACCCAAACGAAGTGAGAACACAGTGATGTTAAGGCAAATTATCGTAAAAATAATTATCTTTAAATTTTCCGAATTTCTAATTTGGCACCATCCTCACAGACTGAGTCTGCATTCGCATTGTTAAAAAATGCAACTGTTCCAGATGTTTTGACAGTTTTAGCATTTGGTTTGTGCACATAAGGCGGGAAATTGGCAATGATATAATGTGTGGGTGTGTAACAATCTAAGTGTATACGTAAGCAAAGAAACAAATAAAATAATATATAATAAAATTATAAAAAGTAATTATAAAATGAGGAGTTCGAAAATTTGAACTTTACTTAGTATGTAGGTAAAACGAATAATTTTATCCGTTAGCGTGGAAATTATGTATAACTAATCTTAACTGTTAGTGTGGGGATTACGAATGGACTCGTTATCTTAGTCTTGGTTAGCTGTAGGCAGAATGCTAGTAAAACTGTCGAGATATATTTTGTGTTTGATTTCAGTTTGTTAGCTAATAAGTTTATCTGGCTGCTTTTTTAAATATGAATAAAAGTTTCGATTTCTTCCAGCATATCCATTTCGTTTTATTTCGTTATGCGTTGCTGTATTTAAAAATCTGTTGAAAATGTTTCGGGATGTGAGTTTGTTGCGTATCAGATGCATGGGAAAAGCACATGGGTTATTTTCGTTTGAATTCTCGTTTTCTTTTAATATAGTCCTAAAATTCTTACCGTTTTGGGAAAGATCGCATCTCGTGGTCTAGTGGCTAGTGTTGCTGCCTATGGATCACACGGTCCCGGGTTCGGTTCCCCGCTGGGTTTGGGATTTTCTCTGCCAGTGGACTGGGTGTTTATGATGTGTTGCTAGATTTGATTGAGGAAAACTTGGGACTTAGTACGGGCGCTGATGACCGCGCATTTGAGCTCCCCCACCCCCACCCCAGACTAAACATCACCCGGTTTGGAAAATGTGTGTCATGGCGCAGTCTTCACACCTAATTTTATATATTCTGGATTAATTAAATGTTTCCGTTTTATGGGTGATATTTCTTATAATAATTTCAATATTGTTTTATGTGCCAATTACAAGTTCGATTCTCGTATGTCTAAACGTAATGGATATTTACTGTGAAATATCACCATATTATTAATATTATTATTAAATATCCTTTCTTTCAGGAGTGCTAGTTCTGCAAGGTTCGCAGGAGAGCTTCTGTAAGATTTGGAAGGTAGGAGACGAGGTACTGGCAGAAGTAAAGCTGTGAGTACCGGGCGTGAGTCGTGCTTCGGTAACTCCGATGGTAGAGCATATGCCTGCGAAAGGCAAAGGTCCCGAGTTCGAGTCTCGGTCGGGCACACAGTTTTAATCTGCCAGGAAGTTTCATATGAGCGCACACTCCGCTGCAGAGTGAAAATCTCATTCTGGAATATTATTATTGTTATTGGAAAGACTTAATATCTTTGGTATGCGTTGTTCCTGGTCAGACGCAAGAGAGGGTCTTAGAGACCTAATCTGGTCAGGCTAAATAGCTATAAATAAATACAGTAAATAGCATGGGAAAAGTGTACTGATTCTTTTAAGAGTAGCGTCTCGTTGGTGGCTCACTTATGTGCAATTTTTAAGTTTTGTTTGTACATTTATTTAATCATTTCTAGATCAGAAACGTTCACTTTGGCTAACTATTCAGGAACTGTTATTTGTTTGTTAACTTTATCTTCATCCAGCTGAAAATTTATAATTGCACGTAAGACTGCGTGGAAGTATACGTTTTTGTGGATTGCTGAGTGACATAATATATTAGTGAATAATCTGTCCGTAGGTGGTGTCCAAAAAATTCCTGTTTTGTGTTTAGAATCCTTTTTTCTCTATTCGTATTTCTAAAATGTTGATACTGTTATCTATTTACATCTTGCTGATGAATTTGGTCTTATCATCCATACTATTTAGCTTTACATGCTTATTAGTAATGATGTCTTCTGCATCCTTCTTCAGAACTAATGTGTCATCGACACAGCGTTTATAACAGCAGAAAAACAATAGAGCATTTATTCAACAAAAATTTTGTTCTGTTACCCTCCCTGAAGAAGGTTCCATTATACTGCCCAGATTGATGAATGTTATAAAGGGCGTTCAAAAAGTTCTGTACAGTCGTTTCTAACTTTATAATTTTTTTGCAGGAGGAGAATGAAATTTTTTGTGAACATTCTTGGAACGTTTAGCTATACATTGAGCCTACTCAATGTAGCCTCCATGATTTAAATGCACTTAGGTAAAACTCTGTGGATTGACTTTTACACCATCGCTTGACACAGGAAATAAGGTCTTCGTCATTATCAAATGTCCTGCCGCGCAGGTGGGCCTTCAGACGACTAAAGAGGTAAAAATTAGATTGAGCCAAGTCCGGATTATAGGGAGGATGAGGAACAATTTTGCAACCCATTTTCCTGATTTTCTCCAGCGTCGTAAGGCCTGTATGGGGTTTGGCATTGTCATGGTGTAGTCTGATGATCTGACCCTGAAGCTGTAGTCTGTGGGTCTTGATGGCACGTCGCAGCTGGCATTGTCATGGTGTAGTCTGATGATCTGACCCTGAAGCTGTAGTCTGTGGGTCTTGATGGCACGTCGCAGCTTGTCCAGTGACGAACACTAACGGTTCCGGTTAAAAGTGGAATCAGGTTCCAAAAAGTCATTGAAAATGATACCACACTGACCCCAGAAGAAGGAGGCCATCAATTTCCGGCCTACTGTTCGTGAAAGTCTTGATTATTTCTTCCGAGGCGAACCTGGATAACGCCACTCCATGGATTGGGTTTTGCTCTCAGGTTCGGACAAAAACAACCGTGTTTCATCCTGGGCTATGACGCCGTCAAAAGTTTCCATTCTTCAGCAAAGGTCTTCATTTCTCTCTACGTGCACAGATTTTTTTGTACCCTAGTGACTGTACCAGTGATACCACACTACCAAATGACAAACTGGTCTTTTCAGTAGGCTGTCGTGTCGTCACACATCTATTTTGGATGATTTGATCAATGGTCTCCTTATTCATATCACTCACTGCCGTCGACGGTCTCCCGCATCGTGCATTGACCAGTACAGAGAAATCACCTTGTTTATACCTCTGCAACCACCGCTGGATACTGCTACGATGCACTGTGTCCTCCCCATAAACAGGGAGCAACTTCCTGTGAAACGATGTGGCATAGTCATCGCCGGTCTTAAAGAGAAACTCCATCACCGACCGTTGTCGCAACCTGACATCTACTACACGGTCCATTCTGGCTCACTTGTAAATAAAAGAAAATACTTTTATATACCAAATTTTATCTAAATGTTCCAGGTATGTTTACAAAAAATTTCATTCTCCTCCTGCAAAAAATAACAAAATTAGAGACTACTGTGCAAAACTTTCTGAGGGCCCTTTGTACGTGGTAGGGATAAGACTGTCTTTCTACAGGAACGATGGCGTGAACACCGAGAGGAAGGAAAGAGGGAAGCCCTTAAGGAAATTAAGACCGGACGGAGATTTGAAACTTCGTGCTGCAATGCAGTGTCTTACAACTGAGCCGCTTCGCGCAGTCACTCTCAAAGAATTATTAGGATTACAGTGTATCTAAAAAACTGGTAGCGCTCTCATTAGCTAGTGCTGATAGCCTCCAGAGTTGTTTTGCTGTAGAAACGGTACGCGCGAAAACTGTTGCCGTGCTGCTCACCACGATGAGACGTAGGCGTGTCGCCTGACCGTGGACTGGCTAATGCTCGCGGTGTTGACCGTGGTCGCTTAAAGCCAAGGTGAGCAGGTGTAGCCTGCCACGTAATGGTCGCTAACCGCTGCTGCGCACACTGAACGCCTCATCTTTCCCCGGCAGACAAGTGGCCGACTTCGCACAGCGTGTTGTGCCCATTGTTCATGAATTCAAAGATGGATTATACTAGATTTATTTGTGTGTGCCTTTAATCACTGTTTTTCAAAAGACACTAGCTGATTTCTTTTGAAATGTGCATGTGCATGTCCAATACATGCGTAAGTTATCTCGTCAGTCTCTTGAAAAGACCTGAAAGCAATGTTTTACAATCCTACAAGAAAGGATTTTGTGAGTGCGTAGTACTGTATTCATATGGAGAGAGGTAGTGTTGTGGTCTTTAGTCCCAAAACTTGTTTGATGCAGCCCTCCACCCTAGTCAATCCTGTGCAAGAGTCTTCATTCCTGCGAAACTACTGTACCCTACATCCGTTTGGATCTGGCTCTGTAGTTAAGTCGTAGCTTTCCTCTTGTAATGGTTCTTTATTTACGTGACCATTACGGCACTCCAACCCCAGTTCTCGATACCAGTAATATCGTACTACTTTTCTGCGAAGTTACAGACATATTTTTGTGACAATATTCACATTTGGTTTTATTACTGTATAGGTACTCCGATGTATCGATATATTACAGTGGTATGGTTCTTGTGTGTATTCATTTCTGTGAGACTCATAATCTTTGACTTACTTGTAACCGTTTTGGCGCGATTGCGCACAGAACAGTCTTTGTTTCACTTTGCAGAAGTTAAGTTGTTATTCCACTTTGTAAAAGAACAATTAAGTCTTGTGTTTGGTTAAAGTGGAAAATAAATATATGAGAATTGATAAAAAACTGTTTTCTTGATGATGTGACAATTAAGAAGAAGTATATGTGAATTTAGAAGAAGTGTAATAAAAATGTGGATCGTGAACACCAAGTCAAAAATTATTTCTACCATTCCATTGTTGTGATCTGGCATTGTTTGATCATTAATAATTTCCTGAAAAACGCATTTCTTAGGCATTCAAATATTGCTAAAATACATATCTGAACCTTCTAGCAGTCAAAGAATCACCCAAGAATCAACAAGATGAGCCATAACAACTTCAACGAAGGGAATCCACTCAAGATAAGTGCCAAAATTAATGACTTTTTTTACAGTGACTTCATTATTTCCATTCTGACGATACCATCCACAATCAATAACTTTGTTGTTGACCGATAACGCGAACATATGCTGCGTGAGTAGCATTATTTATCTGATTTCTAACCTACTTTGCAAGTGGTGGTATTGTTAAACCCTTCAATTTTTATCCAACACACTTCGCTCCAATACCTAACTAAGAATTCCTTTATGCCTCTCAACCGATAACTGCCTTTAGTCACTATGGGCCATTAATTTCCTTTCCTCCCTGCTCGATTGAGTATCTTCTCATTAGTTACGCGATCTCCTTGCCTGACTTTTATCATTCTCATGTAGCATCACCTTTCAAAACCTATTCTCTTCTTGTCTGAACTGTTTATCGTCTACGTTTCATTTCCATAGAAGGCAACATTTTAGAAAAATATAAGGGACGATAAAAATGTTTTCGTCCGAAGGCCGTACGATCCAGAATCGCTACGTCAATCAGGCAAAATCACAGTGTGCATTGATGCAGTCATCCCACAGAAGCACCAGATTAAAGTGTCCGTTTCCTAAAACATTGTGTCCTGTTGCGCGAAGAAGTTTGTCTCCCGCACACCCTCCTTCGACAGGAATCTTCGGCGTTGCAAAGCCTATTTTTAAGGGACCGAAGGCATGATAATAGCATGGGGAGAGGTGAGGACTACAAGGCGGGTGCTCGAATGTCTCCCACTTGTCCGTAATGTTTGAGGCTGGCCTTCCAAACTGACCGGCGTTTTATGTAGAACCGCGACCAGGACGGAATTTCGTACACCATTCCACGACGGTAGCTTTCGACAGACAATTAGCCAGATATACATTCTTCACTCTACGGTGGAAGTCTCTCGCTGTTTGTACTTCGACAGCGAAGAAAAGAAAAACAGGTGGCACAGTAAGTCGTACAATTTATGGCGTCACCATAATGCGTAAAGTTACTAGCAAACATCCCCTTTCTCTCCTGCCATTGCTTGAACTTCACTTACTTTGGTAATTTTGAATGCCGCCATTCCATGTGTTCCTGCTTTGGTTCAGGTGCAATGATAACCTCCCGTTTCTAGTCACCTGTGACAATTTTCTTTAAAAACGCGTCACTCTCCTCACTGTGGCGCTCTATGAGAGTCAAAGAACTAGCTAAACATCTACTTTTTTTACACCTCAGTCAGCATTTTTTGGCTTGCGCAGTATAAATGTAGATGTAGAGAGATTCGAGCGCGCACGGAGGCTTTCAGGCAGTCGTTCTTCCCGCGAACCATACGCGACTAGAACAGGAAACGGATGTAATGAGACAGATGCACGTAAAGTGCCCTACGCCACACACCGTTGGGTGGCTTGCGGAGTATAAATGTAGATGTAGATTTAGATGTAGGTGTAGATGTACCCAGCTTGAGCTTAACTTTCGATAATTTAAACGTTCTGTAACATCTAAATGAAGCACACTTTTTGAAGCTGAGAAAACTGATCATATAACTCCGCGACTGGGAAATACCATGGGAATTCCACGGCCAGTCCCCAGCCTGGATTATGAAGGTGGGCTGGGCATGTGGCTAAAAGGCCTATCCCGGAAAAGAGATAGTTACGGAACCGAAAGACAAAGGAAGCAGGACGGATGTAACGGGTAATGGCCTTGGCATCCGAGACGGTATAGATGGAGAGCCAAGGCAGCCAACAGAGAAGCGTGGGCGGAGATTCTCCAGGAGGACAAGGCCCGGCTCGGGCTGAAGCGCCAAGGAGTAAGTAAGCAACTTATAACGTCGAAATCTTGAAGTGTCCGCTCACCCTCACTTTTTCCATCAACTTTCTGCACCAGATCGTTTTCTCTATACGATTCCCTGATAGGACAATGAAATCAGTCGTTTACACGCCTTTAGCAGTAAGAATACGAACACAGTGCATACTTCACGATCAGCGGGATTGTCAACCGGAGAAGGAATTTCTAATACTCAGGAACAAACACCGAATTACTCTGTACGAATTGACCACAGTATTATTGCAGCTGGAGTAAGGACTCTTCATGCGGCTTATCGTGAGATTTCATAGTGATATTTCACGAGGACTTGCTGAACTGCTTGATAGTATATGCACAACGATCTTGAAATCATTCGCAATGTCATGCGTTTTCCTTAGTCACCACACCTGAATTTGTTCTCTGTAACGTCGCCGTTTGTTTCCGATAACGGCCGCCGGAGACCGTGTGCAATACACTACTGCCCATTAAAATTGCTACACCAAGAAGAAATGCAGATGATAAACGGGTATTCATTGGACAAATATATTATAGTAGAACTCATATGTGATTACATTTTCACGCAATTTGGGTGCATAGATCCTGAGAAATCAGTACCCAGTACAACCACCTCTGGCCGTAATAACGGCCTTGATACGCCTGGGAATTGAGTCAAACAGAGCTTGGATGGCGTGTACAGGTACAGCTGCCCATGCAGCTTCAACACGATACCACAGTTCATCAAGAGTAGTGACTGGCGTATTGTGACGAGTCAGCTGCTCGGCCACCATTGACCAGACGTTCTCAATTGGTGAGAGATCTGGAGAATGTGCTGGCGACGGCAGCAGTCGAACATTTTCTGTACCCAGAAAGGCCTGCACAGGACCTGCAACATGCGGTCGTGCATTATCCTGCTGAAATGTACGGCTTCACAGGGATCGAATGTAGAACCACAGGTTGTAACACATCTTAAATGTAACTTCCACTGTTCAAAGTGCCGTCAATGCGAACGAGAGGTGACCGAGACGTGTAACCAATGGCACCCCATACCATCACGCCGGGTGATACGCCAATATGACGATGACGAATAGACGCTTGCAATGTGCGTTCACCGCGATGTCGCCAAACACTGATGCGACCATCATGATGCCGGAAACAGAACCTTCATTCATCCGAAAAACTGACGTTTTGCCATTCGTGCACCCAGGTTCGTCGTTGAGTACACCATCGCAGGCGCTCCTGTCTGTGATGCAGCGTCAAGGGTAACCGCAGCCATGGTCTCCGAGCTGATAGTCCATGCTGCTGTAAACGTCGTCGAACTGTTCGTGCAGATGGTTGTTGTCTTGCAAACGTCGCCATTCGTTGACTCTGGGATCGAGACGTGGCTGCACGATCCATCACAGCCATGCGATTAAGATGCCTGTCATCTCGACTGCTAGTGATACAAGACTGTTGGGATCCAGGACGGCGTTCCGTATTACCCTTCTGAACCCACCGATTTCATATTCTGCGAACAGTCATTGGATCTCGAACAACGCGAGCAGCAATGTCGCGATACGATAAACCGCAATCGCGATAGGCTAGAATCCGACCTTTATCAAAGTCGGAAACGTGATGGTACGCATTTCTCCTCCTTACACGAGGCATCACAACAACGTTTCACCCGGCAACGCCGGTCAACTGCTGCTTGTGTATGAGAAATCGGTTGGAAACTTTCCTCATATCATCACGTTGTAGGTGTCTGCCACCGGCACCAAACTTATGTGAATGCTCTGAAAAGCTCATCATTTGCATATCACAGCATCTTCTTCCTGTTGGTTAAATTTTGCGTCTGTAGCAAGTCGTGGTGTAGCAATTTTAATGGCCAGTAGTGTATACAGGGTGTTACAAAAAGTTAAGGCCACACTTTCAGGAAACATTCCTCACACACAGAGAAAGAAAATATGTTATGTGGATGTGTGTTCGGAAACGCTTACTTTCCATGTTAGAGCTTATTTTATTACTTCTCTTCAAATTACATTAATCATGGAATGGAAACTCACAGCAACAGAACGTACCAGCGTGACTTCAAACACTTTGTTTCAGGAAATGTTCAAAATGTCCTTCGTTAGCGAGGATACATGCATCCACCCTCCGTCGCATGGAAACCCTGACGCGCTGATGCAGCCCTGGAGAATGGCGTATTGTATCACAGTCGTCCACAATACGAGCACGAAGAGTCTCTACATTTAGTATCGGGGTTGCGTGGACAAGAGGTTTCAAATGCCCCTATAAATGAAAGTAAAGAGGGTTGAGGTCAGGAGAGCGTGGAGGCCATGGAATTGGCCCGCCTCTACCAACCCATCGGTCACCGAATCTGTTGTTGAGAAGCGTACGAACACTTAGACTGAAATGTGCAGGAGCTCCATCGTGCATAAACCACATGTTTTGTTGTACTTGTAAAGGCACATGTTCTAGCAGCAGAGGTGGAGTATCCCGTATGAAATCATGGTGGTGAATCGAGGAAGTACAGTACATACTGACGAAACTAAAATGAGTTCTAACATGGAAATTAAGCGTTTCCGGACACATGTCCACATAACATCTTATCTTTATTTTTGTGTGAGGAATGTTTCCTGAAAGTTTGGCCGTTCCTTTTTGTAACACCCTGTATACAGGGTGAGTCCTGTAAGCTGTAACACACTTTTTATTTCATCAACGGTTACATGTATCGAAACGCGGTTTTCGGCAAATGCTAGAGCATTGAGGGCCATGTATGTTTTTTTGTTTAACGTTTTTAGCCCTAGTATAAACTGAGATACCGAAGTAAGTACTTTTTTATGTGGAACCATATACTTTTTATAATTGCATTTGATAGCTCTTGAGAAGACAGTTACATAGGTATAGCGTTTGCTAATGTTGCCGTTGAAACCTGTCGTAAAATATCTGAAAACATCCTAGAATGTGAGAGCACGATGGCCGGAAACGGCATTTGCGGTGCAAACACTGCCAAGCAGGGCTTTAGGGTCCAGACTGGTTAGCTATTCACCGTAAGGTAGACCTGCACTACAAAATGGTGGAAATACTACATAGGCTAGAATCTAGATTATCACAAAGAGCTTAGAACTATTTAACACTTCTTCTTAAGAAGAAACGAAAGCCACTGAAAACTCTAAATCATATCTTTCGTGTTTGAAGACGTGAATAAGCTGACGAAGGAAAGGAACGCAAAGCTTATTTCTGGAAAAGAATGTAGGACTTTGTCTCTGTATTTTATGTGATTTCTTCTTAGGACTAAATATTTCTTCTTGTAAAATAAAAATAACATCTTTGTTTAGCAACATAAAAGAAAACTGTAACTTCCTTTCGTTAATAAAACGAACTGAAGAAAAAACAAAATAAATAAATAAATAAATAATGACTCTTGGTTTGTAAATTGATATTCCTGTCTGGAAGACTCAGAAATACTCTTTCTCTGTTGTGAGATGCCCACAGTACGTGTTACTAGATTGTTTTAAGAAATTTGCATAATTTTCTTGTAGTTTTTGGTTGTCGTTAGGTAGTGACTCCCAATAATCTTCTTTAATCTTTTTTCCTTATTTGGAGATGTATTCGATATGCCCTTTGATCCAATTAGTAGCGTTCCGTTTCGTCGTTTGTTGCGGAACTGTATCTGGGGCCAATAAATGTGTTGAGGTGAAGACGTTGGGAGAAGTTCTGTTGATGACTGTTGACTTTTGTCTGGCTAGGGCCTAAATTTGTTTCACTTCCATGCATGTTGTGCACATGAATGAGTCCGTGAGAAGGATAGCGTGACGTTTGGCGTTCTTTGGTATCTTTCTGTTTACTAATGTGTACCACGTCGATTTGACCTCTGGCGATAGATCTTTACTGTGTATATTCTCCCATATTGTTTTCCAGTCTTTGTCGTTATACTTTCGTTCAATAATATTTGTGGGCTCGCATTCCATCAGTTTTACGTATATTTCCTTTGCTTTGATGATGTCTTTTTCAAAAAAAAAAAAAATGGTTCAAATGGCTCTGAGCACTATGTGACATAATTTCTGAGGTCATCAGTCCCCAAGAACTTAGAACTACTTAAACCTAACTAACCTAAGGACATCACACACATCCATGCCCGAGGCGGGATTCGAACCTGTGACAGTAGTGGCCGTGCGGTTCCAGACTCAAGCGTCTCTAACCACTCGACCACTACGGTCGGCCGATGTCTTTTTCTCCAAGTTTAATTTGCACATAACTGTATTCGAAGGAAAAATGTTTGAGATGATAAAGTCCGTTGGGGGATGTGTTCCACATATAAGGGAGGATCAACGTTGGTTGGAACTATTTTATTAAGCAGATGGGCTGTTAAGCTGTGTGATGGTTTTTCCACATTTTGTGCGTATTGCACCCGTATAGGGCTTGCGGCCTGTTATAGGTAGTCGTGAGAATTAGTCCTTCATTTTCTGTGGTGAACGTGAGCCTGTCAAACCTAACTATGATTGCGTGACCGAGGCTGACGAAATAGCCTAATGTGGAATTAATTCTTTGGGCTGTTCCGCGAGCTATCCGCAGATGAACGCCACGTGATTGACATTTAATGTAATGTGTATATCTGCTGGATGAACACTTTGGATCCAGACTAATACTATGGCCTTTAGCTGTGGCTTCCGATAGTTCACAGCTATGGTGTGCTGATGCTGTGTCTGAAATCAAATTCTCAGCACGTCGTATTTGTTATGACAGGTAATTGTCCACGTTGCTGTGGATTGATTGCCCTGTCCGAGACTCATAATGCCAGATTTCCTTTTGTTGAGTCCGGCGCTCGATAGACGTGATTGAAAATCTGTATTTCTCTGTCGAGTAACGATGTCTTGATTATCTTATCTAAAATCCAATGTCACCTGCATACGCTACACTCTGCCGCCAAATTTAGTACTGTGAGGCGTTGATCGCTTGTTGCGGTTTGCATCATGCTGTGGCACACCTTTTGGCTGAGGTCACAACGAGCTCTTACGTTAAGTAACGCTTCTTATGTGTTATCTTCTGCGGAAACAAACAAGCGCTGAGAGGTGGGTGAAGTATTGATTTTTCCTCGTCGCACGGACAAGGTCGAGACAACAGTGCTTAGAACACGATGTGAGCTGCTAACGAAAAGATTACACGATACACTCGTACTTATGTGAAATTAAATGTTTAAATATTGTTCAAGACCTGGTCATATTATGTAAGACTATAAAGATGTTAAATATTGTGAATCTCAACATTATTAGCTAATCACACTTAAGTGACAAGGAAACTGTTATAGTCATTCCAAATTCAAAGATATGTAAACAGCAGAATATGGCACCTCGGTAGGTAAAGCCTATATAAGACAACAAGTGTCTGGCGCAGTTATTAGATCTGTTACTGCTGCTACAACGGCAATTTACCAAGATCTAAGTGAGTTTGAACGTGGTGTTATAGTCTGTTCACGAGCGATGGAACACAGCATCTCGGAGGTAGCGATGAAGTAATTTTCCCGTACTACCATTTCACGAGTGTTCCGTGAAAATAAGGACTCTACTAAAACACGAATCTCCGACATCGCTGCGATTGGAAAAATATCCTGCAAGAATGGGACCAACGACGATTGAAGAGAATCGTTCAAAGTGACAGAAGGGCAACCTTTTCGCAAATTGCTGCTGATTTCAGTGCTGGGCCAACAAGTGTCAGCGAGCAAACCATTCAACGAAACATCATCGATATGGCCTTTCGCAGCCGGAGGCCCGCTCGTGTGGAGTTGATGATTGCACGACACAAAGCTTTACACTTCGCCTGGGGGCGTCAACGCCGACATAGGACCCTTGATGACTGGAAACACGTTGTCTGGTCAGATGAGTCTCGTTTCAAATTGTATTGGATGTGTACGGGTATGGAGACAACCTCATGAATCCATGGACCCTGCATGTCAACAGGGGCTGTTCAAGCTGGTGGGGGCTCAGTAAAGGTGTGGAGGTGTGTAGTTGGAATGATATGGGACCGCTGATACGTGTAGATATGACTCTGACAAGTGACTCTGACAAGTGACACGTACATAAGCATCCTCTCTGATCACCTGCATCCATTCATGCCCATTGTGCATTCCGACGGACTCTAGCAATTCCAGAAGGACAACGCGACACCCACATGTCCTGAATTGCTACAGAGTGGCTCCAGGAACACTCTTTCGATTTTAAACACTACCGCTGGTTACGTAACTCCCCAGACTTGAACATTGTTGAGCATATCTGGGATGCCTTGCAACGTGCTGATCAGAAGAGATCTCCACCACTTCGTACTCTTACGGATTTACGGACAGCCCTGCACGATTCATGGTGTCAATTACCTCTACCACTACCTCAGATATTAGTTGAGTCCATGCCATGTCGTGTTGTGGCACTTCTGCGTGCTCGCGGGGGTCCTACACGATATTAGACAGGTATACCAGTTTCTTTGGATCTTCAGTGTAGTTACTT
This sequence comes from Schistocerca gregaria, assembly GCF_023897955.1. Lineage (NCBI taxonomy): Eukaryota > Metazoa > Arthropoda > Insecta > Orthoptera > Acrididae > Schistocerca > Schistocerca gregaria. The sequence goes on from NC_064927.1 coordinate 261,091,232, forward strand.
CAAAATACACCTTTTGTAAAATGTTAAGAGGCAGCGTAATATTAAATATAGAAAGTTCTACTTTTGAAATTAGATGCAGTTTATCATTAGAACAGGTGTAGAAGTTTCCATAGAGCTACCTCTTTTACTTTTTGATTTATTCCGCTTTTACGAAATTTTAGACGTGCACAATATTAGAGAGTTTTACTCCTAGAATTAGGTTAACTTTATTACAAAAAAAATGATAGAAGTTTTCATGGAGCTACCTCCTCTACTTTTTGAATTATTACGAGAAAACTATTTTCGTTTCCGAAATTTGTCAAACGAGTTAGATTAAGTAACCTTCGTCTTTATGATACAATGCCAAGACATCAGCAATATATTTATTATATGTAGTAGTGAAGCTGTACCAAGGTTTAGATAACATTGTAATTTTACAAACTTAAATAAAATAAAAGGGAGACAGATCGGAGGCCAACATCCACCTTCGGTTCTATTTGAAAAATTCTTTTGTTCTAAATTTAAGAGTTATCGAGCTTAGGATTTCATAGAACATAAATATAGTACAAATTTACTAACAGAAAAATTGTGATTGTTATAGTTCTTCAACTAACCACAATATAAATAATTTTGTAGTCATAGAAAGTGTTGATAGGAGCTGTTGTCTAAGTTGGAAGCGATTTCGGAGCGATTGCATCGTTCGCCGTTTGCACCGAGCGTATTTAAAGAACGAGTTGTCTGCACCTGAAAATTATTCGATAGTTGTCATTCATATGGAAATGTGTTATGCTCCGCTATAAGAATGTGCCGTGATTTTGTCCAGGACAGTAACCGCTTAAGCTTCGAATGGCTTTAACGATGACGGACGTTAGTGTGTTTCGGTCGAATGATATATCACTTATATCTCGTGAAATTGTGTAAAAGTGAACTTAACTTATATTAAGAATTTATTTTTAAATCCGTGTTTCGTTCGCGGCGTTCTGTTTTTGTGTGCCGCCCTGTATTAGAGAAAACCACGTGGCTATTGACTTCAATTATTCTCTACTTTTAAGGCAAGCAAAAAACTTTACGTAATTAGGAACAAAAAGTATAAATCGTTTCTGAACTGTGTCGAGTTCTCAGTGCGATAAGACAAGTCTTAATGATTTACGAAACTACACGAGATGTGTTCGCAGTTGCGAATACGAACAATCTCCATCTGTGTAAGGGAATGACGATCGTGAAAATTTTTGGCTGAACAGGACTCGAACTTGGATGTCCCGCTTTACACAAACGGTAGCCTCAATGGCTTTTATCCTTTCTTCTTTATTTGGTTCGACACTGTTATTGGCATTTGGTATGCAGTGGCGTCACAGGACGCCCTTTCAAGTTCATCGCTGAATACTTCAGTCTGTCCTCTGACCGAACACGTTGACCTTCTGCCGGCAAGCGCTTTGGCTACCCGTGCAAGACCCACGGCCAGTCCCAAACTGCTGTATGTCACAGTTCCTGCGTCACAACCTCCGATGTACTCACATTATGTAATTTCCATACGGAGGAGGACATATCAATTGAAAGTCACTGCCTGGTATCGGCGCATAAATACAATATTGCAGTGCCTGTGTTGTTACATAGACACTGCAAAATCGTGTTTGTAAAACTGATACTTATGTGTGTGAAATTTAGCTACGACATAATGATCAGTTAAAGCACGGTCGTTCCTGACTCCTTTGCATTATTCTTTGATAGAGCATTTTATTTCGGTTTTGGCGAGGTGAGTGGTGGACCTGTGGACAGAGCACTACGAATAGCGCGTTCTCCATCTCTCTATTACTGTTCGCATATATAGTTCTTTGGTTCCTGTAAAAGGTTGCGGTATGCAAAAATTGCACAAGACTACCAAGCGTTTCAATTTGTAAACTAAATAACGAACCGCCTACAATCTGACTACATGCCTGTAGAACAAGTATGTTTACGAGTCATGTTTAGCTAAGTGAATTCTCATGAGGTGTGCATGTTCGGTTTAAAATGGCACTTTGTTTTCCTTCGTGATCAGTCGAAAATCATATATCCACATAGACAGCAGTATCCAGTCATACTTAATTCATCCATGAGCACTCACAGCATCAAGTCCCTCTCTCATTCAATTATATGTGGGCAAACAACTTTGGTAAACTTGTTTTTGTGAATGTTGTGAACTCCTGGTATATTACGCCCCTTTATAGCTGCTTATGTAAAGCCGTTTGCTAAGTTTATCAAATAGTGAATATCAGACATATTTTGGGGCATTAAGCATATTTATCTGCTTGCTGTGTTGTTCGTTCTTGGAAGCACGTGGCTTCGCATGTATACAAACAGCACTGGTCATATCGTGACTCCTTGACCTATCTAACGACTCTGTTTCGACAAGTGAGGCACTCGCTTCGAAGCACCTCATGTTTTGCATAATATTTCAGTTCCCTGGTAAGTGCATCACCGTTTTCTGAAGAATGGAGTACAGCAAGCATTCCACGAGTGTTGGCGTATAAGATGAACCTCTTTACACCGGAAATCTATTGATTTTGCAGTCTCCTTTTCTAATATTAACTAATCCGTTTCCTTCCGAGACACATGAACAAATTTTAATACAAACAGTCCAGACCACAAACAATATTTTAAAAACCGGGGACAGGTTTCGACCATTATCTGATCACCCTCAGGACTTCACATACAGTTACTGTTTTTTAAAAGAAAATATTTTACGCGGTCTACATTTTTTATTACATTGATAATAGTATTTTGTGACAGATGGCATATTCTAAAACAAAGTTTCAAAAAATTTTGTTCCGGGCAGTGGCAAGACACGAACGGTTAAGAAGATAGCTTTCAGTAGAGTAAAAGACAGAAACGACTATCGCAGTGGTAGAGCACTGGAATTGTATTTCGGAAGGACTGTAGACCACATCCTAACCAGGCCATGAAGACTGACGTTATCAGTAATTTTTCTAAGTCGCTTGAAATAAAGGTTATGATGGTACCTTTAAAAAACGGTACGGCAGATTTCCTTCACCTTTATTCGCCATCTCTAGCTTGTGCTCCGTCTCTAATGACCTTGCTGTCGACAGGTCGGTAAGCCCTAATTTTCCTTCCTTTTTCTGTTAAATGTTAATTAATGTTCCTTCCTTTTTCTGCGAGAATAGGAGCAGTCTTGGACTGAGGCAAAGAAGGCATGCAGTAGGTTAGGTAGCGTCACTTACCTACAGGCAGAGTGTATGTCGTGTCTATGATGAGAAACTACGCCACTGAACCAGAGTCAATACAGTGGCCGCAGGAAACGCATTCGTACACCACTCGAATGAGACTGCCATTAGCGAGCTGGCGCACGGCGCCACATGTGAAATCTCTTCATGACTTTTACTCCTATTAAAACTCGTTATCTATTCATGAGGCGTACAGTGTATTGATGAAATCATTGAATCGACCTCACAGCGGTGTTAGGTCAACGAGGAACTGGAACGGCTCTTTGAGATATGGGCTGTAGCCGTCCCGCTACCAAACGTTGGTCACGTCTAACAAAACATGCACCACAAAACTGTTATCGGTCGCTCACTTGCAGAGAAAGAGAAACGTATCACTAGAGTTTTCTCTAATTTTCACTCTGTTTAATAAGTAAAATTTTATTTTGAATTATAGCAACTGACAATCGGTAACTTTTGAGTTTGAGTACTGTGTAGCATTTCAATCTGTGTAACTCCTAGGTAACACCTGCTCAGAATAATAATTTGGTATACCGGGTGAAAGGTGGAAAGAGTACATTGCGGGCCTGATAACATGACAGAAGAAGAAACAGAAGTCGACAGAGAAGAGAATTCAAAGAAGATCAGAATTTAAAAGAGCTATGAAAGACTGTAGAACAAATAAAGGAGAAGAGATAGATAACTTTCCTCGGAATTTCTAAAATCATTGGAGGCAATGGCAAAAAAAACGACTATTCGGCTGCAAAATACTAACGTGAATTCTTTACAGACGAATGGAAAAACTGGTAGATGCAGACCTCGGGGAGGATCAGTTTGGATTCCGTCGAAATGTTGGAACACGTGAGGCAATACTGACCTTACGACTTATCTTAGAAGAAAGATTAAGAAAAGGCAAACCTACGTTTCTAGCATTTGTAGACTTAGAGAAAGCTTTTGACAATGTTGACTGGAATACTCTTTTTCAAATTCTAAAGGTGGCAGGGGTAAAATACAGGGAGCGAAAGGCTATTTATAATTTGTACAGAAACCAGATGGCAGTCATAAGAGTCGAGGGGCATGAAAGGGAAGCAGTGGTTGGGAAAGGAGTGAGACAGGGTTGTAGCCTCTCCCCGATGTTATTCAATCTGTATATTGAGCAAGCAGTAAAGGAAACAAAAGAAAAATTTGGAGTAGGTATTAAAATTCATGGAGACGAAGTAAAAACTTTGAGGTTCGCCGATGACATTGTAATTCTGTCAGAGACGGCAAAGGACTTGGAAGAGCAGTTGAACGGATTGGACAGTGTCTTGAAAGGAGGATATAAGATGAACATTAACAAAAGCAAAACGAGGATAATGGAATGTAGTCAAATTAAATCGGGTGATGCTGAGGGAATTAGATTAGGAAATGAGACACTTCAAGTAGTAAAGGAGTTTTGCTATTTAGGAAGTAAAATAACTGATGATGGTAGACGTAGAGAGGATATAAAATGTAGACTGGCAATGGCAAGGAAAGCGTTTCTGAAGAAGAGAAATTTGTTAACATCGAATATAGATTTATGTATCAGGAAGTCGTTTCTGAAAGTATTTGTTTGGAGTGTAGCCATGTATGGAAGTGAAACATGGACGATAACTAGTTTGGACAAGAAGAGAATAGAAGCTTTCGAAATGTGGTGCTACAGAAGAATACTGAAGATAAGGTGGATAGAGCACGTAACTAATGAGGAGGTATTGAATAGGATTGGGGAGAAGAGAAGTTTGTGGCACAACTTGACTAGAAGAAGGGATCGGTTGGTAGGACATGTTTTGAGGCATCAAGGGATCACAAATTTAGCATTGGAGGGCAGCGTGGAGGGTAAAAATCGTAGAGGGAGACCGAGAGATGAGTACACTAAGCAGATTCAGAAGGATGTAGGTTTCAGTAGGTACTGGGAGATGAAGCAGCTTGCACAGGATAGAGTAGCATGGAGAGCTGCATCAAACCAGTCTCAGGACTGAAGACAACAACAACAACAACAACAACATTCGGGTTTGTGTGTAAGATACGTGATATACCTTCACAATCGCGGAAAAAACGGCGTCCATGCTATTCTGAAGATAGCAAAAGCCGGGAAGTACGAGAATTACTGCACAATCAGTTTAGCAAACTCAAGCATTCAAGTTTCTGCCAAAAGTAATATACAGAAGAATGGGAAATAAAACTGAGCATCTGTTAGATGGCGATGAGTTTGGCTTTAGAAGAGATAAAGGAACCAGGGAAGCAATTTTGAAGTTGCTGTTGATGATGGAAGCGAGACTGAATAAAAATCAAGACACGTTCATAGGATTTGTCGACCTGGAAAAAGCGTTCGACAGTGTCAAATCATTCGAGGTGTTCGAAACTTTGAGAAACGTAGGGAGTAAGCTATAGAAAAAGACGACTAATATACAACACGTAAAAGAATCAAGACGAAACAATAAGATTGGAAAACCAAGAACGAAGTGCAGGATTAAAAATGGTGTAAGACAGGGACGTTGTCCTTCGCCAGTATTGTTCAACTTAGATTTTGGAGGACAATGACGGAAATGGAAGGAAGGTTCGAGAGTGGTATTAAAATTCAAGGTGAAATGGTATCAACGATAAGATTGGCCTATGACATTTCTTTCGTAAGTGAAGATGAAGAAGAACTACAGGATCTCTTGAATGGAATGAACGATCTAATGACTACAGAATATGAACTAAGAGTAAATCGAAGAAATACGAAAGTAATGAGAAGCAGAAACAAGGACAGAGAGAGACTTAATATCAAAATTGGTGACGACGAAGTAGACTTGAGGCTATGTTTGAGGAAGAAATTTCTGAGAATGTGCGTTTGTGGCACAGCATTGTATGGTAGTGAGTCATGGACTGTGGGGATATCGGAACGGAAGAGAGTCTAAGCATTTGAGATCTATTGCTGCAGAAAAATGTCGAAAATTAGGTGAACTGATAAGGTAAGGAATGAGGACGTTCTCCGAAGAATCTGCGAGGAAAGGGATATATGGAAAATACTGAAAACGAGAACGCGTAGGACGGTAGGATATGTGCTGAGTCGTCAGCTTCATGGTACTAAAGGGAGGTATAGAGATTAAAGCTACAGTGGAAGACAGAGTTGGAACAACGAGAAAATAATTGAGGACGTAGGTTGAAAGCGATACTCCGAGATGAAACGGTAGATGCAGGTGTGTAATTCGTATCGGGTCGCATCAAACTAGTCAGAAGACTGACGACTCAAACAGGGCAACACGAATTAGCGCTCTCTGGCGCCACAGCCCGATTCCTTGCATACTGACAGCACAAAAATTTCCTTACTGTAATCTCGTCTCATGCATATTTTTAGTAAAAATGGACAGGGTAGTCTCTTGGCCTATAAGTGTATCAATTCAGTATCACGAAGCTATACTCACCAGACTACTTTTTTGTTGCAATAAAGAATGAAACTGGAAATGTATCCTTAAAAAGCTATCTTTACTGAACAGAAGCGTTGCGACCACCCTAAAGGTGAATGACGCCCCTTAACCTTCCTGGAATAGTTACCGAATTGCAAAGCACAACTGCACGTGACTAATGGGACATTTTCTACACTTCGTCGTAGTTGACAAATCACCCATTGTAGAGGACTCTATATTCCGTGTTGCTCGAGAACATCACAAACTGCAAAACTATCGCAAATACAAGACTCCCTTTCAGAACTTTTTAAGTTTGCACTGTCGTATACCGGCACGCCTAACCCATGTGAGACGAGTCTTCTGTATCGCGTTAATTTAGTGGACCGAGTGATAATAATATCTTAGCCAACCTCCGACGAACTACGACGAGGCGGTCATAAAGAGAATGATAGAGTGACGAGACGTTCACTCTGCTTGCTAGTGGATTTCCTTCCCTTCTTTACTTTTATTTCATCGCTGTTGTTGTGGTCTTCAGTCCTGAGACTGATTTGATGCATCTCTCCATGCTACTCTATCCTGTGCAAGCTTCTTCATCTCCCAGTACCTACTGCAACCTACATCCTTCTGAATCTGCCTAGTGTATTCAGCTCTTGGTCTCCCTCTACGATTTTTACCCTCCACGCTGCCCTCCAATGCTAAATTTGTGATGCCTTGATGCCTCAAAACATGTCCTACCAACCGGTCCCTTCTTTTAGTCAAGTAGTGCCAAAAACTCCTCTTCTCCGCAATCCTGTTCAATGCCTCCTCATTAGTTATGTGATCTACCCATCTAATCTTCAACATTCTTCTGTAGCAACACATTTCGAAAGCTTCTATTCTCTTCTTGTCCAAACTATTTATCGTCCATGTTTCACTTCCATACATGGCTATACTCCATACAAATACTTCCAAAAACGACTTCCTGAAACTTAAATCTATACTCGATGTTAACAAATTTCTCTTCTTCAGAAACGATTTCCTTGCCATTGCCAGTCTACATTTTATATCCTCTCTACTTCGACTATTTCATTATAAGATACATATTAAGTCCACGACCCAGGTACTGCTTTACGCCTGCAGAAGACTCAAAATTATGTAGCTCACGAACTTAACTTTATTTCATAGTTTCTTAATTCGCTGGAAGTATGAATTAGAAAACGCCTTCAGTCACAACTTTTCGTGTTTTATTACGTACGCGATGCATTTCGCCCTGTGCGTCCATCTTCAGATATAGTTTGTCTTAATACATGTTTTATTTCTTGCCTTGAATGAAATGAAATGCATATTCCTGTCATGGAAAGGTTTGATTTTAGATTATGAATTTAGCAAGTCGAAAGCGGAAAATATGTGCGGAATAGTGGAAAAGATGAACTGTGTAAATTTACCACATGATCCAAGAAAAGCGTCTTTAACGTTTCAGTACCATCACACATTCTTTTCCATGCTGTTCGTACATATCACTTCACTCAAGAGCCACAGTTAAACACACTTGTTTGTAAACGCTTCACAGATGTTTTTATACATGGTGCGATTAAACACCTCATTATTAAACACTTGACATACAAAGGGAATAACTTTAAAATAGGTCTTCAAAATTACTGAAATAACTAGCTTGCGAAATCTGTTTGTTCATTTAACATAGATTCTGGTTTTTTGATTTTGTGGAGGTATATCTCCAGTTGTTCTGAGAAATTAAGGGTCCTAGTATTGCATTTTTGTGGTATTTTAGACTGTGTGATTGTATCTGTCTTCTTAATACTTGTACAGAAATTAAGCAGATCTTATAAGAAACACGTGCAATTATTTAATCCTAACACTGAAATGAGGGAACAATACCTGTTTATAGTATTCCAGTTTTAAAGATGTATTTTGACTTAAAATGTTGCTCTCTTATATTTCACGTAATGCAACAGACCATGTTTTCTAGTCCATCGTCAGGATTGTTTCCCTGTTCTTCAGCTACGTACTTTCTCCAAAGTAAAACAAAATTGCCGACTCCAACTCACTCTTTCTTCGTTCATCCCTGCTTCTTTTATCCTAGGTGATTCCCCTGTAACCATGCAAATGACGTCATCTCTATGTATTGTTTCATATTGCTTCCTCAACTGCATGCAAAAGTAGTTTGCGCTATGCATTCTTCTCATTAGTGTAACCGACTGGTGCCGAATGTCATGTCTAATACGTTTCTTTAATGCATTTCGTTACCAGTACTGCTAGCAACCCACATCAGAGGTGATTACCAGACTCTGTTGCTGTTTTTATTGCCATCGTAATAACACGAATAATTACGTTTTTCAATTCAACTAGCTACTCTTTCTAAATGTGTTATACATGTTCAACATCTCCACACTGATACGTTTTGCAGTTATGTCTGCTCTATGACAGGTAATTTCAACTTCTTATTCTCTTAATGAATATTTCTGACGTATCTCGCCAACAGTTTTTATTTTTAAACATATAGGTGACAATATTATAGGGCAGCCTCATTCAGAACGCATTTTCACGAGTGTCCATCAAACTGAATATTACTGTAGGCAATATTGGCTGTAGCTACGTTACATATATCAGTTGCACATGCGTTACACAATGTTTTGGAGATTCACAGTGGTGTTACTTTCGGTGACATGGTGCACGTGGGAGGGGATGGGGGTTGAGTTGTTTGGGGGAAGAGTCTCGATTATGTAATCACCGAAACAACATCACAAACTCTCTCACGCCGTGGAATTCCATTTCGTTCCCTCGTGCCTTTTTGGATACATCACTTTTTTGTCAGGCAAAGTAGTTGTTTATGTGCTTTTGTAAGCAATCTGCCACATTTACTAACTATGATTTTAACTTTCTCTGTTGTAAATGTGTATTATGGATGTACTGTTTATTCGTGAATCATAAAAATATTTCGTTGGTGCAAAAGTTCGTAGCGTTTTTCCTGTACGTCTAATAAACGCAACAGAGAGAGTAACAGAGACATTGGTCGGCAGTAATATGTAACTTTTCGATTCCGCGACTGTGGAAATCGCGTGGTTTTGAAGCGAAGTACTCGTCGAGCCATTTAGAAGCGCATTCCCATCCTTGAAACTTGTTTGCTGGAGCGGGGAAACGTTGAAAATCTGAGGGCGCAAGATAAGGTGAATAAGGTGGGCGTGGAATGACTGCCCTACCCAACTCCTGTAAATTGTATTTGTCGGTCTAGCAGAATGCTCAGTTGTTGACAGTAAATGTCAGCAGTAATGGTTACACCTTAGAGAAGAAATTCTTAGTACACCACACCGTCACCGTTCCAGCAGATGCATAACATTATCTTTTGTGGCTGCACGGTACTTTGTACGGAGATCTGTTGCTTTGTTTCGACTCAGCTGTTCCTTTCCTTTCCTTATATTAGCATGAAGACATCATTTGTCGTAACCAATAACGATGCAGGATAGAAATGGTCGGTGCCGTTGACGAGAAAGCGGACATCCACATATTTCCACCCGCCGAGTTTCGTAATTTTGGCTTAGAGCATGTGTCACCCATAGATGCGATTTTTGAACCCTCCACATTGCATGCAAATGTCGCACGATACTGGAGTGATCGCAGTTCAACACATCTGCCAGTTTTCGAGTACACTGACGTGGATCGTTATGGATTAACGGGTTTAGACTATCTTCATCAATCCCCAAAGCTATTCCTGAACGTGGAGAGCCACTAATATCAAAATGACAGTCATTAAAACGAGAAAACCCTTTTCATGCCGTGCTCTTTCCATTGACACTATCCCCATACATGGCTTAAATGTTTCTGGCTGTTTCCGCTGCTGTCACCTCTCTACTGAACTCAGACAGAATAATACACACGTCAAAAAAAGTTTTGCATCACCTCGGTTCCGAGAGTTTCGGAAAATGTACAGAATAATGGAGTAGAGATCAACATAAACATCATTTCCGTCCTTTTTATTGCTCATGAAAACCACACATTGCATTTTCTACCACCATACAGCTAGAACTTCAGAAGTATGGGGTGCTGTACACACCGGTACCTCTAATACCCAGTACTATTGCACTGGTGCATACCTGTATTCGTCGTGGCATGCTATCCACAAGTTCATCAAGGCACTGTTGGTCCAGATTGTCCCACTCCCCAACGGCGATTCGGCGCAGAACCGTCAGAGTGGTTGGTGAGTCACGTAGTCCATAAACAGCCCTTTTCAATCTATCCAAGGAATGTACGATAGGTTTCGTGTCTGGACAACATGCCGGCCTCTCTAGTCCCAGCGATGTCATTATCCTGAAGAAAGTCATTCACAAGATGTGCACGATGGAGGCCCGGATTGTCGTCCATCAAAACGAATGCCTGGCCAACGTGCAGCAAATGTGGTCGCACTATCGGACGAACGATGGCATTCACGTATCGTACAGCCGTTACGGCGTCTTCCATTACCACCAGCGGCGTACGTCGGCCCCACATAATGCCACCCCAAAACACCAAGGAAACTGGGCGTTGTTGCACTCGCTGAACATTGTGTCTAAAGCACTCAGCCTGAACGGGTTGCCTCCAAACAAGTCTCCGATGATTGTCTGGTTGAAGACATTTGCGACACTCATCGGTGAAGAGAACGTGATGCCAATCCTGAGCGGTCAATTCGGCATGTTGTTGGGCCCATCTGTGCCGCTCTGCATGGTGTTGTGGTCGCAAAGATGGACCTCGCCATGGACGTCGGGAGTGAAGTTGAGCATCATCTAGCCTATTCCGCACAGTCTGAGTCGTACCACCACGTCCTGTGGCTGCACGAAAAGCATTATTGCTGTCTTTAGGGTTCCTCCGAGCCATAATCCGTAGGTAGCGGCCATCCACTGCATTAGTAGCCCTTCGGCGGCTGAGCGAGGCATGTCATCGACCCTGTCTCTCTGTATGGGACTGATGACTTCAGATGTTAAGTCCCATAGTGCTCAGAGCCATTTGTTTCTCTGTATCTCCTCCATGTCCGAACAACATCGCTTTGGTTCACTCCGAGACACCTGGGCACTTCCCTTGTTGAGAGCCGTTCCTGGCGCAAAGTAACAACGAGGACGCGATCGAACCACGGTATTGACCGTCTGGGCATGGTTGAACTACAGGCAACACGAGCCGTGTACCTCCTTCCTGGTGGAATGACAGGAACTGATCGGCTGTCGGACTCCCTCGATTCAATAAGGTCTGCTCATGCATGGTTGTTTACATCTTTGGAAGGGTTTAGTGACATCTCTGAACAGTCAAAGGGACTGTATGATACAGTATCCACATTCAACGTCTGCCTTCAGGATTTCTGGGAACCGGGGTAATGCAATTTTTATTTTATTTTATTTTATTTTATTTTTTTTTTTGCGTGTAGTACAAGAGCGTACCGAAACGCGGGAAGACTGGCAGAGGTTCGACGATTACTGGAAGAACTTGCAGGCCCCTCATTAAGTCTCCTCCCTTTTCTTTTTCTGGACTAATTCCTTATCTTCAGAAGTTCGGCATCTTTATCTTAATTTCGCAGTGTTAGTCGAAGATGATGGCATGATGCCCCTCCTCTCCGACCCTTACACTATTGTCGTTACGTCAGTATAACAGTAACAACGGAAAAATACATAAGCGTAGACGATCGGAAGGCATTGAGAGACAGAGAGAGAGAGAGAGAGAGAGAGAGAGAGAGAAGAGAGCGAAAGTTGTTTGGGAAGAACATTACAAAAATATGTGTGTGAAATCTTATGGGACTTAACTGCTACGGTCATTAGTCCCTAAGCTAACACACTACTTAGCCTAAATTATCCTAAGGACAAACACACACACCCATGCCTGAGGGAGGACTCGACCGGCGCCAACCTTGTGTGAATGTTCTGAAAAGCTTATCATTTGCACATCACAGCATCTTCTTCCTGTCGGTTAAATTTCGCGTCTGTAGGACGTCATCTTCGTGGTGAAGCAATTTTAATGGCCAGTAGTGTATATATTGAGAGAACATGTCAGAATCCCCAGACTGGTGAACAGAGGGCGACAAGAGACTCGTGAACTTACACCATTTATTGCTCGAAACAACCGTTTCTGAGCCAAAAACATCCTTTGAGAATGGGAAGAGTTACCCGAATATATAATACCATACGACACAAACGAATGAAAATAAGCAGAATAGACTACTTTTCGTGTCGAACTATCACTTACTTCAGATATCGTTGAATAGCAAAAATGGCAGCATTAAGTCTCTGAACAAGATCCTGAACGTGGGCTTTCCACGACAGTTTAATATCTATCTGAAAATCTAGAAATTTGAACTCTTCAGTTTCACTAATCATATGCCCATTCTGTGAAATTAAAACGTCGGGTTTTCTTGAATTGTGTGTTATAAACTGTAAAAACTGAGTCTTACTGTGATATAGTTTATTTTCTGCAAGCCATGAACTTACTTCATGAACTGCACTACTTGAAACAGAGCCAATGCTGCACGTAACACCTTTTACTGCCAAGCTAGTGTCATCAGCAAACAGAAATATTTTAGAATTACCTGTAATACTAAAGGGAATGTCATTTATATAAATAAGGAACAGGAGTGGATCCAGCACTGATCCCTGGGGCACCCAACATTTCACTGTGCCCCACTCAGACCCCACATAACAGTCATTCTCAACACTGTGAATAATGAACTTTTGCTGTCTGTTGTTAAAGTAAGAGGTGAACCAACTGCTAGCTACTCCCCGTATTCCATATGTAGCAATATTATGTGATCAACGCAACCAAACACTTCCATGAAATAAAAGAAATAAAACCCAAATGTCTGAAACATTTTGTATAATCCATCCTGTACCTAACAGAGGAAACGGCATGTAGAATTTTACGTTATTAAACCACTTCTAAAAACGAACTGTACATCTGATAGCAAATTCAGTGAAATAAAGTGATCAATTATCCTTACATAAATAGCCTTTTCAATCACTCTAGCAAACACTGATGGCCTCTAAATAGATCTAAACTTTTTCCCTTTCATAAAACGGCTTTACTATTGAGTACTTTAATCGTCCGGGGAACTGACCATTCTTAAAGGGAAAATTACAAATCTGCCTAAGTACAGAGCTAACATGTGCAGCACAGTATTTTAATATTCTACTAGGCACTCCATCATATCCATGAGGGTCCTCAGACTTCAGTGATTTAATTACTGACTCAATCTGCCCCTTGTCAGTATCACAGAGGAGTATTTCAGACATCAGTCTCGGATAGGCATCTTCCAATAAAGTTAAATTACTCCCTGTAGAGACTATGTTTTAATTTAATTCACCAGGAATGCTCAGAAAATGATTATTAAATACTGTATATATATCTGACTTATCAGTACCAGAAATCTTGAAAATTACTACTAAAATTTTTATATAATTCTCACTTTGTTCTACATATTATTCTTACCCCACTAGTCAGCAACCCAGGCTGCCTTTTACTGATAGTACCCCTTTCAGAACGTTCTAATGGAAGGCAACTTTCAAAGAGCACGAGAAATGTGTTAAGGAAACTATTATATTTGTCACCTATGTTATCGGCACTATTGACATCCTGCCACGCTTGTTCCGTAAAAAACTCTCTATTGCCGCTGGATAGATTTTCTACAAACTCTTTAATTTTATACAGCAGTTGTCTGAGTACACAGACCTATTAGTGTTAAAATTTGTGCATCATGATCTCAAATGCCATTCACCCTTTTACGAACAGAATGCCCATCTAGTAATGAAGAGCGAATAAAAACATTGTCTATGACTGTGCTACTGTTCGCCTGCACCGTAGTTGCAGGAGAACACAATGTGCGTCAGATCTAATGAGTTTAGATCTCCTAACATCCTTTTTCTTGCACAATCACATGCAAAACTGATACTGAAGTCACCACATATAACTAATTTTTGGTGCTTCTTGTAAATTGCAGCAAGAACCCTCTCTAGCTTGAGCAGAAATGCTCTGAAGTCAGAGTTATGGGGCCCACATCTCGTGGTCGTGCGGTAGCGTTCTCGCTTCCCACGCCCGGGTTCCCGGGTTCGATTCCCGGCGGGTTCAGGGAATTTCTCTGCCTCGTGATGGCTGGGTGTTGTGTGATGTCCTTAGGTTACTTAGGTTTAAGTAGTTCTAAGTTTTAGGAGACTGATGACCATAGATGTTAAGTCCGATAGTGCTCAGAGCCATTTGAACCATTCAGAGTTAGGGGACCTATAAACAGCAACCATTAGAAGTTTAGTTTTACTAAATTCAACTGCCCTGTACAACATTCGAATATCTGTTCAGTGCATTGACTTGATACGTCTACGGACTCAAATGGAATACTGTTTTTTACGCACATCGCCACTCCCACACTCCATAAAGAACTCCTTGAAAAACAGCCAGCTAATCTGTATCTTGGTAAAGGAAGTCTCCGGATCGTTAAATTATTTAAGTGGTGCTCCGGTACACCAATAATAATACCTCTTATATTTTGATGAAAAATGCTATTTCCTTGCCTGCTTGGATACCTGACCTCATCAGAAGATGATTCTTTTGTTAAAGGGACTTCCTTTAAGCATGGATACCTATCAGCTGACCTGAATCTAAAAAAGGTGGATCTGTAACACCAACTACTACAGGAATTTTTCCATGAGTGATCTCACTACCACCCACTACACTGTCACCTATCATCTTTGCCAGCCTCCGCTTCCCATAACTGTTTAGGTGGAGGCCACGCCTAGTGAAACCCGATCTATTGATAATTTTTGTCTATATATACATTTTCAATGTACTTCAACATGGCCTCCATCCATTTCCAAGCATTGCTCCCATCGTTGAAGAGCAGACCTGTAACCATTCGGAAGCAAACCTTGTGCAACAGCCGACGCTGCTTTCCTAGAGGTCCCTTATCTTTGTTTCGTGCAATCTTGACTTCATATGTCCCCAGGCGAAAAATCCAGCCCACCGCTGTGTTCGAGCGGTTCTAGGCGCTTCAGTCCGGAACCGTGCTGCTGCTACGGTCGCAGGTTCGAATCCTGCCTCGAGCATGGATGAGTGTGATGTCCTTAGGTTGGTTAGGTTTAAGTAGTTCTAAGTCTAGGGGGCCGATGACCTAAGATGTTAAGTCCCATAGTGCTTAGAGCCATTTGAACCATTTTTGAAGAAATCTTAAGATGTCAAATCAGGTTGACGTGGTGGCCACAGTCATGCTGAATCCTTGCCTATCCAGCTCTTAGCGAATCTTCCGTTTAGGTACTCCCTACCTAAGGCGGAAAATGACAGGGTGCTTTATACTTATAGAAACACAACAATCTTAGCTATGCCTTCTTGCTGCGCTGTAGAAGTAGTGTTATCTGTAATCGCCTCTTCTGCAAAAATGATGGTTTGCATAAACCGTAGTCTCCGTGAGTCTAGCCTCACAATCATTTCCGATGTGTCTCTTTGCCATTCAGTGATAGAGTAAGGTGCCGTCCAGTGTAAAGCTGAGGTGATTCGTTACTCCATATGCTGCAATTATGTTCGTTAAGTTTTCCTAAGATATGAAATGTCGCCTCATCAGTAAACAAAATGTTACCCATAAGGGGTACGTTGTGTGCAGCTTCTATAAAATCGTAACAAACAGTTTGACGAGATGAGTAATTTGTGTGGTCTAATTAAGAAAGTACCTTTTTTGTTTACTGTAATGTGCATACCTCGCAGTCCAGAAGGTCACGATGATTTGTTTTCGGTTTAATGGTGTAAGCATTTGTGAAATAGCTAAGTTTTTAAACTGTTCACATGCTGCCATGTTTAAAGGATAACGTGCATGGCGAAATCAAATGTGTGTGTGAATTCCTGCGGGACCACACTGCGGTCAAAAACTAATTTAAACTAACTTATGCTAAGAACAGCACACACACACCCACGCCCGAGGGACTCGAACCTCCGGGGGAACGGGCCGCGCAATCCGTGACATGGTGCCTCAAACCGCGGGGCTACTCGGCGCCGCTGCATGGCGAAATCGCGGTATCTATAAACTGCGCTGAGGCAACTATGGTCCACCACAGGCTATAGAT
The DNA here is from genome assembly GCF_023897955.1 of Schistocerca gregaria. Classification (NCBI taxonomy): domain Eukaryota; kingdom Metazoa; phylum Arthropoda; class Insecta; order Orthoptera; family Acrididae; genus Schistocerca; species Schistocerca gregaria. Next base: position 261,107,858 of record NC_064927.1, read on the forward strand.
GACAGAGGTGAGCGAAGAGTGCGGAGATGTGTACAGTGTAACACCCTAATGAACCCCAAAACCCAATTAGTAAAGACCATCATGATGTAAAGTATGGCCGCGCGGGATTAGCCGAGCGGTCTCAGGCGCTGCAGTCATGGACTGTGCAGCTGATCCCGGCGGAGGTTCGAGTCCTCCCTCGGGCATGTGTGTGTGTGTTTGTCCTTAGGATAAATTAGGTTAAGTAGTGTGTAAGCTTAGGAACTGATGACCTTAGCAGTTAAGTCCCATAAGATTTCGCACACATTTGAAAATTTTTTTAATGTAATGTAGGGAAAGTTATTCTGACAGGTACGACAACTTTGCCGATGATATAACACCAGAAAGTCTTGATAAACATCAACATTAGGCATTACAGAGTGTGTTTTGGTAGAAAGGAAGAAGAAAGAAAGGTCATTTTTAGTTATTTGCCAGACATCTAAGTAATAATTGCAAATTGATACCATGAAAGCTAAGTCCAAAGAAATGTCGGTCAGAGATAACTTTTATGTGGAAGAGAGTTGTAAACTCAACAAAGAAATTCAATGCGTCTACAATACTCATTCAGGGAAAAAGTAAGTCACTTGCTAGCTACCATGCTATCAAGTCATACGAGAGAAGTTGTTGCCATATATGAACGAACGGGGCGCGACGAGATTGTTTAACTTTCGAGAGGTGTAGTTGCGTGACTTAGACGCACAGATTTTGTGTTGTGGAAAGGACAAGGAAATTAGAATTAAGAAACGGACGTAGCTGATGGAATACTTAACTTTAATCCTTTAATGATGAACGTTGGTTTTGACGGTACATAGTTCACATATCAATAGTAAATGATAATGACGCCTTGCTAGGTCGTAGCCAATAACGTAGCTGAAGGCTGTGCTAACTATCGTCTCGGAAAATGAGTGCGTATTTAGTCAGTGAACCATCGCTAGCAAAGTCGGTTGTACAACTGAGGAGAGTGCTAGGAAGTCTCTCTAGACCTGCTGTGTGGCGGCGCTCGGTCTGCAATCACTGATAGTGGCGACACGCGGGTCCGACGTATACTAACGGACCGCGGCCGATTTAAAGGCTACCACCTAGCAAGTGTGGTGTCTGGCGGTGACACCACATTTTGTGAACTGATATTCAGACTAGAGACCTTTGGAGAAAAGTGAGCCACTTGTATGAATATGAAGAGCTCGGATGGAAACCCAGTTCTAAGCAAAGAAGGGAAAGCAGAAAGGTGGAAGGAGTATATAGAGGGCCTATACAAGGGCGATGTACTTGAGGACAATATTATGGAAATGGAAGAGGATGTAGATGAAGATGAAATGGGAGATACGATACTGCGTGAAGAGTTTGACAGAGCACTGAAAGACCTGAGTCGAAACAAGGCCCCGGGAGTAGACAACATTCCATTAGAAATACTGACAGCCTTGGGAGAGCCAGTCCTGACGAAACTCTACCATCTGGTGAGCAAGATGTGTGAGACAGGCGAAATACGCTCAGACTCCAAGAAGAATATAATAATTACAATCCCAAAGAGAGCAGGCGTTGACAGATGTGAAAATTACCGAACTACCAGTTTAATAAGCCACAGCTGCAAAATACTAACACGAATTCTTTACAGACGAATGGAAAACCCGATAGAAGCCGACCTCGGGGAAGATCAGTTTGGATTCCGTAGAAATATTGGAACACGTGAGGCAATACTGACCCTACGACCTATCTTAGAATCTAGATTAATGAGAGTCAAACCTATGTTCCTAGCATTTGTAGACTTAGAGAAAGCTTTTGACAATGTTGACTGGAATAGTCTCTTTCAAATTCTGAAGATGGCGGGGGTAAAATACAGGGAGTGAAAAGCTATTTACAATTTGTACAGAAACCAGATGGCAGTTATAAGAGTCGAGGGGCATGAAAGTGAAGCAGTGGTTGGGAAGGGAGTGAGACAGGGTTGTAGCATATCCCCGATGTTATTCAATCTGTATATTGAGCAAGCAGTGAAGGAAACAAAAGAAAAATTCGGAGTAGGAATTAAAATCCATGGAGAAGAAACAAAAACTTTGATGTTCGCCGATGACATTGTAATTCTGTCAGAGACAGCAAAGGACTTGGAAGAGCAGTTGAGTGGAATGGATAGCGTCTTGAAAGGACGGTATAAGATGAACATCAACAAAAGCAAAACAAGGGTAGTGGAATGTAGTCGAATTAAGTCAGGTGATGCTGAGGGAATTAGATTAGGAAATGAGACACTTAAAGTAGTAAAGGATTTTTGCTATTTCGGGAGCAAAATAACTGACGATGGTCGAAGTAGGGAGGATATAAAATGTAGTCTGGCAATGCCAAGGAAAGCACTTCTGAAGAAGAGAAATTTGTTAGCATCGAGTATAAGTTTAAGTGTCAGGAAGTCGTTTCTGAAAGTAGCCATGTATGGAAGTGAAACATGGACGATTACTAGTTTGGACAAGAAGAGAAAAGAAGCTTTCGAAATGTGGAGCTACAGAAGAATGCTGAAGATTAGTTGGGTAGATCACATAACTAATGAGGAAGTATTGAATAGGATTGGTGAGAAGAGAAGTTTGTGGCACAACTTGACTAGAAGAAGGGATCGATTGGTAGGACATGTTCTGAGGCATCAAGGGATCACCAGTTTAGTACTGGAGGGCAGCGTGGAGGGTAAAAATGATAGATGGAGACCAAGAGATGAATACACTAAGCGGATTCAGTAGGATGTAGGTTGCAGTAGGTACTGGGAGATGAAGAAGCTTGCACAGGATAGAGTAGCATGGAGAGCTACATCAAACCAGTCTTAGGACTGAAGACCCCAACAACAACAACAGTCACATAAGTGAACTTATAGAAAGGAATGGACAAAGTTTCGAAAGACTATAACACACGTTTAGTCTCGAGAAGGAGACACTGACACGAATACACGAAGAAGGTACAATTACGCCGAGGGATAAAGCTGTCGTGATTGTCACGATACTTGAAACTAACAAAACTGCCAGTGGTAATTAACCGTGTGTGTGTGGCGCGATGTTTATAAAGTATCTAGCGAAAAGGTATAAAATTGTTCATCAAAAGTGGAAATTCAACGTGCCGCCTCCATCATTCTATGAATATTTGGTAATTGCTTATCAAAAACTTATGAACAATGACTATTTAACTTGGAAGTAAATTCGTGGACTCTTAGTTGTGACAAGGAAAGTTTGGACATACATAATACTACGACGCAATGTAATTAAGACATTGTTAAAGAGTATCTGTGGATCTCGTGTCATATAGAGCGAACAGTTTTATTTAGCAACGAACAAACAGCGACCAATACCATCTGCAATTGAACTTTTTCCTTCGCTTTTGGTGGTATGGACGATGCACATGAGGGAAGATTCATCAACTACTGCACTAAAGCGTTTACCGGGCACAAAATAATTCGATTTCAAACCATAAGAGAGCATCTGAGTGCGCATTTCGCATTAAGAAGGAAACTGTGCGGACTCGCAATCAAACGTTAATCACTACGCGAGGAACGATTTCTTAAGAGCTTTTTTTCCGATCTTGCCTCTCGTCAACCGACGGAGACATCCATCATCGCGCATCGCGTCTCGACTCCACCTACCGAGCTGTAGCAGTAACAGCTCCACGGCGTCGACAACACCAGTACACGGCGGAGGGGGGACGTCACTGCAGGCGAAAAGACGTTCAACTGTTGGGCAACAGACAGGCCAGGTGAACCAAAGGGCTATCAACAGTGTCTCAAAAAGGACCATTCCGAGGATGTTGTTGCGTCTGGTGCTGCGCAGTAGGCGTCTGGTTTATGCACACGAGATGACTGCTGTTCGTCGATGAAGAAGGCTGGAATCTGCAGGCCAATAACTGGACGTCCATTGAATGGTGACAGGTGGCCTTTTCAGATGAATCACGTTTTATGGATTTTTATATGACCACCCCGTATTACAGCCGGTCTTCTCTCTAACGGGTGCCTTAATCTTAGATTATTACGGCTATGGCGCCAAATATGAACAGTATTTTAAAAACTTAAATACTAATGCGAAGGGTTTCCAGAATGAGATTTTCACTCTTCAGCGGAGTGTGCGCTAATATGAAACTTCCTGGAATATTAAAACTGTGTGTCGCACCGAGACTCGAAATCAGGGCCTTCGCCTTTCGCGGGCAAGTGCTCTACCACCTGAGCTACCCAAGCACGATTCACGCCCCCTCCTCACAGCTTTACTTCCGCCAGTACCTTGTATCCTACTTTCCAAACTTCACAGAAGCTCTCCTGCGAACCTTGCAGAACTAGCACTCCTGGAAGAAAGGACATTGCGGAGACATGGCTTAACCACAGCCTGGGGTATGTTTCCAGAATGAGATTTTCACTCTGCAGCGGAGTGTGCGCTGATATGAAACTTCCTGGCAGATTACAACTGTGTGCCGGACCTGAAGTAAAGCTGTGAGGACGGGGCGTGAGTCGTGCTTGGGTAGCTCAGATGGTAGAGCACTTGCCCGCGGAAGGCGAAGGTCCCGAGTTCAAGTCTCGGTCCAGCACACAGTTTTAATTGGCCGGGTAGTTTCGCTAATGCAAAGGGATGGTAGAAGCAAACATCCGACTGAAATCAATCCATTGTTCAAAACATTTAAGAAAATAATGCTTCCAATATTATGTGGACACTATGTCGTGGCAGTTTTAGATGGGGAGTTTTTTGAAATATTCTGTGAGAAAGCGGTAGAGTTCGGGCATGAAGTACCACTGCCAACCGCTGCACACAATTGCGCTTTAGACGCTATCGCACGTTTTGTGTACTTCAGTTTGTTTTGTGTTGTGGATTGCTTGTTTTCTTTTTCTTATTTTGCAATGATTGAATACCCTGGTGCATAAAGGGATTCAAAATCGACTCTGACTACAACAAAAGGAATTACCGATCCCTATGAACGTTGTGTCAGTTCAGCTTTCGTGCACGCACAGAATGTGGAAGTCGATGGCAGCCGTTCCAGACGGAGGCGCGACAGTCCCTCGCACCCCTCGTCTCCCGGGCAGTACAAGTTCTTGTTTGTTCACGGTCGTGGTCGACTGCCACGATATGCTGCCCGTGTAATAAGCAGTCATGTAGATAAGCGAGAGAGAAAATCTAGATACAAAGTACATAGTACGCAGAAGTGTTGTTAGAGCAAAAACAATTACCGAGACACGGCGATAAGTTTTTGCAGCATAGTAACCTTTATGTAACCACAACGTCAGCGTTAGGTAAGCCACATTATAAAAGAGAAATTAAAAGCGCACTGCGGCTGACTTCAGCCTCAAGTTGTTGGCCGCAGCTGTTGGTGGGACCAATCACTCAGAGAGCGAGGACAACACGTAAAGGATGCACTAGGGCTTAAAAGAAATTTTGGCATTTCATACGGTTGTGCTATTCTCGTCATTTCGTAAAGAGACAACCTGTCACCTGATTAATGTCAGAAACATCTCTGCACTGCTCATAATTTGTTCATTATATGCTAAACTATTTTGATCATTTTGTGTTGAACTATCTGGACTGCCACTCTAGACTGTCTGCTGCTTACATGCATGCGTATTTGACTGTATTTTAATTACTTACGAAAACGGATGGTTTGAAGATGAACATTTAGTACGAGACTATGCACCACCAATAAATAAAGGACACAAAGTTGCTGATCTGTTTCCCTGCAGCATGCTGATATTGGTCGTAGCTGTATTTCACCAGCTACAAAGTATTTCAACGAAGATAGAGAGACAGTCACCAGTTGCACAAAAGAACTTTATTTGGTTCACTTTGCCGGTTCCAACTGTTGAAACTGATATCTTTAGAAGTGAAATAGGCTCAAGTCATTGGTAAGCCACCGCCAAAATAAGAACCAGACGGCAGCGTCTTTTGTTACAGAATGGAAATGTCTGTATTTATCGGAGCCTATTCCTCTTTTAAAGATGACAGTTTAAACTGCTGAAACGGGTAAAGTGAACCAAGTAAAGGTTTTTTGTGCATCTGGTGACCACCTTCTTACCTTCGTTGACATGCACACCACTCGCTGTGTTAGACATCCTGCATTCCTGAATTTCGGAGCATGGATACCAAGAAAAGTTACTTTGAATTTATTAACAGTGCTTCATAAAGAGTAGCGGTATTCTTTTGTATCTCATTTTGCACTTCGCAAATTACCCTACATTACTGACTCGCCCTACATATTGCATCAATATAATTGAGGCGCTGAGAACCGTAAGGATACCGTAGTAGGTATGCGTGCTCCTGATGTCTGTTCGTCTTACTGTGAACCAGATTTATCCATATTTGTTGCCCCATACAGTATATGTGATCAGTGACGAAAAGCTGTCTCACCTCTCTCACGGATATTCATTTCCATACGGCCCCAAAGCACAAAGGATAATTTTGTTGCTCTGCGCCATTCATTTTCTATCCTGGGTTGTCAACAAAATTAAGTATGTGTTGCAATAATACTTCATAATCGGAGGTATATGGACAGTTTTACCAGAATCTTAACCCACGGAACGTGCTTACGGAAAATAGTGATAACGAGGACCATGAAGTGTTGGGATAAGTCATAATTTTTGTGTGGTGCATTTAGTATCCGTTCTTTACGTTCTGACTCCACCTTTACATTAATTAAAAGTACAACTGTCAGACGACACTATTGTCTCTAGCCCACATGTGGAAATATTGTGAATTATAATTCATTAGCAGCGGAAAGCCGGCCAGTGTGGCCGAGAGGTTCTAGGCGCTTCAGTCTGGAACCGCGGGACCGGTACGGTCGCAGATTCGAATCCTGCCTCGGGCATGGATGTGGTTGTGTCCTTAGGTTAGTTAGGTTTAAGTAGTTCTAAGTTCTAGAGGACTGATGACCTCCGATGTTGAGTGCCATAGTGCTCAGAGCCATTTGAACCATTTGAACTAGCGGAAAAATACTCCTACCGGAGCAAGAAGTAAAGCGAATATGCTCCTGTTTGAAAGACATTGACTGAAAAGTGGAGTACCAGCTCCTCCTCCTACCTTCCTCAGGACTTTAAAAATTTTCCCAATGTTCTTGACATGTGATCAATATTCGTGCTCTTTCTAGGATGCTACTCACCTGTCACTCTCATAACCTCCCCTAAATGTATTTTGGTCACCCCAATAGTCTATCGCTATAAGTCGCTCACACCCACTCTCACTCACTCATTCAGCCGAACTCTTTGTCACTAACTCTTTGTGTCTCTCTATCCGTCACTGTCCACCGTCTCACTGTCACAGTTTCCTTTGTTCTCTCCTACTACTACTGTCTCCACTCACGGTCGCTCTCTTGCTCTCTTTTACTTCTACTGTTTCATTCATTCATTCCCACTGTGTTCTCTCTTCTCACTATCACTATCTCTCTGTTCATCGTTCTCATCCTCACAGACTCTGTCCTTCATTATCACTGCCTCTCACCCAATTCCACTTTTTTCTTCTCTTCATTCCTTCCCCACTGGCACTGTCTCGTTGACTCTTTTCTTAGCTGCAATGTCGACTATGATCCCTTCCTCTCATACTGGCATTGTCTCCTTCACTCTTTCTATACCGCAACTACTGTCTACTATCTTCCCGTGTTTGTTAGTTTCCCGCCCTTTTCTCACTACCACTATCTATTTCTCTCAGCATAAAAAAGCTCAAATATGTTCGCATGCTAAAATTTTGGAAAAATTTTTAAGAGCGCTGAAAAAGGTAGTTAGTACCCCATTTTTCAGTCAGTCTTTCGAACAGGAACATAATCGCATTCTTCGTGTCCCGATAAGAGCAATTTTCTTCTGGTTCCTTCTTTCCTTATCACAGCAGGTCATGTCACTCCTATGAAAAGAACATTTTGGGTAAGTAAAATATTGATAGTTTCCTTATGTTAAAATGAAATACGTAAAACTAATTTTACGCCTTGTACCGAATTTAACGTGCACAAAAAATTTTTACGCGGTTTAGTAATAAAACATGGGATTCTCAGAACCTATCTGATAATAACGGAGATAGTTTACAGCAATTTTTGCCGTGCAACGTCAGTTTGTAAACTATGTTTCGCCTCATACCGGATTTTACGTGCGTGCTTTACGCGTGCGTGTAAGGTAACTTTGAACCTCTGTATCTCGGAAACGGATAAATATATTAAGAAAATTTTCAAGGTTTGCGAGACCGGGATCATAGAAATATATATCCTAAAAATTTCAACCATTTACTGTGCACAGTCATCTTGGAATCCGCGGGTCGGTTTTGGTACGATAAAACGGGATTCACCTGCTGGTGCCTCCCTAAGCATCTTAATGCCCACCGTGGATCACATGTAATGCAAAACGAACCAACCGATTTTCTCCATTTTCCTAAGCAGGAGGCAGTGTGTGATATTTATACTTTGACCCTATAGTGTAGGACTATGACACTACGACGATCCTTCAGTCGGGCATAGAAACGGTTCCTAGCCCAAAAGCTGTCCACATCACTTGACCCTGCCTTTCTTTCACCAACAGAACCCGAGGTTATGACATATTTTTATGCGTTGGGTTTGGTCGTTTGAGGTAAGAGACCAAGGTCATCGGATTAGGGAAGGACGGGGAAGGTAGTCGGCCTTGCCCTTTCAAAGGAACTATCCCGGCATTTGCCTGGAGTTATTTAGGGAAATCACGGAAAAACTAAATTAGGATGGCCGGATGCGAAATTGAACCACTGTCCTCCTGAAGGGGAGTCGAGTGTGCTAACCACTGCGCCACCTCGCTCGGTTTATTCTTTGGGTTTCGGAACATAGTAAGTAATTCATGCTATTACATGCGTATCAACAAATACACTAATTACCATTAAAATTGCTACACCACGAAGATGACGTGCTACAGACGCGAAATATAATCGACAGGAAGAAGATGCTGTGATATGCAAAAGATTACCTTTTCAGAGATTTCACACAAGGCTGGCGCCGGTGGCGACACCTACATCGTGCTGACATGAGGAAAGTTTACGACCGATTTCTCATACAAAAAACAGCAGTTGTCCGGAGTTGCCTGGTGAAACGTTGTTTTGATGCCTCGTGTAAGGAGGGAAAATGCGTACCATTACGTTTCCGACTCTGATTAAGGTCGGATTGTAGCCTATGGCGATTGCGGTTTATCGTATCGTGATCCAATGACTGTTAGCAGAATATGGAATCGGTAGGATCAGGAAGGTAATACGGAACGCCGTGCTGAATCCCAACGGCCTCGTATCACTAGCAGTCGAGATGACAAGTATCTTATCCACATGGCTGTAACGGATCGTGCAGCCACGTCTCGGTCCCTAAGTCAACAGATGGGGACGTCTGCAATACAACAACCATCTGCACCAACAGTTCGACGACGTTTGCAGCAGCATGGACTATGAGCTCGGACACCATGGCTGCGGTTACCCTTGACGCTAAAAAAAAAAAAAAAAAAAATGGTTCAAATGGCTCTGCGCACTATGGGACTCAACTGCTGTGGTCATTAGTCCCCTAGAACTTAGAACTACTTAAACCTAACTAACCTAAGGACATCACACACATCCATGCCCGAGGCAGGATTCGAACCTGCGACCGTAGCAGTCGCACAGTTCCGGACTGCGCGCGAGACCACCGCGGCCGGCCCCTTGACGCTGTGTCACAGACAGGAGCGCCTGCGATGGTGTACTCAACGACGAACCTGGGTGCACGAATGGCAAAACGTAATTTTTTCGGATGAATCCATGTTCTGTTTACAGCATCATGATGGTCGCATCCGTGTTTCGTGACATCGCGGTGAATGCACAGTGGATGCGTGAATTCGTCATCGCCATAATGGAGTATCACCCAGCGTGATGGTATGGTGTGCCATTGGTTACACGTCTCCGTCACCTCTTGTTCGCATTGACGACACTTCGAACAGTGGACGTTACATTTCAGATGTGTTACGACCCGTGGCTCTATCCTTCATTCGATCCCTGTGAAACCCTACATTTCAGCAGGATAATGCACGACCACATGTTGCAGGTCCTGTACGGGCCTTTCTGGATACAGAAAATTTCCAACTGCTGCTCTGGCCAGCACATTCTCCAGATCTCTCACCAACTGAAAACGTCTCGTCAATGGTGGGCGAGCAACTGGCTCGTCAGAAGACGCCAGTCACTACTCTTGATGAACTGTGGTATCGTGTTGAAGCCGTGTTGGCTGCTGTGCCTGTACACGCCATCCAAGCTCTGTTCGACTCAATGCGTATCAAGGCCGTTATTACGGCCCGAGGTGGTTGTTCTGGGTACTGATTTCTCAGGATCTATGCACCCAAACTGCGTGAAAATGTAATCTCATGTCAGTTCGAGTATAAGATATTTGTCCAGTGAATACCCGTTTATCATTTGCTATTCTTCTTGGTGTAGCAATTTTAATGGTCAGCAGTGTATGTTCTTAAATATTTGTTATTATTACATAACATAATATATTTGTAAGTAGTGTAAAAGGTTGAGACTTTTTTAAATGATAATTCAGACCTATCAAACTGGTGGTTTGTCTATAAAATTGATTTTCACAATCATCTGTTTTTTCAAAACTTGTTCCTGTGCTTTGAGGCCTTACGGTTCTCAGTGTCTCAATTGTTTATTTTACATCTAGCCTACAGGGTGAACCTTAATTCTAGCGATAAATTTTCGGAAGTTATTCTTACATATTTTCGGAGTTTATTGGTTCTATGAACCCGTGATCTACCGTAGCTCGTTACGTAGTAATAAAGTAATTTATTCGGTTTGTTACCTAAATTACCCCTGTTTCTATATAAAAAAAGTTTCAACGACAGTGAAAAAGACTGTATTATGTAGTCACTTAACATTACAGTATAAGCAGACAGCAGTGCAACAAATTTGAGGTGCAGAACTACTTGCGATGTGGGAATGGCTCACCTTCGTCTCGCTATGCCGCACCTCACTGCGTTTGGTGAACCCAAGTCACAAGGACTTGAGTCGTATTACTGTTCGTTCTTGGGCATCACCTGCTACCAGCTTTGAGAAAGAAGCGGAAACACTTTCTGCGCAACCAACCCATCGTTTTAGACGACAATGCGTGGGCGCATACAGCGCAAGCTGTGGCTGCTCTGTTCGGCCGATGGGACTGAGAAGTACTGTACCATCCACCATACTCCACGGACATAAGACCTTCTGACTTTGATTTGATTCCGAAGATGAAGGAACCACTTCGTCGCATTCGCATCAGAACTGTTCCACAGATTCGACAGGCAGTAGACCGCTCCATTCGCACCATCAACAAAACAGGCTCTGCTAACGGTATACTACGTCTTCCACACCGCTGGAAACGGGTTCTACTCAAAGCTGGGATAACCATGAATCGCACCCGATACTAGAGTGTGTAACCCGTGGACAGGTTGGTTGCAGGCCCTTCAACTGTTCTCTTATAACTATCACACGGCCATCACTGGCATAGAGTGTCCAAGCCGTGGACAGGTTGGTTGCAGGCCCTTCAACTGTTCTCTTATAACTATCACACGGCCATCACTGGCACCAAGACAGTTGACTCGTAACGTAAATAAATGTGACACACAGGGCATACTCCAGGCTTCAAGATTTTGTAACTAAAAGTCTAAGAAGCCGATCTTGACTAGGGTATTGGACAGGTCACAGGTGACGGAAAGAAAACGTTCCACCAGGTACGGAGGACGGCTGCGAATACAGAATAGGTTGTTCCAGACCAAGGCAAAATAAAACCAAATCCACTTTTGTCTGTCTTGTAGGAAGCCGCAAAGTTGTTAATGTCTGTTCACTAGTGGTATAGTTGAAATTTATATTCTGGAACTAATCCTTCCGGTCTTAACATTCTGAGTTCACTCAATGAGTCTACTCGAACCCACCTGAGTCTACGTACAACAATCATGGATCACAATATTACCCCAAGTGGGCAATCCACAGCAAGTATTACTGGCGCAACTGGCCTTCAGGGCTCTGGAGTGGTCACGTTAAAATGCAGTGTGATTCAGCAGAGGGGTACAAAGAAGGAGCCTCCTACAAGATTGTGAGTCTAAAGACTGAAGACAGACACAATCGGGCGTACCGTAGAAACGGTGAAAGATATCACCGGCTAACCCTTCTAACACCAAATCAAGTGAAAGTCCAAAACCAAATTAACATCAAGATGCAACGGCCTTTATCAAGACCACCCCTTGTGACGACCTCGATAAATATTAAGTGATTCTCTAGTTATAAGAGTGTTTTATTAGCAGACATGTGCTATAAGCATAAGTGCGACGTATTGTTGGTTCAGGAAACACACCGGGGAGCCACCAGCCACAGACCTAAAACAGCAGGAATGGATTTGGCCATTGAAAGACCTCACGACAAGTCTGGGAGTGCGATTTTCATCACACCCGGGCTCAACGTAACATCAGCCGCAATGACAGATGTAAATACCATAGAGGTACTTACCATTCGCGCCCAGAAGTTCTCTGTGACGTCTGTGTACAAACCACCAGATGTGGACTTTGTTTTCCACGAACCAAACAATTTTACATATGACCATATTAATTTTGTCACGAGCGATTTCAACTCCCATGGTAAAGCATGGGGATATAATGAGACTGATGAGAATGGTGTACAGCTTGAATCTTGGGCTGACACTAATGACCTACAACTCATTCATGGCCCAAAACAGCCAGCATCGTTCAACAGCAGCAGATGGAGAAGGGGATATAATCCTGACAACATCTTTGTGAGTAGGAAGTTGGCAGCACTGTGGATGAAGGTTGTTGAAGAACCTATCTCAAGTACACAACACAGACCAGTCATTTGTAAATGACATGGTTAAACCAGAGGAGGTGCCTTCCTGAAGACGGTTTAATTTCAAAAAGGCAGACTGGCAGAAATTTAAAGAGCAATTGGACGAAGAGCTTGAGAAAATCCCTCCTCGACCAGATGAGTATGGTAGATTTATCGATCTTGTGAAAGGGATCTCAAGGAAAAACATCCCAAGGGGTTGCCGTACCCATTACATCCCGGGTCTGACCGGCAGCAGCAAGGTCTTACTTGACGGGTACCAAGAGCTGTTCACTAAGGACCCCTTCAGCGAAGATACGATGGAGGCTGGGGAGGAACTAATGCAGGCTGTTGCTGAGGATAAGAGATCACGGTGGTGCAAACTAGTCGAGAATCTTGACATGAAACAAAACAGCAGACGTCCATGGAAATACTGAAAAACTTAAGTGGGGACCCAACTGACCACCAGCAAAAGAACAACGGGGTAACAGCAAATCAGATTGCTAGCCAACTTCTGAAGAACCGGTAAACCAAAGGGAAAAGAGAAAGGGAAAGAGTTATACCCCAAGAACAAAAAGATTACGGACTCCTCAATGCTTCTTTCAGAGCAACCCGACTGGAAGACGCCATTCAGATTATGAAACTGAATAAGACCGCTGGAACTGATGACCTTAGAACGGAGCAGATAAAACAGTTTGGGCCCAAAGCTCGAAACTGGTTACTACAAATGATGAACGCCTGTATTAAAGAGCTGAGTATTCCAAAACTATGGCGGCAGGCGAGAGTGGTGGCTTTACTAAAGCATGGCAAGGAGATAAATGACCCCAAAAGTTACAGACCAGTGTCACCTCTATGCCATCTCTATAAGATACTGTAGCGGATGATTCTCAAACGGGTGGCAAATAATATAGATGGAAAGATCATAAAGGAACAAGCCGGTTTCAGACCAGGAAGATCTTGTTGTGGGCAAATACTTAATCTGACTCAACATATAGAATACGGGCTTGAAAAAAAATTAATAACTGGAGCAGCTTTCATAGATCTTATTGCGTCATACGACACGATAAACCACAGAAAGCTATTGCGCAAATTATATCACCTCACAGGGGACTGTAGGTTGACGATGGTTATTGGTAGTCTTCTGTAGAATCGAATATTTTATGTCAAGATGCAAGACTGTTCGTGTATGCTTGATGACACAGCTGTGGTGGTCCAGGGGTCCAATTTTGATGCAACATCTGGAAATCTCTCTAGAGCGCTTGAAGAACTGGCTCAATACTACGACGCCAATCACCACAAGCCAAACCCTGACAAAACCCAAGTATGTGCTTTCCATCTGCGCAGTAGAGATGCTGGAGTTGAGCTGGACGTTACATGGCAAGGTAAGAAGCTAAAGCACTGTCCAACACCTAACTACCTTGGGGTTGTACTTGAAAGAACGCTTTCCTTCAAGACGCATTGCCAAAACACCAAGGCTAAAGTCTGCTCCAGGAATAACATCATTCGCAGGCTGACAAACTATGAATTGGGAGCTCAACCATCAGTACTGAGAACATCAGCACTTGCTCTGTGTGTTTCTGCAGCAGACTATGCAGCCTCAATATGGGAAGCACCTGCACATGCTAAACAGGTTGATGTAAGTGTAAATGAGACTATGCGAATTGTTACAGGCTGTCTCAGACCCACACCAACGGGTAATTTGTACCTACTTGCTGGAATTGCCCCATCCAAGATCAGAAGGCAGGTGGCAGCGGACGCTGAGAGAACAAAGAAAGAAACAGATTCTCGACACGCACTGAATGGGCACGTTACTCAGGCTCGGAGGCTTAAGTCTGCAAGAATCAAAATCCTTGACGGTTCACAAGAAGATGATAGAGTCCGTAAATGGGAGAATGAACAAACCGCACTGCAGATAATACCAAAAGAGCAAATGGCACCTGGAAACAAACTTCCTTATACATTGTGGAGAACACTAAATAGGCTGAGGGCTGGTGTACCCAGATGCAAAACTGATCTGCAAGTGGGGACTGCTGACTAACGATGACGACCTTCTTTGCGGATACGGAGGGGTACAAGACGAGGCACATCTGCTCACGTGCCGACTACTGCCAGAGCCCTGCAGTTTTAGTGACCCGCTACAAGCCAACGACAAAGCCGTAGCGGTGGCTAACTATTGGAAAAATAAAATTTGATCTGGACACGGAAAAGTAAAGTAAAGTAATTCAGCAGGGGAAGTCGGAATCCACTCGCCAACTTAAAATCAAAATAAATCCGTTCTTGCAACACTTAACACACAAACACTTTCACAACCAGGTAAGCTTCATAAATTGGGAGATACATTTAAAAAAACCGGAAGATTCATATTTTGCTCTTCAAGAAACAGGAATGACGGACAATCACACCATGGATTTTGGTTATTATCGTCTTTTTAAAAGTAAAACTGGTAAAAGAATACTTAATAATACACCACATCTGGGAGTTGATTTTGCAGCCTCCAAAAATATTTTAAATTCAATAACGGAGATAAAACCGATAAATTATAGACTAATGACAATTTCTCTTAAATGCGCAAATAAGTCATACACTTTAATTAATGCCCACATACCATTCAATGACGATTACCGTAAAAAAATCTGAAGAAGTTAATGAAGCTTGGGAAACTTTAAAATGCATCATTTCGAAAATTCCCTCAAAGGGTGTTAAAATTTTATGGGTGATTTTAATGCTCAGTTAGGTAAAGAGAAAAAAATAAGAAAACGGTGGGTGGATTTCCTGGGCATTAATGGGCAAACCAAAATGGTCAAAGATTTGTTGAAACGTGCAAAAATTTTAATCGTAAAATCATGTCAATACATTTTAAAATATCCCTTCTAAACAAAAACTTGGCGGGCATTCAATACATCTATTGGGGAATTTCGATTTGATCATGTAGCAATTTCATACCCAAACAACAAAGAAATATAGATTCTGACCATTATTTAAAGCGTATAAAAGTAAAACTTTTACCTAAAAAACTTTTGAAAACAGACAAATTTTACCCCAGAATTTTGCACTGTTGAAACAACCCCAGCTCTAACAAGCGAACATGACAAAAAACAATCCAACAATTGACAAAGCCTGAAAGAAAAGTTAATCACAACAGCCCAAAATTTGAAACTTCTTGGCATATTAAAACTGTGTGCCGGACCGAGACTCGAACTCGGGACCTTTGCCTTTCGCAGGCAAGTGCTCTCCCAACCGAGCTACCCAAGCACGACTCACGCCCCGTCTTCACAGCTTTACTTCTGCCAGTATCTCGTCTCGTACCTTCCAAGCTTGGGTAGCTCAGCTGGTAGAGCACTTGCCAGCGAAAGGCAGAGGTCCCGAGTTCGAGTCTCGGTCCGGCACACAGTTTAAATCTGCCAGGAAGTTTCATATCAGCGCACATTCCACTGGAGAGTGAAAATCTAATTCTGAGCACAAAATTTAATTACGCTTCGAAAGAAACAAAAACACCCTTGGTGGAAAGCGGACTGTGAAACAGCGGGTAAAACTAGGCATGAGGCATTCAAAATTGGAATAATAACAAAACTGAAAATTCGTACAACACCTTTCCAACTGTAAGAAAAGAACTTCTAAATTAATCCTACAGACTAAAAGAGACTCTGAAAATGCCCAACTTTTAGAAATCGAAAAAGACTTCCAAAAGAACAATACAAGAAACTTCCATAAAACATTCAAAACAAAACTAACTGGTTACCGACCTGAAGGTATTTCCTTCAAAAATGGAAATCGTTGTTTGGTACTTAACAACCAGGAAAATTATAACATACTTGATACCTATTTTGAAAAACCATAAGACTGTCCAGAACCAGCGAATAAATTCCAACCGCAGAAAACTGATAACGCTAACCCTGACTCTAAAGAACCTGACAAAATCGAAATAATTAAACAAATTAAGAGACTTAAAACAATAAAACAACCGGATAAAACGGTATAATTGCAGAACTACCAAAATGAATGGCACCCACTGGACTGAGAAAACGAATAGTAGAATTCTACGAAAACAGAAGTAAGGCCAAAACTGAGCCAATTAAATGGATCGCTGCGATTAAGGAGGATCTTAAAGTAGCCGGTATAACTCAGGCAGACGTTACAGATAGAAAAACATTCGGACAGAAGATATTTGCTTGGAAAGTTGGTCAGAGGGAAATTAGAAAACTGACTTAACGCCGTGGTCTGATAAAAGAAAGAGACTTCATTGTGAAACGATAAAACAAATTTGAACGCTATAAAAGAGATCACTCAACTAATAGGTCATATCTAAGGAAGGGCAACCACAAAAGTGACAATGAAGGATTGCACCTCGCTTGGGCCTATTGGGTCCACACGTGATTATTATTATTAATAATAATAATAATAATAATAATAATAATAATATAATAATAATAATAATAATAATAATAGAGCATACATAGCAGAAGAAATCATCTACTGCACAATCACACTGTTGACTACAAATTACTGGAAACAGTAACTACAGCACAGTACCTGGCGTTAACCATTCGGAGCGACCCTAATTGGAATGATTACATAAAGCAAATAGTTTGAAAGGAGGTTAACGACTGAAATTCATAGGAAGAATCTTAAAGAAATGTAATTCGTCCACGAAAGAAGTGGTTTACAAAACACTGATTCTACCGATTCTTGAATACTGTGGACCCTTACGGGTTGGATTGATGGAAGAGGTACACAAGGTCAAACGAAGCGCGTTTCGCCACGGCATTCGGCGTGAGTGCGCTACGGAGATGCTGAACAAGACTCCAGTGTTAGAAGCTACAATGAGGCGTTTTGCATCACACAGAGCATAACGACTGAATTATGCGAGAGAGTAAGTTGCGGAAAAAGTCGGGCAACATACTACTTCCTCGCACAGCAGTAGTGTCAGAAGTATCCACCACCACTCACCGTCAGGTGTCTTTTGTAATATACGTAGAATTAAATGTCAAATCTTGAATGTGGTGGCTGTAAGAAAGTTTTCCATCTATAATGAATTCTTACTCTGCGGCAGATTGGACATCGGGACCATTGCCTTTCACGGGAAAGTGCTCACAGACTGAGCTAGACAAACACGACCCACAGTCCCTGCTCAGCGTTTTATTTCTGTCAGAACTTGCCGCCGTCGAAAGGCAAAAGTCCCGCGCACGAGTCTTAGGTCGACAAATAGTTTTAATCAATCAGGAATTTTTTTGACAGCTATCTTCATTCTTGATGTATTAACAAGTTAGACTTCACTGTTATTTGAACAGTGAAACATTTTATTGGAAGTAATTTCACGTGGACATTATTCCTGTGTAGGGGACTTTAGACATTAGTGCGCCGTTACTGTGCTATGCAGAAGCAGGTTTTCTTACTAAACGGGATCTGCCGATTCCACTTTGCCTACATCTGGTATAATTTCGGTTTCAAATTTTATCACGAATGTTTGATACTGACCATCTTGTTGTCAGTTTTTCGTCGCATGGAACTTGACTTCCAAATTAACAATAAAACTTGACGAAAAATATTTCCGTCTATAGAATTTGCTTTTGAAGAATCCTTCAATAAGAGAGTCCTCACATGTCCAATGGCGTCAGCAGAAATTTATCCAATAGGGGGAAATTACATTCTTGTTATAATTGATTTAGCTTATGAAATAATTCGGCAGAACGTACACTAAACGTATTTACGTCAAACGATTGGTAGTTTCGGCTCGATATTTTTCTGAAGGTAGATAATTTCGATAGCTAAATGGTAAGCATACTTCATTCATATATGTAAAATACATGTTTCATATTATGAATATGAATGTAGATTCTTTCTTTTCGTTTTAAAAATCTAAGATTACATTTTCCATACGATTAAATCCAGCGTATCCAAGGAGTTGGAAAATAAAGCTAGAAGTATTCGCAATAACTGTTTTCGTTCATATGCTAACAACATTAGTATGACATGGAAAATAACAAAATGATGAAATAAAAAGAAACTGAAATTTGAGGAAACCTTGCTGGTTATTAACCAAGATAACCAGCAGAAATTTCACTGATTTATTCTCTTCAAAGTGAGGAACAGGATGTTTACTTCAAAAATGGTTATTCAATGTTGCCGCCTTCTACAATATTTCGTTTGCTACAAAACTTAGCATCACATCATTTCACTACATTTATTGAGTTTTTTCACGGCTTCAATTTTTCAGAGTCGACTGGCATAACTTCCCTCGGTTTCATTTGGTGAATTGTAGCACAGACCAGTATTCCAAACAACCTTTTAACAGACTAGGTCTGAACTAAGAAGATCCTCTTCTTCCCAGTTACCCACAACGTGCAGCCCTCAAAACATGATATCTGAATTCGTTATCTTATAGCTGCGTCTTGCTATCGGTTGCACTCCATGGTGTTCGATAAGGTTCCGATTCCTGGAGTGGAGAACTTTCTGGCTTGAAATTTCTCTTTTTCCCCTTCGTTTTACCGCTGAATATGAAATTCTTCTCTTTTCTGTTCGGTGCGTTTGGGTCCATAGACGAAGTATGCAAAACCATGATTTTCATGGTCTAGTGCAATCGCTAGCGCTTCGAAAACAGAGTGTGGTCTCAACAGGCCATGATGGTTCTTCTCCGACCACAGACCATTGTTAAAACCACTGCTGCCATTAAGTTGTGCAACAGGAGGGGTTGTTGTCCTTGTGGAAACCGGAAATGGATTTTGGATAGGAATACTGCAAGCAGATTTATTTTGTGCTGGGAATACGTTTCCGAAATGCGCGCACCGGGGTGCTTGAATAATTTTTGTTTTGCCTTCTTTTTTTAGCGGCACACACCGAGTTCCCAGAATTGATCCCCATTGTAAACCGATGCGTAGTACATAGCTGCATGGTTACGACATCTTTGTGGGCGTCTCCGTTTTAGTAACGTCGATTACCGAAGTGTTTACCATATCATGTGAATAGCCTAAACGAGGACGCCTATAGAGTATCTGACTATAGGAATGGTCAATATTTAGCGATTT
Organism: Schistocerca gregaria; assembly: GCF_023897955.1. Lineage (NCBI taxonomy): Eukaryota > Metazoa > Arthropoda > Insecta > Orthoptera > Acrididae > Schistocerca > Schistocerca gregaria. The sequence goes on from NC_064927.1 coordinate 261,127,644, forward strand.
GCCCCAGCTGCTCCTCTCGCATATACTGTATGGTCTGCACAATTTTGTTTTGCTTTCATTTAATCGAATTGTTATGTTCGTCACGATTTGGAACATCTTCTAAACTTTTGACACTAATTAAGACTATAGAAACAAGGTCTTCTCCTGATGTACTTGTAACAAACAAGGTATTTTGGTGCCTGGAGCAGGAGGTCTTTGTCAATCCTACCTTTGGATTTCCTTTAATACTATTTCCATAGAAACTTTTATCCCCAAACGCATACTTTTTTGAAAGAGAAATACCAATATGTATACATTTAGACTTGTAAATGTTTTACAATACCAAAATATTGTCATACAATTTTTCATCCCCCGTTTCCCCCCAAAGGGGTTCAATTTCCAGAAAAAGTGATACACGTATTTTTTATTTCCAACCGAGAAATTTTCATACATTTAGCTTTAAAAATGCTTTCCTAATGAAACCTTTTCATAAAACATTTCATCGCTTGTATCACCCTCTTAGAGGCGGAATTTTCAAAACCACTGGAACACGAATTTTTTTACTTCTAACCGAGTTCTCAGTTACTAATTTTTAGAGTGTAGCTTTAAAAATACATTAGTAGTTGTTTAATAATTTATTTAAAAGAAAAACTTTCGCTCATTGTATCACGCCCTTAGGGGTTAAATTTCCATAAATGCTGACCGAGAAACAAAATACCACTTCTTGTAAGTTTAGCTTAAAAATTGCCTTACGAGCGAAAAATTTTTTGCAAAAAGCCTTTCATCACCTATTTTTTGCCATTTTAGGGGTGAAATTTACAAAAATTTCTTCTTCAACGATGCCTACAGTACAGCATCAACACCCTATCCAAATTCTAAATTTCTCTGCTTAGCGATTAGAGCTGGGCGATGACGAGTCAGTCATTCTGGACACTGCCTTTTGTATATACGAATGTGACAGAAAAGATCATTTGAAGCAAGCTGGAAAGTTGTGGTAAGCTCTATGGGACCAAACTGCTAAGGTCATCGGTCCCAAGGCTTACACACTACTTAATCTAACTTCAACGAACTTACGCTAACGACAACACACACACCCATGCCCAAGGGAGGACTCGAACCTCCGATGGTGGGAGCCGCGCAAACCGTGGCAAGGCGCCCGAGACCGTATGGCGTCATTTTAAGCAAAAAAAAAAGTGTATTAAAAATGAACTCTAAAATGTATACTCCAAGAGGCATGAGCACTACTTCATCTTCGGTACTGTGGAAACATTTTCTTGTACTATATGCTCCTTTGCTTTCCATACTTTGGGAGGAGGTAGTATGGACTAAAACAAGAAAATAACTGTCTACTAAATATGAGCTTTAAAATGCATTCTTTAAGAGCTATGAGCACTTGTTCGGCAGTAGAGACGTCTTTCGCATTAGCGAAGATGAACAAGTGACCGTAGCTCTTAAGTTACGTATTTTGGATCCCTTGTTTAGTAAACTTTTTTTGCTTCGAATGATCGTTCCTGCCGTAACCCTGAATAGTGGCCATTCTTCCTGGGACACGATCTATAGTGGCACGAGACGCTAAGGTTGATTCCTGGAGAACAAAATATGTTCATCTCCACCGCTTGGCTGACAAGTCGAGAACAGGTGATAACGTAAGGTATCGTAAAACTGTTGCCCGAAGTATTTTCGCTTCTGCCGATGCCTGTTAAGTGGAGACTAACGCCGAGATGAACAGCAAAATGGCTCTGAGCACTATGCGACTTAACATCTGTGGTCATCAGTCGCCTAGAACTTAGAACTAATTAAACCTAACTAACCTAAGGACATCACACACATCCATGCCCGAGGCAGGATTCGAACCTGCGACCGTAGCAGTCGCGCGGTTCCTGACTGAGCGCCTAGAACCGCGAGACCACCGCGGCCGCCGATGAATAGCACAAACATTATGTGAATACGTCACGCACAGTGTTTAGGGGACCGAACGGGAGTCTTGTGTACTCACCTGTTGCCTGGTAACCGCACAGATCGCCACTTCGGGAATGCAGGCGCCGCCCCCTCCGGCCGGCAAGATAGACGAACTGCAGCCGCTATCGCGGTCATCGGGCAGTGGCTTATCGCAGCCGAGCGCCTCTCGGTAAGCGGGCATCGCTGTGCAGATAACGTGGCCTCCGTCACCCAACAGCCCAGCTGCCAGACTGTGTTGTGGCTCGCTGCGCCCCCTCCGCCGACACGGGCGCCCGGCCTTGCCACCGCGGCTAAAAGCTCACAGCATACCGGTTTGCGCGCACCGCCACAAAGGAGCGGTGCTACCTGTTACACAATTGTTGCAGCGACATCGCGTTACGTAAAAGAAGTGAGAGGAAGTGGCTTCCACCAATTGGTTGGGGTCATATCCCGTACGAAGGTGTAGGAGAAATAAGCTTTTAGTTCTAGCTGAGAACCATTAGCTCATAACATGTTTCTGATCCCTGTGGAAGGCATCACCAGTCGGTTTGGAGCGCTGCGGCTGGCGTAGATCAGATATCAAAAAATGGCTCTGAGAAATATGGGACGTAACTTCTGAGGTCATCAGTTCCCTAGAACTTAGAACTACCGCGGTCGCGCGGTTCCAGTCTGTACCGCCTAGAACCGCTCGTCCACCCCGACCGGCCAGATCAGATATCAAGCAGCTATGAGACCCCCCCCCCCCCATCTTTGACGTGTCATGGTAGCGAAATAGTCTATATGTGCCAGAAGGTCATATGGACAACGTTTTAAGATGACATGACAGAATATCACAGAGCAGGTATCGTGTCTGGACGCGTTCATACCTGCAAAGTGGCTGATGCTACTCGATTTATTAGTGTACCAGTGCGGATTGTACAGCGTGTCCGCAAAGAACGGTGAACCAGTTGCAGCATCGTAACACGGCGTAAGGTTAGTGGTCTGAACAAACGTCCTAACCGACAAGGTGAAATACCCCACCGCTTCGGGCAGAATCGAGAGTCTTTTTGCCATAGTAATAAAATAATGACCATATCAGGTTGCCAGCATAATTATTATGACCTCAGTAGGGAGCGGATAGGCAAGGGCATTGATGACGCCAACTGCCCTTATTTGTCGTATAAACTGATGAGCCGCAACACTATGACCAGATGCTTCGGAAACGCTCCTTCCCAGACGCCGCACTGTAAGCGGGAACAAATCATCCCAGAACGCAGTACAGAGCTGCACCGTATCGACAACAGATGTTCGAAGGGGCATCCGAAATGCAAAGCACGCTTTCACAAGTCGCATCATGGACTGCCACACTCTTTTGCACGTTCCAGCCGCTCTCCGAATACCGCCACAGATGTCGTGAACGCGCTGTTGAAGGAGCTGCACATCAGGGCCGGCCATAGCGGCCGAGCGGTTTTAGACGTTGCAGTCTGGAACCACGCGACCGCTACGGTCGCAGGTTCGAATCCTGCCTCGGGCATGGGTGTGTGTGATGTTCTTAGGTTAGTTAGGTTTAAGCAGTTCTAAGTTCTAGGGGACTGATGACCTCGGACGTTAACTCCCATAGAGCCATTTGAAACATTTTTTGCTCACATCAGGAACTGGTTCAGCATGCACAACGCTTTTCAGATGGCCCCACAGGTAAAAATCCAGGAGGGTTAAGTCCGTGACCTGGTAGTCAATGCTACAAATCCTCCACGTCCCATCCAACACCCGGGGAAGATGTTGTTCAGATAATGCGGAAGTGGGGTGGTGCTCCGGCATGCAGAAACTTCACAACCTAAAAGACGCTTCTAAAACAGTCCAGGCAGTGCATTCCGCAGAAAATCGAGGTTCGTTCCTCCGTCGAGGCATTGTGGCGTAATAACCGGTCCATGTATGTGATTGCCAAGAATCCCTGCACACACACTGATGCAGAGCCCATGCTGATGAGACACCTCAACCATTCCCCGAGGATTGTCTCTAGCCCACGGATGGCGATTTTGCAGACTGATGATTCCAGTTCTGGTGAATGGAGCTTCGGCGGTAAAGAGAGCTCATGACGGAAATCCCTTAATTGTGATGGCCTGGTGCGAAAACCATAGACAAAATCCTTCCCGTAGAGGGAAATACGCTGCCGATAATCATTGGGCTTCGTGCAGGTGATAGGGAAGTAGGGGTTGTCATGCAGGATACACATAATCGTCCTTTGCCTTAGACCATGTTGGCGGGCAAATTGTCCTGTAGAGCCTGGTCCTCCAAATCTTATGTACGCAGAATCCGCCGCCTCCCTGCACGGTTGTATGAAAGGACCCATGATCCGACAAACGCACAGAATCGGCTTGAAACGTTGTTTGATATGGTAGGTGTCTGTGAGACTAGCTGTTTCGGTATAGACGTGCTACTTCTCGACAGTTTCCATCTGCGTGGCCGTACACAAACACCATCCCGGCTTGTTTCTGACATAAATACCTGATCGTTCTGCTGCTTACCGTACGCTGCGTCAATCACACAGAGTACAAGACACGGCACATGGTCGGAAGAACTTCCATTCGTCAGCGCCATCTACCGCGGCAACGATGCGTTTCCTGACACCTTTTCTCCTCTATTTCCACTCAGTAACAGATCCCTGCAGCTTGTCGGTTTTGTTAATGTCCACCCAGCATCAGTGATCTCTCTGCCGCATGTGCCAGCAAGCCTCCAGGAAGCTTTATATTTCGTGTAGGGCATTGGTCATTATGTTGTGGATCATCGATGTGTATATGATCTGCCAGTAAATATGCTGCTTTAAAAAGAGATGCGTTGCTGCCATCTAGCGTTCATATGCCACAAAGAATAACTACCAGTGACCTCTACCTTCACTGGATATCGGACTGAAGCTGTTTGGGCTTGTGCGCCAGAGACCCTCGTACTATGTTTCTAGGTTAGTTACAAAATGGCAGCCACGAAGTGTTCCTACAACGCAAATGAAAAAAATCAGTTATTGCGGACACAGAGCTTGTTACATTAATTTTTTCATTTTGATGCACAAGAACAAAATGAAGTGCTTCAGAACTAGTTGAAAGCGGTGATTGCTCTGATATATAATTTCAAGATTCGTGTATGATTTGGACACTGATAGACTGATCAGAAAGTTAATTCTGCATTATTTCACTTACGCTTCAGTCATACATTGCGTTGTCGATGAGAGCAATGCCGTGGGGTGCGAGATATTTCTGGATTTGGAGCCAGACTAGTCCATCATGAGATTCAGTTTTGTGGAGACTGCAATAGCTGAAGCATCACGTAAGGATTAGTGTAAGAGGTAGATAAAAGATGGTGCAGAGAGTACCAGTTCCATGAGAAACTGTGGGAGTTTAGTAGGATGGTCTCAATAGTTGCCGACACAGGAGCCAGCGCGCAAAATTTCCTAGGTTAATTTATCGATATCTGATAAAGTGTAATTCAGATTTAATTGCCCATCATGCTAAATATACTCTAAATAGCAAGCTTTAGTCCACTAATTTTAGATTTCATTTTATAATAAATTTACGATATTCAGAAGCATTCTTTAACAGTATTAATCCAGTTCTAACTCAATAGATTCAAGATGTGTCAGTGTAAATAAATGGCTACAAATCTGATGATAAAATCTTCTCGGGCTGACAGCCGAATCAGTGTGCTGTTCTCCAGCAACGTTTCAGCAAGTTTCTTACTTACCAACTTCGCTTGAGTGTGGCAAGTATGAAGCTTGCTGAGACGTTGCTGGAGGTTACACATTGACTCGGCTGTCAACCCGAGAAGATTTTATCATCGAGATTCACCGAGAAAGCCTGCGTTCTCAAATATGGCTGCAAATCTGTCAGTACCAAGAATATCGATACAAAGCCTCGATAATCGATGCTGACTCACATGCTACAAGTCCGCCATCTCGTGTTATGTGCGTAACATTCATATGTATATCGAAGTAATTTGTGCAGTGAATTACGCTGGAAATCGGTGACAAAATACAATGTGCAATAGTGTAATACTAAACAAAAGCTTCGACATTACATCAGTGATGCAAGTGATGCTGCAAGGTGATGAAATCGTAAGTGATCAACTGCCATATAAACTCAGTCCACACACAACTGCTGTAAAACTATCTGCCACGCATACAGGCTGTGATATCATACGTAGTCAACAAGAAAGAAAAAAAAACCGGCTGAAGACATCACTGACATCGATTTCTGGCTATCCGTTGCCCACCTCCCCCTCCCCCCCCCCCAAATGCGGCCCAGCCACTACAATAACAAGAAATGGACAAAAACTTCTAGGTTAATCTAGTTGAAGACAGTTTATTTTTAAATAACATTTATCTGTCTGAAGAAGAACATTTATCTGCCTGAAGATGAACAGAAAATGTTCGAAACGCGTTGTATTATGTTGGATTAAACATAAAACAAAAAATAAAAAAGTTACTGGTAGCAGAAATTATAAATAAATAATTATCCCATACAGTCATGATCCACAAACGAAGCCAATGTAGTCGAAAATAATCCAATTCTTTGATTTGTTAAAACGCTACAGACCTCTCTAAATGAGAGTATTTGTGAAATTGTCGTAAGGAAAGGGAAAATTGAAACATTATAGTAAAGAAACCAAAAGTGGTAGATATCTGAATTTACTTTTAATAAATACCTTGTTCCAAATACTATGAGACATGATTAATACGTATGCATTTTTGAACTATTCCTTTTTTTGGAAAAATAAATTATGAAAATTTGTAACTTTTTGCGAATTTCCAATGCTTTCAAGATATGAATAGTCACAGGATGTTAATTATTTTGAGAAATGATAAAGAGGAAAAACTGCTAACTGTCAGCTATGACATTAATGCATGACATTCTTAGAATGCCAAAACATTTGTGCATAAAAATGAAACAATCTCAAATTTTTTGGTTATTTAAAAATTATTTCCTTCAAAACCTCCATCCTAAATGCTTTAAAAATTTCATGGTATGTTAGGTGCTCATTGTACTTAAGGAATGTAGAAAATGTGAGAAATTTTTAGGTAGACTTAGCTCTATTCTCAAGGTCAAAAAATAGAGGACATTTGATCCCTGGTTTTAAGTAAATTCATGCAAAACTGGTATTTCTGAATCAAAGTAATTCCTTTACAACATTATAAGTGAATGGGAAAACAATCCATAATTTTATTTGAAAGCATTTTATAACAAAAATGAGATATTTATACCCTTTTTATGACATTCTTCACGGATTATTATTGTGTTCTATCATGATTTTACTTGTTCATGAGTTTCAATGAATTACAATTGCTTACAATGGAATAATCAACACTGTACTGTTGAAAAGAGTTCATTTGTTTTCTTTTTTTTTCATCTTCTTCTCATTCAACTTGTATAGCCAAGCTGAGATTGCACACGGACAACTACTTGGGAAACGGGAACTGCACACTGATCTTTTGATTGTGACCATTTGAAAGCATTAACAGGGCCATGAGGTGCCTTAGAGGAGACAGTTATATCTTGCAGCTCATGAGAGACAATTACTATCTGTTCCAACCACCAGTGATTGTTATACATACAAGAAATGAAATTGAGTCACTACAAAGTCTTGTAATGTAACTGTGGTCTCTGCAGTTCGTGGAGAACCGTTCTTGCAGTGCATGTGCCACTCCGGGATGCAACCCAGTAGTGACTTGATTCAATTCTTACCATAGGCTTCACAGCATACTACTCTTCTCTATTTTTTAAACGGAATTTCCTTAATGTACTTTCATCTAGAATTAGGAGATTCATATTCGTTACTAATGTTAATATGGTGTGTACAAATCCAACAGCATCTCTTATAGCACCAACAGCTTCATGCTGCAGATTATATCTTATTGCAAGATCACATGCAATTTTCCCATGACCTGTTGCTGAAAATATCCAATTTTTTGACTTAATTCCTGTACTACAGTGTTGACCAAACTCCTAAAGCAGAAAGTGGTTTTTAAAATGAGATGCTGCACCATCAGTCACTTACACATGTTTACGAAATGCATGGCCCCTGGATGCTATGTCGTCAATTATCATGCTGACAGCGTAGCATTCTTGTGCACTGTCATGAATGGGTTCATCACTCACAAAAGCAAAACAATGTGATGTTGCAAGGGATTGAGCAACACATGTGAAAATTGACTTGTGACGTGTGCCAGTGGTAACTTTGAATTTAGTTTTGCAAAGCAACAGACCAGTTCTCAGCAAAGTCGAAATGAATAACTAATGTGTTAGTATTGTGGGATGTGGCTGATTTTACTTCTGCTATGGCCTGTCTTGGAATCCTACAGACACGACCCAATGTCTAACCTCTGTAACAGACTTCTCTGGCTTTGCTGTCTTCTTCACCAACTTTTCTCCATCCCACAACGCATATAATACGCTATTGTTAGTATCTTGAAGGCGCAATGCTGCAATAGCACCGGGACACACTGCACACTTTTACAACCAACATTTATCTTGCGGCTCTTGACGTATACTCAGAGGCATCAGGTCCATCTCTGTGTACTTCTTTCCTGTGAAACTGGTTATGGTGAAACAAACAATTTTTAAATTAGTGCAGTAAATAGACGCGCATATTTTCTTCACTGGCTGGCATTTTACCCGTTTTGGTTGTAAGGAGTAGAATTTTGAGAGATAATTTTTGAATTCGGGTTGTCCTGTTTCATTAGGATATAGGCTTCTCTTATTGATCTTGTCATATATCATGTCAACTCATTAACTTTTTCGCTATATTCAGTAACAGAGATAACATCAATGTGGTTAGGACTCTGCCTGCTGCAATCTTTATGATCACATATGTGATGTTTCAGAGCAACAGCAAGCGTATCATCTTGCAACGGATGCCCCTAGTAAGAATCTGGGCATGTCCAAATAACTTTCTCATTCTTTATTTTACGAGCTTTTGAAATCAAATAATGTGAAGAATTGGTTATGTATTTCCGTATCTGCTGCTTAGAGTAGTTAGGTATCTGGTATGAGTATCAGTAACTGTACCTTCTCAGTATAGATGGCTGTTGAGATAGCAGTACTTGGATTTTGAAACCGGGCTCCACATTTCGTGCACATATCACTATCTTCAGGTTCTGCACCAAGTGTATCTACATTATACACTTGACAAAGGTTTGAAGATGTGTCTTGTATAAAACTTGTCTCAATTTCTCCCACTTTTCTTTTTACATACTGTTCTTGCGATTCTTACCTTTACTGGACGTTTAAGGAGAGATATGGTAGGGGATACAGCAGAAATGATAACATTCAACGCATCAACAACTTCACACACAGGAATATAAACACCTACACTGTCTTCTTCAGTTTCGCATTTAGGTGATGGTAATCGTTTAGGGTGATTGACACTAACTTACTTCTTTTAATGAGCGTAAATTCCTGCACTATGGGTGTGATGCTAAGACCGTTACTCGAGGACCAAAATATTTCGGCAATACTTCTGACAGATTTTCACTTTTCTTAAACACCACCGTCTTGTGTCTTTTTTCATAATCCACTCACCTCAGCCGGCCGGAGTGGCCGTGCGGTTCTAGGCGCTACAGTCTGGAGCCGAGCGACCGCTCCGGTCGCAGGTTCGAATCCTGCCTCGGGCATGGACGTGTGTGATGTCCTTAGGTTAGTTAGGTTTAATTAGTTCTAAGTTCTAGGCGACTGATGATCTCTGAAGGTAAGTCCCATAGTGCTCAGAGCCATTTGAACCACACACCTCACTCTTTCGCTACTTTATTTCCTGACTGACGTTCCTCCAACGCGGGTGCGACACCTAGGGCTCATGGGCTACAAAGTGGCGGCTGAAATTCAACGCTACAAAGAGCCAGGCAGTGGTCTTCACCCGAACTCTCCTCCCGCCAGGGCTAACGCCGGTAGAAATCCTGGGAGACCCTATCCCATGGAGGGGTACGGCGAAATACCTAGACCACAGGCTCACCTGGATGCATCAGATCCGTGATGTGAAAGGGAGAGCAATAGGACGCCTTCGCGCCCTGTATCCGCTGCTAAACACGCAGTCGTCATTGCCACCGCATTACGCTTTACCTAACATTGGTTCGCCCACTGTTAGAGTATGCGAACGTGGTCTGGGGGAAAGCCGCAGATGCTCACCATTGTGACTCTGCAGCGGATACAGAATCGAGCCCCGAAGACTGCTATGCATCTTCCGAGGCGCTTCTCGACGCACCAACTCCACGAGGACACCGGGATCCTGCCTCTCCGAGACAGGTTTCGCGCCATCGCCAGGGAGTTCTACGAGAAGACGGGACGCTCCCGCAACAGGCTCATCCGTGGACTGGGCCAGCAACCTCATCACAGGACAACCACGCGTTGGCCTGACCTGTTGAGGGATTAAACTTTACTAATCCCTCAACAGAGTGGGTCTTCCTCTTTTTCGGGTTACACCAGCTAGGACCGATCAACAAGAGTGCTAATATATCCTTCTCTCTCTTACGGGAACCGCAGGAATGACAAATTTTGTCTAAACTGCACCACCACGAACCAAGGACAGGCTCGTCATTCTAGCGTCAGCGACATTGTATCAAACAAAAAGTTCAAACCAAACACAAAGCTCGATGCAGAATGGTATAATTTGACACTATAAATTCAGAGACCCGAAATATACAGAATGCTGAAAAATTTTTAACACTTTACACAGAGAAATTTTGCACTACGAACATATTAACTAACAATATTTTGTGTGATTCTCAAAAGTTCTCGGATGGGGGTTCGTAAAAACTCGTAAAAAGGCAACTTTTTACAGTATTAGTAATAAATATTTACATAATACAGATACGGAAGCAGAGAAGATACTATTTGTGTAGAATCTAGTAATATTACAGCGTTCTTTAACTTTCAAAGCTAGAAAAAAATTTTAAGTGGAAAACTTATCTTAAATTTCGTCTTTTCGTCTGAAATTTGTAAGCTAAACGAAGCCCATTAGTGTGAGGATCTGATCTAAATTTCAACACACTAAGAGGGGGCTTTAACGCAAAACGTCTGCCAGGTCTCCAGTACTTTTTGTTTATCAGTTATATTTTTTCTCTGCTGTTTCAAGAGTTATTTACAAAATATACAATGCTTTTCAGACTTTATATTTTACTAGTAGACACGGTATGAACGACCACTATTCCCGCATTTCATACAAATACTTTCCGGGAAGAAACACGAAACTGCGACACGAGATCTTTTTCACTAATGCAGTTTACGTGTTTCTTGTTTTGACTCACACATGTATTAAGTAACTATGTTTTAGTATACATTTAGCTAATTAGAGTAACATAAATAAAACGCAATGGTAATAATTCTCACTGAGATTGGAAGAATATGGGCTGCCAATGAGCTCTCCTGCAATAGGCTGCCTAAACTATTGGGGCAAAATCATTTGATTTACGAAGTACTGAACTGTAGACCTCAAAAAGAAATACAAAAATGACTAAGAGTGCGTATTTTTATCTTTTACATTTGAGTCACGATCACTCTTTTTCTGCTATGTAGTTGCTGAAAAGAGCGACTTCAAAACACAAAAATCATCATTCTTGATCAACAGTAAAAGATAAACATATATTCACGTGGACTTTTATTTAGATCTTTTTGAGCTCTACAACCTAATAGTGCGTAACTGGATGTAGCTTTTATATATTACGTAGCGTAGACCGAGAGAGTGCACTGGCGAAAAACGTTTTTACTTAATGTAGCTGATAAAATTTAAAAGCCGCATGGAGTGGCCGCGCGGTTTGAGGCGTCATGTAACGGACTACGCGGTCCCTCCCGCCGGTGATTTGAGTCCTCCCTCGGACATGGATACGTGCTTTGTTCTTAGTATAAGTTAATTTAAGTAGTGTGTAAGTCTGGGGACCGATGACTTAAGCAGTTTTGTCCCTTAGGAATTTACACAAATTTCAACATTTGAAATTTAAACGGCTGAACAGACTTTCATGGAACATAGCTAAGAACCATCCCGGTTACACCAGCTTTCAAATAAAAGAAAGTGTATAAAAATAGGACCTTTCCTTTAGGAGCTACGATGCCACAGACCGATACACACGCTAAACGGACAACACACCTCATCTTGCATCGTGTGTTACAAACATCGTCATCGACGTCAACAACATTATAAAAACGACGCTAACTATACGTAGTCTCATAACATCCGCATACAAGGCATGTAACTTTTAAACAATTGATCCGCAAACCGCCCAAGTAGAATCAGTAAGTTAATACTAACACTTGCCAGTGATCCAAACATTTTGATCTCCTGTGATTAAAGTTGTAATGACATCTAGCGGATCGGGTGGTTAACTAAAGAATACTGACATAAAATGAATCGTATTAACTAGTTAAGATATGAGACATGGTACATAGTGACAAAATGTATGTTCTAGGAAAGACTTCACAAACAAAACTGGCCAACAGCGTTGGAAGTAAACGATGGGCTCCATACAGCCCACAACGGACAAAAATTTCTTTTAGGGTTTAATAAAAATGGTCGGTAGCCAGCAGCAGTTCAGCGGGCGTTTCGATTCCAGTTCGCACCTGGCCGCCAGGATTCCGTTCCAGACAAGAAAACTTTGTAATCTGACTTCAGTCTTGAGGAAAACAGGTTCTGTAGGGGAATGAAAGTAGTCTAGCCTTCTCCGCTCTGTTATAGATCCGGAAAGTGATTCTGTCCTGAGAATTTCCGTTCGGAATTCCCCACGGTGCTCCTGTAAGAACGCGCGACTATGTTGCAGTTATCAGGCCAGCGTTTTGGGAGAATTATTCACGGAGGATCGAAAATACACCACTCCGAAGCAGTTATCGTATAAGTACAGCCAGCAAACAAAATTTTCGAGATTTGTGCCACCATAAGCCATAAGAACTTGATTCAAGCCCAATTTCTATTCTTCCTGATATGTTGAGGCGCTTCATCTCATTTTTTAATTTTTGACAGGAAGTCGGTGCTGTTAAGGTGACTAGTGTTCATAGCCGTGCAATGTCACGAAACTTACTCGAAAATCAATTCAGGTAACTTTGCCAATAAACATGATTCAATTAACTTATAGTTTCAACAAAATGGAGCAACGGTCTGCCATTTTGTCAATCTCTTGCATTCTGCAGAGAAATGTTTCTCGGACAACCAGCTTCTCCTCGCATGTTTACACTGGAAGCCTTCCATCCTCACCAAATATGATACAAAGTGATTTTTGTGAGTGCTGTTAACAAAAATCCGAAAGGCTCCAGTTCTGAAACTTTCTAAGCAGTAATAATCCTGTCAATTGGTTTTATTTACACTATTGGCCATTAAAATTGTTACACCAAGAAGAAATGCAGATGATAAACGGGTTCTCATTGGACAAATATATTACACTAGAACTGACATGAGATTACATTTTCAAGCATTTTGGGTGTATAGATCCTGAGAAGTCAGTACCCAGAAGAACCACCTCTGCCTTAATAACGGCCTTGATACGCCTGGCCATTGAGTCAGAGCTTGGATGGCGTGTACAGGTACAGCTGCCCACGAAGCTTCAACACGATACCACAGTTCATCAAGAGTAGTGACGTGTATTGTGTTGCTCGGCCACCATTGACCAGACGTTTTCAATTGGTGAGAGATCTGGAGAATGTGCTGGCCAGGACAGCATTCGAACATCTTCTGTATCCAGAAAGGCCCATACAGGACCGGCTACATGCGGTAGTGCATTATCCTCCTGAAATGTAGGGTTTCGCAGGGATTGAATGAATAGTAGGGCCATGGGCGCAACAGATCTGAAATATAACTTCCACAGTTCAAAGTGCCGCCAATGCGAACAAGAGGTTGAAACGTCCTCTTAGAAAAATTATACAAGACTGTGCTTAAACTCACACACAATATTTTTTTAGCGCAACGCAATCTGACGTTCAATAATCCCTACAAAAGAATGGCCCTGACTAACATTAACCTATACCTTTCACAAATCACTTACCTCACAAAAATCCTCGTTACTAAAGCTACTGCAATACAGCGAGCGCCACTACTGCCAGCTAAATAAAAGATTCAAACTACTGAAGGCACTAACTACCGATAGGCACATTTAGCAAATGAAAGATTTTAATAGAGGACAAACAATGTATTTACCTCAATAGTGTTCAGAAGTCATAGTGTATATAGCAGTTCATGACATCCAGTCTTACAAATTTCAAAACTCCGCCATCTCTCTCCCCACGTCCACCACTGCTGGCGGCTCACCTCCAACTGTTCAACGCTACGCGCTGTTCACATTCATCAGCCCAACGCTAAATGGCGAGTATTACAACAATGCCAACCAGCCACAGACTGCACAGAGCACAGCCAGTGATTTTCATACAGAGCGCTCCGTGGCGTTACCAATATGAAAACCTAAACAGCCTACTTACATAGCCCCCATGCTCTTCACAAAAAATTTTACAAATTCTTTTGGGCAATGGCCAATACAGCTTTGAAAAAATTTTTCATAATTACAATAACAAAGATATCAAATGCACACACTTATTGATACAATGTTGGTCAAAAGCTAAAATTTTCTCACAGTCCATAAACACAGTCCTGATCGTTCATCACAGTAAAATTGCAGTGTTTTTCTCAAAGTCTGAGCAGTAAAAGAAAATGCACACGGAAGTAGTGGATTTCTAAGCAGTCTTGAAGAAGTAGTGTTGTCCTTCCAAAGGAAAGACAGTGCTGACTCTCGACATGCAGACAGGTAATGGTCCACAACAGAGCATACCCACAGCAGATTCATTCGAAGTTTTGAAGAATAATGGTAGGTAGGTCATCACAGAGCAGACCCACTGTACCTGGTAGAGATTATGGCATTGGTGGGCCACCAGAGGTGCAGACCCACTGCAGTCCTTGTAGAAATGATGGTATTGGTGGGCCATCAAAGATGTAGACCCACTGTAGTCCTTGTAGAGATGGCCAGCAGCCATCTGTTGCGACTGTGCAGGTGCACGATCACCATCGAAGAGTCTTGCAGAGAATACCACCACTTGTGCACTCACAAAGATTTTGTTTGAAATGTCCTTAGAACCAGCAATGCTGTTATCCAGTCCCTTGCTGAATTATTAACACACGTGCAAACACTATCAGTCCCTACTTCTCACACATTGTCCATATACTATGACCAACAGGAACGTGTGCAGTGAAATGTAATTTACAAGTTACTTAATTTGATGAACTGGTATCAATTACAATTTTATAACATAAGAATACAATAACAAAGGTACAAAATACATTATTAAAGAACGTAACAATACAGATAAATTTGTAGTAGTACAGGCTTTACGAAAGAATAGAAATATACATATACATAAGTGTTACAAGAATTATGACATAAGTACATACATAAAGATCAGAATAACTTTTGAAACATCAACTTCACATATGAGCAACAAAAAAGAACAGATAAATAATGTTTAAACATCTTTACAAAGTAAATAACATATTATAAGAAAACTTCTACAACATAAATCTTTTTAGCTAAACACATAAAGACAGGACAAACACAGATTTACATAGCGTAATAACACAAAATACAGGACCGGGTTTGATTTCAGTGTGACATTTGGTACTGCAGTCCAACCCAGAACTTCATTCTGTAGATCTTTCGTCGTATCTCAACATTTGTTTCCACCAAAAATATCCTATCCAAGCATGCTTTCTGTATTTTGTTCACATCCTCTTTCAAAAATAGTTTTTCTCCACTGTACACTACTTTTTTGACCAAATCATTTTCTTATAACTTCTCAACGCATTTCTTCCAATTCCTCATAGTTTCTTATATAGTCTACCCCCTCTTAAGCTAACTTAAAATCTACTGAGCTCAGATGATAACTAAGGGACGAGGCAATGCAGCAGCACAAAACAATTAATACAAACAGCAATGAAAAAAATGGAAGTTGTCAAAGCAGGCAGCAATATTACAACTAATATAAGGCAATTAAAAAAATGGAAGTTGTCAAAGCAAGCAGCAGTATTACAACTAATATAAGGCAATGAGCAGCAAACAAGAAAAAATAAATCCGTAGTAAAACTGGCTTAACAGAGTAATACAAAGTCAAATTCAGTAACATAATGCCTGGCAAACAGCAGCAGCAAATGCAATAACTTTTACCTAAACATGACAAAGCTCAAGCAGAGAAAATATTACAGTAAAAATGACCATGTCTAATACCTACGTCACATCTTAATACATACTAGAGTGATCCATCATGATAACTTACTCTACCAAAAACTACCAAGTAGTTGAAAAGAAAATTATGTATGCAGTTCCTGTGAAGGGAAATGTCTTTTTGTGCTCCCTCATTTTTTTGTTGGAAGTATATCACATTATTACTATATACTGAATCTGTAGACAGAAATTATTTATATTAGTACATCCATAAAATTTTATTTTACCCAATGCTGCAGTGCAGCTAGAAACTAGATATTGAACAAAATAGACAAAGCAAGGCGTGAAATGTCATTCACTAGCCATATGGCGTATCATAGTGCAGTAAACAAGCTTTCAACTAGCAAGACAATAGACGTGAAATGTTTCTCATCATTTCATTTCAGTAAATATCATAAATTAAGAGCTTCACAGTGTAATCATGTGTTTTCAAGTTTGGGCGTGTCGTATTTGCGATGCTTTCTACAAAGGAATGTCAATAGCGAGGTTAATGGCCTCTCTTTTTTCTCCACCTGTGCCTCTGAAATGCACACACTAATGACTTTTTCTCAAGGCGGCTGGCACACCTGGCCGCTCACAACGCTTTACGTCACGGTCACGTACCTTTCTTACTGAAATATTTACGACAGCAGTTTCCGCTACAGTGACAGTCTCGTGTAAAAATATTTTCACAGGTTGAGAATTTGCGTTAAAAACGTGTAGAAAATAAAATCCTATAAATATAACAGTGTCCAAAAAATTTTCTACAACATTGTAATACATTAACACATGTACACACATTTCATAATTCTCAAAGTACGATTCTTGGTTTCCAACATCCTTTTCCACAAATCAGAGTCCCTAACCACTACTCATTATTCCTTACCTTATTATACATATACATATTCGTAGATACTTCTTCAATATTTCATCATAATAAATACATAGCATAATCAAATTCCTCACATAGCATCAACCTATTGATCATAAACATACCGCAACAGCGTAATACACATCGTCATCATAACATCATAAAACCTCAGCCTAAACTCAGAATCGTCGTGGCTCCCTTCAATAATTTCAAAACCTAAAAAAAATTCTCTGCTCATTTCAATAGTGTCGTCTACCTCAAACGTACCTTAAAAATCATGACCCCATACCAAATGCGACATTCAAAGCTCTCATAGTATCACAATGTTTCCGAAAATATATGAACATTTCACAAAGTATAGACAAAATACAATTTCACAAGTGTGAAGTTATCCAACTGTGTAATTACGTAAACATCTGTCACTGATGTAGTAAAATAAATATTTGCCTCTCTCAGTTAAATGATCAGGTAGCTGTGTAATTTATGTGTTAGTGAAATATGGTACCGATATGTAAAGTTGTATAAGCAAATACCACATTAGCTAGGGTTCCTTGTGCTTGCCAAACACATGGTACACAAAGTAAGCGTGTAAAGCGTGTACCCCCCTGAGGATTAATGTAATTATATCCTCAGGTGTTACAGACTACAGTAATGGAATGAAATGTATCACGGAAAACCTTTGTATCATTGTACTTCAAATATCTTTAAAAATAAATGTTTTAAGTACAAAATTAAACACTCAAATACTTGTACTGTAGCGCTAAACTGTGCGTCTTGTTGTAAGATAATCTCTGTGGAAGTGTCGTAGTTATCGTCCTCCGAAAGCTAAGTTCTGCAGAAGTCAATGTACTTACCTCATCATAAACAAAAGTTAAATGCTTTGCGTATAGATATCGTAGTTACTACGCTTATTGCCGTGATGAAGTAAGTACTGTACTGTAACGTATTGTTGTGCTACAGAAAAGGCTGTCTCATTGTACCTATACCACAAAAGTTAATACTATAACATGTTTTCTTTTCCAGAAGAATCCAGAAAAACTATGCAGATATAAAACAGAAAACCGCAAAAGCAACATTGTAAATTGTCACTTATTAGTAGCATCGTGATAAAATCGTGTAGATGTCACATAAACTAACCACTGTGTCATCTGATATCTCACAGAAAGTACTTTAAATCCAGAATGTATTTTCAAGGAAAATAATGGTGCATTAAAATCTCATTAGCAGTACTGGTAAATTTTCTAAGTATGTGAGCCTTATAGTCGTTACGTGATCGTGCAACTAACAAGCAAGAATGTACACACACAATAACACTGTGTCGTCTGTTCACAATAACAATGCATTCGTAATTTCTGTTTAAATAAGTTCTCTTGGTTCTTGACTGGATATTTAACTTCAAACATTGTTGCATGTTAACAATTTCTTAAGTCTGACAAAGCATACTAGTAATGTAAAGTGAGAAGTTACGTGGCAAAGACAATGTTAAAAAGCAGATTATCTTTCAATAAACGGTTTTACGTGTGAAATGTGGTGAAATCTTTTACTCTTCCTAGTACGCATAGTTTCAGTGTCAACGCAATTATCATGTGGTTACGTCGGTAAGGAACACTGGAATTTTGCTCAAGGTTAGCTTATGTTATTTTTCTCTGAGCCAGCCGGCGCACGCGGCTGTCTGCGGTGCGAGTCATTGTCTGTCTCCTTGTTGGCGCGCGCCGTTATTGGGATTAGGAGACCTAACTTCTACAAATTCACCTTGACGAGAAGGCGCTGCCCTGTTTGAAGCTCGCTAGTTCTGATGGAATTCAGGTCTGTTGTTTTGTCGGTAGTTTACATAGTTTCTTATTTGTCGGTCATGTGGTGGAGAATTTCTCCCTGAATCGTAACTGCGCGCTGGACCATTGCGTCTGAAGTTATTCTGTCTCCCTTGATAATAATTGTTTTTGTTCCCATATTGTCTGTTTCTATGGTTATCTCAGTCATATTCATTACTACGGAAATGCGATCTTTCTCTGTAACTATTATTACTCTTCCAGTGGTTGTCAGATGGGTGGTGTCTGTTTTGGTCACGATTTGTATTGTGAGAATAGCCTTGTCTTGTCCAGTTATTATTTCTTTCATCGCGGAATTGTGACGGATGTGACCTGTAATTGTTGTGTTCCTGTTTTCGCGTTCCGCGATTGTCAGTGTCAATTTCCAGTTCTTGTAACAGTCCCTGAAAAACTTCAATGTCCTCTTTGCAACGTCCTGCCAAAATAATATGTCGTAAATGTTCATGCAATTTGATTAAGCAAATGCGGATGAGTTCTGAGGGGCTGTATGGGTTTGACAGGTACTGATTCTTGTGCAACATGGCTTCAAAATATTTCACAAGACTGGAAAATTCAGATTGTTCGAAATGTTTCATCATGTTTTACTCTGAGTTTTACTCTGTCTTGTGTAGCTTGAGACCAATGTGCTGAGAGGAAGGCATGCTAAAATTCTCTTTCACTGTGACAATCGTGAATGACCGATCGCATTCTTACAGCTGGTTCATTCTCTAAGTAGCCACACATAAATTCTAATCTGTTCTCTAATGACCAGTTGGGAGGAAAACAATGAGAGAATTGATGGAGCCACGCTTGTGGATGAATGTCGTTGCCAGAATTCTTAAATGTTTTGAATTTACGTGTAGTAATGAACAGCTTATAGTCAAAATCATCGTGTCGGCGGGTAGCATATCGGTCATTGTTACGTCGTGTCGGCGGTTCCATCTTAAAATTCGGTGCACCTTGCCAAATTCTTTCATAATTTCCGAAATGCCCTGTGTTATTATTTTGTGGCTTTTCCGTATTTCTAAGTCCTTCTTCCCGTGTTGGAGCGCGAGTGTCCTCTGAAACACGTAATTCTTGTATTACCTGTGTCAGCTGATCTTGTACTTCCCGGATTTCTCTTTGGTGTTGCGTATTAATTTGATTCTGATTTTGTTTGAATTTCCTAATTTGTTCGCACTCTTCTGTGTCATTCAGATCATCATCTACCTTTGCAGATAAGTTAATGAACTGAACCGAAAGTTCGGCTACTTTCTCCGATAGTGTACTTATTTCCTCAGTGTGTTTTTCTAAACCAAATTTCAGAGTGTCTATTTGTGTTGAAAACGTATCTACTGTATCCTTTAAGTTTTGCTGAGTTTTTGCAAGTTGTGTAACCGAATCGGTAGATGCAACTGAGTCAATTTTAGCTTGCAACGTCTCATGATTTTCATGAACAATAGTTTGCAGTTCTTTTATGGCTGATTTGTGATTGTATAATGTATTTTCATGCCGCGAAAAAATAGGTGGGAAATGCTCACAAATTTGTGTTTTTACGCCATTACAGATTTTTGACATTTCGATTCGATTTTATGCAACTCAGTAGTTAAATCTTCACGTGTTTGTTCAAGCGTATGTTCCACTGAGTCTAACTTTTGAATCTTTTGTTCCATTGTGTCTAACGTTTGAAGATTTTGTTCCATTGTGTCTAACTTTTTAAGATTTTGTTCCAGTGTCTCTAACTTTTGAAGATTTTGTTCCATTGTGTCTAACTTTTGAAGCTTTTCTCTCATTTGTTGCATTAATTGTAATAACAACGCACTGGTGTCTGAAACATGTTCCTCAGTGCTTTTCGGCAGTGAATTTGCACTGGCAACATTCACATTTTGACAAGCAGAAAATGTGTCTTGACTCATATCAGAAAACGGCGAGGATGCCTGAATCTGCAGTATTTGCAAGATTGTGTCCTGTCATTTCGGAATCCTGAGGCGAGCTGTTGCCGACCGATCGATCGATATGCTGCCCTGTTCACTAATTGTTTCACTGCCTACACTACTATTTGCAGCCCACTCCATTTCCCTATGCACAGTTACCAAATTACTACTTTGAACATTAGTTAATTCATTACATGGTGGCGCTAACACACTGCTTTCGTCTTCACTGTCATTTTTCAGTTTACTTTGGAGCCTAGTATTACGTTTTTCAGACACCATTATTGTCACAATATTTCACACGATAACGCATAAAAGCACAATTTGAAGAGCAAAAATAAGTGAACACATTAACATAGCACAGAAAATAATATCTAGTTAATTGCAAGCTGAGCTGCGAAATACTTGGTGCAAATCTACATGCATTCCACAACTGTTTTACTGTACAACGATGAAAGACGGCAACTACAAAGAAGATTCTCTCTACAATTATGTGCTAGCAATAAACAATATCTACACTAATTACACAAACTACAAGAAAAAAAATCAGAAGATTCCAATGAGGTATCCTGGCAGGGTCGCCATATGAAATGTCCTCTTAGAAAAATTATACAAGACTGTGCTTAAACACACAATATTTTTTTAGCGCAACGCAATCTGACTTTCAATAATCCCTACAAAAGAATGGCCCTGACTAACATTAACCTATACCTTTCACAAATCACTTACCTCACAAAAATCTTCGTTACTCAAGCTACTGCAATACAGCGAGCGCCACTACTGCCAGCTAAATAAAAGATTCAAACTACTGAAGGCACTAACTACCGATAGGCAAAGTTAGCAAATGAAAGATTTTAATAGAGGACAAACAATGCATTTACCTCAATAGTGTTCAAAAGTCATAATGTATATAGCAGTTCATGACATCCAGTCTTACAAATTTCAAAACTCCGCCATCTCTCTCCCCACGTCCACCACTGCTGGCGGCTCACCTCCAACTGTTCAACGCTACGCGCTGTTCACATTCATCTGCCCAACGCTACAATGGCGAGTATTACAACAATGCCAACCAGCCACAGACTGCACAGAGCACAGCCAGTGATTTTCATACAGAGCGCTCCGTGGCGTTACCAATATGAAAACCTAAACAGCCTACTTACAAGGTGACCGAGACGTGTAACGAATGGCACTCCATACCATCACGCCGGGTGATATGGCAGTATGGCGATGACGAATAGACGCTTCCAATGTGCGTTCACCGCGATGTAGCCAAACGCAGATGCGACCATCATGATGCTGTAAACAGAACCTGGATTCATCTGAAAAAATGACTTTTTGCCATTCGTGCACCCAGGTTCGTCGTTGAGTACACGATCACAGGCGCTCCTGTCTGTGAAGCAGCGTCAAGGGTAACCACAGCCATGGTCTCCGAGCTGATAGCCCATGCTGCTGCAAACGTCGTCGAACTGTTCGCGCAGATGGTTGTTGTCTTGCAAACGCCCCCATCTGTTGACTCAGGGATCGGGACGTGGCTGCACGATCCGCTACAGCCATGCGGATAAGATGCCTGTCATCTCGGCTGCTAGCGATACGAGGCCGTTGGGATCCAGCACGGCGTTCCCTATTGCCCTCCTGAACCCACCGATTCCATATTCTGCTAATAGCAGCAATGTCGCGATACTATAAACCGCAATAGCGATAGGATACAGTCCGACCTTTATCAAAGTCGGAAACGTGATGGTACGCATTTCTCCTCCTTACACGAGGCATCACAACGTTTCAACAGGCAACGCCGGTGAACTGATGTTTGTGTATGAGATATCGGTTGGATACCTTCCTCATGTCAGCACGTTGTAGGTGTCGCCACCGGCGCCAAAGTTATGTGAATGCTCTGAGAAGCTAATCATTTGCATATCACAGCATCCTATTCCTGTCGATTAAATTCCGCGTCTGTCGCACCTCATCTTCGTGGTGTAGCAATTTTAACTGCCAGTAGTGTAGCATAGTGACTCGTGGAAGAATGAGAAACTTCCGGAAGGATTTCGACAACTGCTCTACCTGTGGATGGCGCCACATAAGTAGCATATTACAAGGTTCGTTCAAAAATTTCCGGAACATTTAAAATTTCGCTCCAAGGTGTGTTGGAGCGAAATGCGGTTGGCATCCCTGCACACGCGGATGTATAATGTGTAACTGACGGAAGTTTCATTGCTGCATGTCTGTTGTATGTCTGTTCAGGGCTGCATTGAGCAGAATGTTGTGTCCTGCAGCTCGCGAATTTCGATATGGCAGAGTTAGAGGAGCACCACGCCTGCAAGAAATTTTGCATGAAATTCAAGACAACCTTTACAGAGACACACTGAATGATGCAGTAGGCCTACGGTGATGAGAGCTTAACCCGTACTAGGTGTTACGAATGGTTGACAAGGTTTAAAAATGGCATGAGGGAACTTGAAACTGACCCCCGCTCAGGACGCTCTTCGACGTCTACCGACGACGGTCTTGTCAGGATGGTCAACGAGATTGTTCGTGCCAGGCGAGGACGAGCATCCGAGAGGTTGTAAAAGAATGTAACATTTCAGTTGGGTCATTTAATGAAACCCAGGCACCGCATCTTGGAATGCACCGTGTTGCCGTCAAGTTCGTCCCATGGCTCATGAGTCAAGATGAGAAAGACTTTCGCCTCGCAGTCTGTGAAGAGGTTTTGGATCGCGCAAATGAGAACTTAATGTTCCTTAAGAGAATCATAACTGGTGATGAGACGTGGGTATACGCTTAGGATGTTGAGACCGATGTTCAGTCTTCACAATGGGTTCTGCAAGACCTAAAAAAGCTAGTCATGTCAAGGCAAAAGTCAAATATCAAAGCCACGCTTACAGCTGTTTTTTTTCCATGAATTCGTGCCACAGGACAAACTGTTAATCGATCGTACTATCAGGGCGTGTTGCTACCCTTGCGAGAAAATATGAGAAAGAAACGGCCTGAAATGTGGCGAGACGGTCATGGCTCTTGCATCACGGTAACTCGACCGAACATTCATCCCTATTGGTGCCTGACTGTTGCATGAAAAACGAAATCACTATGTTGCCTTCACGTTATCCAGCAACAAGTGTACGAAGACAGCTTTCAGCAGTGGAAACGGCATTGGGAACGATGTATTAAATGTGGAGGAGATTATTTGGAAGAAGACCATGCACAATAAGTAAAAGAAAAGCACAGAAAATTTTTTTGGACAAAGTTCCGGAATTTTGTTAACGTACCTCGTATTTAGAATAAAATTAATAAAGGATGCATTACCTGTACGCTACTCGATTTTCAGAAACTTCGTTCTATGTTATACGGACAGGCTTTTATTTATTTCCAAAAGTGGAACTGCACACTTCTGCCTGTAAAGGTATTTGGTATCCTGCGCAGATTAAATGATATCGTCAAAGCAATCTTCCTTCCTGTTGGGCAATCCTTAAAGTGTTACAGGTTACAGAATAATATTGTGAACCTCTGGTAGCTCATCACTAACAACAAGTTACGAATTCAAATTTCATCCTTTCAGTGGATGTATTTGCTAAGATATTCGTGGTAAATAATCCATTACAACTAAAAGAAATAATACGCCCTCAAGAATAAAATTCCAACAAAAATATCTTCATTGCTTCTCAGTATAGCTGCATGTCTAAAAAGGAAGTGAATAAGGGACGTGTCAGTTAACAATGTACGCATTTTGTGTCGAACGCTTCCTTTCATTTTCTCTTGCATATCTCTTTACCTGCTGGTATCCTATATTTGCCTTTGAATTACGGTTAAGATGACACGAACAAATATTGACGAGATTTTTTTTGCTGTCGTGTCCCAGAACATATACAAACAGGTGACGGCCCAACCTTGGGCAACGCAAGGAATCAAACATTACGTTTTTCTGACACCACATATCAGGCGTGCTACATAGACAGGCGGCAACCGCGATGTTTAAAAAGGATAATATCTCAGCGAAGCACGGCAGTATCAACTACTAGTTAATTATTAGTCTCTGTATAGATGTATCTGTGAAACGAGTTTTAAAAGAGCAGACATCTTGGTATTAGCTCTCTTCTTATCGAAACGTGCTCTAGGGAAAGATGCACTATACGCACAAACTAAGTTGACACTCGGCGCGGTGGTTAGTGGGAGCGACGGTAAAGGCATTCCATTTATCAGCCACTGCGCCGAGCGTTAACTAAATATGCGCGTACGGATTAGTATTGGGACAAACAAAACCAATTGTAATAAATGTGATGAACTCTTACGTCGACTGAATTAACAAATCTGTGTTAGTAAACACTGTAAAAAGAACAGATGGTTAATCATTAAAAAACCTAACTGGTTTTGTACTCAACAGTCGAGAGCTGTGTGCGCAAGCGGTATTTCGTTTCAGTTAACTTGTTGCAATTAAAATAACAGTTTCGTTCTTACTTGGATCAGAAATTCAGTAATTTTTGAAATCATTAGCTCAGTTGCCATTAGTCATTACTGAATTAATTCATCTAGAAGTGACGATTATACATTATACATTCATGCACACACAAAAAAACGTTTTGCATCATCCCAGTTCCCAGAACTCCTGAAGACAGACGTTGACTGTGGATATTGTATGACAGACACAGTCCCTTTGACTGTTCAGAAATGTCACTAAACCCGCCAAAGATGTAAACAACCATGCATGAGCAGCGCCTATGAGACGGAGGGGGTCCGACAGCAGATCAGTTCCAGTCATCCCACCAGGAAGGAGGTACACGGCTCGTGTTGTCTGTAGTTCAACCATGCTTAGACGGTCAATACCGCTGTTCGATCTCGTCAGCATTGTTACTTTGTGCCAGGAAGGGCTCTCAACAAGGGAAGTGCCGAGGCGTCTCGGAGTGAACCAAAGCGATGTTGTTCGGACATGGAGGAGATACAGAGAGGAACCGTCGATGACGTGCCTCGCTCAGGCCGCCCAAGAGCTACTACTGCAGTGAATGACCACAACCTACGGATTACGGCTCGGAGGAACCCTGACAACAACTCCACCATGTTGGATTATGCTTTACGTTCAGCCACAGGACGTCCTGTTACGAGTCAAACTGTGCGCAATAGGCTACATGATGCGCAGCTTCACTCCCGCAGCCTAGAGGCCCACACTACAGACATTTAAAATAAAAAAGCCTTTGTTTTAATACTGTAGCACAGACTCTCTCAAAACAGTAAAAGACGCAGACGTAACCATTCTCTATGGAATTTTTGATGCTTCAGTGGACATCTGACACAGCTTAGTCAGCGTTCAACCCTTGAATTATGTCACGTCAGATTACCGATGATGGCAGTTCAGACAAATTGAACTTGAATTGGGAAAACCGCTAAGACTTGTAAATGATGGCTTAGCGGAATTATGGGGGGTCTGAAGTGAGTTCAAATTTTCAGAAAGGTAATTTCTTCCATCCCTCATTTCTTCCGTACGGGGAATCATACAGCTTTTTAAGTCCTGTGGCAGGACATGTGTTCTTGAAGTTATGAAACTGGGAAGGACTATTTTCAGATAATTTTATTCTTCGGGCGGTGTTGTAGAAGACGTCTTAAGATCCATTGACGTATAATTTGACTCGTGACGCCAGAGTATCGTCAAGCGACCATTGTGAGCCTTTTCGTGAGAAATTCGAAAGTGAAATAAACAAATACATTTTTTTAAAAAAAATACGGATGTATTATTATAGATGTACGTTTTATTGTACTAATTGTACTGCCACAAATTGGAAACGAGAACATTTCTCAACATCCATATTGCCAGACAGTCATACCTCACATTGCAGCGCACCACTCAGAACTGGTGTTTTGTAAGCCAATGAGAATGTACCAACGAAGTAGAGCTGTTACTGCAACAAGACATTGTGTTTTGCAATCTATAATCATGGACCATCATAAAAAATAAGAGTCCAAGGAAAATACTTTTCATATCTTAATATCATTTGTTCATTAACTAATAAACCGTATGTTGTTGTTGTGGTCTTCAGTCCTAAGACTCATTTGAAGCAGCTCTCCATGCTACTCTATCCTGTGCAAGCCTCTTCATCTCCCAGTACCCACTGCAACCTACATCCTTTTAAATCTGCGTAGTGTAGTCATCTCTTGGTCTCCCTCTACGATTTTTACCTTCCACGCTGCCCTCCAATACTAAATTGGTAATCCCTTGATGCCCCAGAACATGTCCTACCAACCGATCCCTTCTTCTGGTCAAGTTGTGCCACAAATTTCTCTTCTCCCCAATCCTACTCCATACTTCCTCATTATTTATGTGATCTACCCATCTAATCTTCAGCATTCTTCTGTAGCACCACATTTCGAAAGCTTCTATTCTCTTCTTGTCCAAACTATTTATCGTCCATGTTTCACTTCCATACATGGCTACACTCCATACATATACTTTCAGAAATGTCTTCCTGACACTTAAATCTATACTCGATGTTAACAAATTTCTCTTCTTCAGAAACGCTTTTCTTGCCATTGCCAGTCTACATTTTATATCCTCGCTACTTCGACCATCATCAGTTATTTTGCTCCCCAAATAGCAAAACTCGTTTACCACTTTAAGTGTCTCATTTCCTAATCTAATACCCTCAACATCACCCGACTTAATTCGACTACATTCCATTATCCTTGTTTTGCTTTTGTTGATGTTCATCTTATATCCTCCTTTCAAGACTTTGTCTATTCCGTTCAACTGCTCTTCCAAGTCCTTTGCTGTCTCTGACGGAATTACAATGTCATCGGCAAACCTCAAAGTTTTTGTTTCTTCTCCATGGATTTTAATACCTACTCCGAATGTTTCTTTTGTTTCCTTCACTGCTTGCTCAATATACAGATTGAATAACATCGGGGAGAGGCTACAACCCTGTCTCACCTGTTTCCCAACCACTGCTTCCCTTTCATGTCCCTCGACTCTTATAACTGCCATATGGTTTCTGTACAAATTGTAAATAGTCTTTCGCTCCCTGTATTTTACCCCTGCCACCTTCAGAATTTGAAAGAGAGTATTCCAGTCAACATTGTCAAAAGTTTTCTCTAAGTTTACGAATGCTGGATACGTAGGTTTGCCCTTCCTTAATCTAGCTTCTAAGACAAGTCGTAGGGTCAGTATTGCCTCACGTGTTCCAACATTTCTACGGAATCCAAACTGATCTTCCCCGAGGTATTTTGCAGCTGTCACTTATTAAACAAATAGTTCGGTAATTTTCACATCTGTCAACCCATGCTATCTTTGGGTTTGGAATTATTATATTCTTCTTGAAGTCTGAGGGTATTTCACCTGTCTCACACATCTTGCTCACCAGATGGTAGAGTTTTGTCAGGACTGGCTCTCCCGAGGCCGTCAGTAGTTCTAATGGAATGTTGTCTACTTCGGGGGCCTTGTTTCGACTTAGGTCTTTCAGTGCTCTATCAAACTGTTCACGCAGTATCGTATCTCCCATTTAATCTTCATCTACATCCTCTTCCATTTCCATAATATTGTCCTCAAGTACATCGCCCTTGTATAGACCCTCTATATACTCCTTCCACCTTCCTTCCACCTTTCTGCTTTCCCTTCTTTGCTTAGAACTGGGTTTCCATCTGAGCTCTTGATGTTCATACAAGTCGTTCTCTTTTCTCCAAAGGTCTCTTTAATTTTCCTGGAGGCAGTATCTATCTTACCCCTAGTGAGATAAGCCGCTACATCCTTACATTTGTCCTCTAGCCATCCCTGCTTAGCCATTTTGCACTTCCTGTCGATCTCATTTTTGAGACGTTTGTATTCCTTTTTGCCTGCTTCATTTACTGCATTTTTATATTTTCTCCTTTCATCAATTAAATTCAATATTTCTTCTGTTACCCAAGGATTTCTACTAGCCCTCGTCTTTTTACCTACTTGATCCTCTGCTGCCTTCACTACTTCATCCCTCAAAGCTACCCATTCTTCTTCTACTGTATTTCTTTTCCCCATTCCTGTCAATTGCTTTCTTATGTTCTCCCTGAAACTCTGTACAACCTCTGGTTCTTTTAGTTTATCCATGTCCCATCTCCTTAAATTCCCACCTTTTTGCAGTTTCTTCAGTTTTAATCTATAGTTGATAACCAATAGATTGTGGTCAGAGACCACATCTGCCCCTGGAAATGTCTTACAATTTAAAATCTGGTTCCTAAATCTCTGTCTTACCATTATATAATCTATCTGATACCTTTTAGTATCTCCAGGCGTCTTCCATGTATACAGCCTTTTTTTATGATTCTTGAACCAAGTGTTACCTATGATTAAGTTGTGCTCTGTGGAAAATTCTACCACGCGGCTTCCTCTTTCATTTCTTTGCCCCATTCCATATTCACCTGCTATGTTTCCTTCTCTCCCTTTTCCTACTATCAAATTCCAATCACCCATGACTATTTAATTTTCATCTCCTTTCACTATCTGAATAATTTCTTTTATTTGATCATACATTTCATCAATTTCTTCATCTGCTGAGCTAGTTGGCATATAAACTTGTACTACTGTAGTAGGTGTGGGCTGTATGCTGTTTGTAGTAGCTTACCCGCATTCCTATTTTCCTATACATTATTAAACCTACTTCTGCAGTACCCCTATTTGATTTTGTGTTTATAACCCTGTAGTCACCTGACCAGAAGTCTTGTTCCTCCTGCCACCGAATTTCACTAATTCCCACTATATCTCACTTTAATCTATCCATTTCCCTTTTTAAATTTTCTAACCTACCTGCCCGATTAAGGGATCTGACATTCCACACTCCGATCCATAGAATGCCAGTTTTCTTTCTCCTGATAACGACATCCTCTTGAGTAGTCCCCGCCCTGAGATCCGAATGGGGGACTATTTTACGTCCGGAATATTTTACCCAAGAGGACGCAATCATCATTTAATCATACAGTACAGCTGCATGCCCTCGGGAAAAATCACAGCCGTAGTTTCCCCTAACTTTCAGCCTTTCGCAGTACCAGCACAGCAAGGCCGTTTTGGTTATTGTTACAAGGCCAGATCAGTCAATCACCCAGACTGTTGGCCCTGCAACTACTTAAAGGCTGCTGCTCCTCTTCAGGAACCACACGTTTGTCTGGCCTCTCAACAGATACTCCTCCGTTGTGGTTGAACCTACGGTACGGCTATCTGTATCGCTGAGGCACGCAAGCTTCCCCACCAACGGCAAGGTCCATGGTTCATGGGGGGAGGGATAAATCGTATAGTAAAAATTGTATAGTAAAAATATATTCCAGTTTTACTAGTACTAAATCTGAAAAATTGTGGCGTCTGTCTGTTTGACTAAGTTGCTCCTAAACTATAGCCTGACGCTTTATCTCATCAAAATCGGATCACGGGAAGAAAGATGCTGTAAGTGGGAAGTTTTATCTACAGTAATAGCATAAATGCGAGAGTAACTCTGAAGAAGTTTAGTAATAGCATAAATGCGAGAGTAACTCTGAAGAACAACATAAGCTACTTCTGAAATTGTGTAGTAGAAGATACTTATTGATTTGAAGAATATTATTAGAATTAAGTAAAATATTCACTCTTTGAAAAAGCTACTTATCTTCGACTTTTGATCTTTATCTTATTTGTAAAAATGCTGTTACTGGTTGATACAGGGTGACAATTATTGAACTGTATGAAAGAAAACAAATTAGTTAACAAACTACTGCGTCACACACTTTATTCAACACGTGAACGACACTACAGGTATTAAGATTTTGATTATGACATGTTCGATATGCCTGCCATCATTGGCGATGAAGTGTCGCAGAAGAATAGCGAAATTCTTCATGCCCCGCTGAAGTGTCGGAACATCGCTGTCGATGACCTCCTGAAAGGCTGTTTTCAGCTCAGCAATTGTTTCGGGGTTATTGCTGTACACCTTATCATTAATATAGCCCTATAAAAATGTAGTGACATGTGTTCAGACCCGGAGACAACGGCGGCCAATCGAGACACATCCCAGTGGCCACTGGGTACCCCAGAGACAAAATGCGTTCCCCATAGTGCTCCTCGAGGACATCTCTCTTCTGCTTTGATGGGGTCGAGCTCCGTATTGCATGAACCACATCTTGTCGAAATTAGGGTCACTTAGGACAGTGAGGATGAAATTATCTTCCAAAATCTCCACATGGCGTTCCGTATTCAGCGTGTCATCAAGGAATATCGCACAGATTATTCCGTGACTGGACGTTTGTACACCACTCACTCACCCGCTGAGGGTGAAGAGACTTCTCGATCGCGAAATATGGATTCTCAGTCCCCCAAATGCCCCAGTTTTGCTTATTGCGTCAATACGCAATATTACCATCCAAATGAAAGTAGGCTTTGTCGCTAAGCCAAACCATGCAGAACATACTAATTCCATCATGCCCCGCGGCCAACCGTGCAGTTTGAACGTCCTAACGCAAACCGATCAGAAGTTAAGCATGATGCATAGAGGCGCATTCCTGCCCATGCCGATTCTGTACGCACTGCTCGGCAGTTGTGCTCCACATGCCGACGCATCGTGTACTGTGACAGCATGACGGCTTGAGAGAATTCCTCACCATTACTCATCATGACGAAATTACTGTTTTGCGAGTGCAGCCGCAGGTGACAGCAAATCTACACTAATAATGAAACTGTAAAGGTGTTAGGTACGTACCGTACGTAACACGCGCTCGCCAGCCGACCTATCTACACTCCTGGAAATTGAAATAAGAACACCGTGAATTCATTGTCCCAGGAAGGGGAAACTTTATTGACACATTCCTGGGGTCAGATACATCACATGATCACACTGACAGAACCACAGGCACATAGACACAGGCAACAGAGCATGCACAATGTCGGCACTAGTACAGTGTATATCCACCTTTCGCAGCAATGCAGGCTGCTATTCTCCCATGGAGACGATCGTAGAGATGCTGGATGTAGTCCTGTGGAACGGCTTGCCATGCCATTTCCACCTGGCGCCTCAGTTGGACCAGCGTTCGTGCTGGACGCTTCATCCAGTCCCAAACATGCTCAATCGGGGACAGATCCGGAGATCTTGCTGGCCAGGGTAGTTGACTTACACCTTCTAGAGCACGTTGGGTGGCACGGGATACATGAGGACGTGCATTGTCCTGTTGGAACAGCAAGTTCCCTTGCCGGTCTCGGAATAGTAGAACGATGGGTTCGATGACGGTTTGGGTGTACCGTGCACTATTCAGTGTCCCCTCGACGATTACCAGAGGTGTACGGCCAGTGTAGGAGATCGCTCCCCACACCATGATGCCAGGTGTTGGCCCTGTATGCCTTGGTCGTATGCAGTCCTGATTGTGGCGCTCACCTGCACGGCGCCAAACACGCATACGACCATCATTGGCACCAAGGCAGAAGCGACTCTCATCGCTGAAGACGACACGTCTCCATTCGTCCCTCCATTCACGCCTGTCGCGACACCACTGGAGGCGGGCTGCACGATGTTGGGGCGTGAGCGGAAGACGGCCTAACGGTGTGCGGGACCGTAGCCCAGCTTCATGGAGACGGTTGCGAATGGTCCTCGCCGATACCCCAGGAGCAACAGTGTCCCTAATTTGCTGGGAAGTGGCGGTGCGGTCCCCTACGGCACTGCGTAGGATCCTACGGTCTTGGCGTGCATCCGTGCGTCGCTGCGGTCCGGTCCCAGCTCGACGGGCACGTGCACCTTCCGCCGACCACTGGCGACAACTGCGATGCAAGGAGTACGCCACTCGCCGCAGTTTGCAGTGTGCCGTATTAACTAGCGTGGTCTCGGGCGCGAATATGTCTGTATTCTTAGCTCACGATGGAGCCTTTCGATACGACCGTAATTAGGATGTCAGACAGAGTGTTGACGGGTGCGCGTAGCATGCGTGTTTTATAATCAGTCTTTTGTTAATAAACCTGTTTAAACTTACTTCTCGGTGTTCACGTATTACCGTATCTCAAAGACCCACCGCTTACAAATCCTGACAGATATTTCGTGTAATTATAATCTGGGGCAACAACACAGACAAACCCCCTTATAGAAGTGGCGTCAGCATGGGGATAATTATGGAAAATCTACAGTCCTGAAGCGGTGCAGCACAACTTGTCCTTCGCGCAGCAGCAGCAGCATGAACATCTTCCGACTAAGCGGGGACATCCAGTGCTGGAATTCAGGTCTCCAGTTTGGCTAGAATGCGAAATGCAGCCATGGGTTTTTATTTTACATTTCAGTGACTAATTGGCGTTAAATTAGACGAACTGTCACAATCCAGTCAGAGTAACATTGTCGATCTACAAACTGTTATTAATGAACTGCAAGAAGAGATTCGGCAGTTAAAAGCAGAAAAAAAGCGAGCTTAACATTTCGAAAGACTTGCCAAATGATGGTTCATGCAGTACAGGTACAACTAAAATAAAGAAATTTTTCATTACTGCCATCAGTACCAGTGTTTAGCGCGAAACCCGAAGATGATGTGAAGGTGTTTTTTCGTAAACTTAAAGGTGCCACCCTGTTAGGATCATGGACAGATTCCGGTAAGCTAGTGGTGGCCAAATTAAGAATTCAGGGAGCAGCACAAGATTTCATTAGCGCGGTGTCTGCTTGCGAGAAAACCGAAGATTACAATGAGTTTAGGACGATTGTTGTTCAGAGATTTAAACTTAAAAACGCGATCAGATTTTACAGAGAGCAGCTTTACAGTTTGCGAATGCGACGCGACGACTCTGTCGAGCAGTTTGCTGACAGAATTCGAAACATCAACGCTCAACCGTACGAGCCAGTAGAAGATGAAAATCGCATTCAGTTGTTCGAAGCCGACCAGAGAGCCTTGCACACATTCATTCATGGGTTTCATGGAGAGAAAGTAAGCAAAGCTGTTCGACTGGAATGATGTAAAACGTTTCAGGAATCGGTAGAATCAGCTGTTGGTTTCGTAGAAGCAGTAAGACGACCGAATGAGGTGCAGAAACAATAACGCAGAGTTTTCAACACAACAGTACAATGCTACAGATGCAATAAGCTGGGTCACTAGCTTAAGGATTGTAAAGAGAATCGAATCTGCTCTCACTGCGGGACGGCAGGGTCTGTTTCGAGAGATTGTCGCAACAAGAAGAAAGGTAATGCGAACAACAGACAACCTGCCAGATCTTCAAACGAGTACGTGGACGTACGGGTCACCACTCCGTCCGCCCCTTGCCAGAGACAGTGATTCCTGTTAGTTCCAGCGAAAATCAGACCGAAAATTACTTCGTGGTAAGTGCTGTATGTCGTGGGAGAAACATCAAACTACTTATTTACACAGGAGCCCAGACCTCATTAATGTGGTGTCGCATAGGTAAACGGGGTAAATTGAAACCGCCGTCATTAAAAGTGCGAGGGTTAAACGGAGGAAAGCTACGTAACTATGGAGAAGTTGACGTAGAATTAATTCTTGGCAAAGGCCACGATGAAGGTGAAAATATTTGGAAGAAGACAGAACATTTGACAGATGATGAACAGAAGATTTTAGCGCCTGTTTTGTAGGAGTATGCAGATTTATTTCGAGAAAGTGCAAATTTACCTGTCACTCATTTAGTTCAGCATCGTATTCATACAGGAAATGCAGAGCCAATCACTCAGAAGCCTTTCCGAATACCATTCAATCAAAAAGAGTAGGTAGAAGACATGGCTAAAGAACAATTAGAAGTTGGAATTATAAAACCAAGACATCCTTCAGGCCCACCGCGGTGTTCGCCTGCTGTAATTGTAAAGAAGATATCAATTTCTGCAGAACCACAGTTCCATTTTTTTTGTTGATTACCGATCTTTGAATGCTGTGACCACACCCGACCTTTACCCCTTACCAAATTTAGTGGAAAACTTGGATTGGGCAGATGTCAAATTTTTTCAGTATGTGATTTAACAAGTGATTATCACCAGTTAACAGTGCATCCAGTTGATCAAGCAAAAACTTCATTTGTAACTGCAACAGGAGTATACAAGTATCTTCGTTTGCCATTTGGACTTCGTA
Source organism: Schistocerca gregaria (assembly GCF_023897955.1). Classification (NCBI taxonomy): domain Eukaryota; kingdom Metazoa; phylum Arthropoda; class Insecta; order Orthoptera; family Acrididae; genus Schistocerca; species Schistocerca gregaria. Next base: position 261,162,327 of record NC_064927.1, read on the forward strand.
AAGCTCCATCTACTTTTCAACGACTGATGGATTCATTTTTACGAGGGCTTACCCCAACACAAGCACTTGTTTACCTTGATGATGTAATAATTTTTGGTGCAAACATGAAGCAGCATACTGAGGGACTACAAGTTGTTTTTGAATATAAAAGGAGCACAAACCTGCCTTTATCAACAGATAAATGTCATTTTGCACCAAGTAAAGTTAACTATCTTGGTCATGTTATAACCAGTGAAGGTGTTCGACTTGATCCAAAATTAATTGAAGATCTAAAGAATTTTCCTGAACCACAGAATGGTAAAGAACTACAAGCCTCTTCCAGGAATTTAAATGTGATTTGCAGAGCGTAGATGTAGATGTAGATCATTCTTGGGATTGTCAAATTTCTACAGACGATTTATTGCCAGTTATGCGAATATAGCAGGTCCAGTGACACTGCTACTGAAGAAAGGAGCCACGTTTTATTGGTCAACAGAGTGCAAAAAGGCAATGGAAGAACTTAAAACTGCTCTAAACATAGCCCCAGGGTTAGCCTATCCGGATTTCAGTAAACCTTTTATTCTTTCAACAGATACATCCAATTTTGCCATTGGTGAAATCTTGTCTCAAGAAGTTGATGGTTATGAATATCTAATCACATTTGCTTCCAGACAATTATGTTGTTGTTGTGGTCTTCAGTCCTGAGACTGGTTTGATGCAGCTCTCCATGCTACTCTATCTTGTGCAAGTTTCTTCATCTCCCAGTACCTACTGCAGCCTACATCCCTCTGAATCTGCTTAGTGTATTCATACCCTGGTCTCCCTCTACGATTTTTGCCCTCCACGCTGCCCTCCAATACTAAATTGGTGATGCCTTGATGCCTCAGAACATGTCCTACCAACCGATCCCTTCTTCTAGTCAAGTTGTGCCACAAACTCCTCTTCTCCCCAATCCTATTCAGTACCCCCTCATTAATTATGTGATCTACCCATCTAATCTTCAGCAATCTTAAGTAGCACCACATTTCGAAAGCTTCTATTCTCTTCTTGTCCAAACTAGTTATCGTCCATGTTTCACTTACATACATGGCTACACTCCATACATATACTTTCAGAAACGACTTCCTGACACTTAAATCTATACACGATTTTAACAAATTTCTCTTCTTCAGAAACGCCTTCCTTGCCATTGCCAGTCTACATTTTATATCTTCTCTACTTCGACCATCATCAGTTATCCTGCTCCCAAAATAGCGAAACTCTTTTACTACTTTAAGTGTCTCATTTTCTAATCTAATTCCCTCAGAATCACCCGACTTAATTCGACTACATTCCATTATTCTCATTTTGCTTTTGTTGATGTTCATCTTATATCCTCCTTTCAAGACTCTGTCTATTCCTTTCAACTGCTCTTCTAAGTCCTTTGCTGTCATCGGCGAACATCAAAGTTTTTATTTCTTCTCCATGGATTTTAATTCCTACTCCGAATTTTTTCTTTTGTTTCCTTCACTGCTTGCTCAATATACAGATTGAATAACATGGGGATAAGCTACAACCCTGTCTCACTCCCTTCCCAACCACTGCTTCCCTTTCATGCCCATCGACTCTTATAACTGCTATCTGGTTTCTGTACAAATTGTAAATAGCCTTTCGCTCCCTGTATTTTACCTCTGCCAACTTTAGAATTGGAAAGAGAGTATTCCAGTCAACATTGTCAAAAGCTTTCTCTAAGTCTATAAATGCTAGAAACGTAGGTTTGCCTTTTCTTAATCTTTCTTCTAAGATAAGTCGTAAGGGCAGTATTGCCTCACGTGTTCTAACATTTCTACGGAATCCAAACTGATCCTCCCCGAGGTCCGCATCTACCAGTTTTTCCATTCGTCTGTAAAGAATTCGTGTTAGTATTTTGCAGCTGTGACTTATTAAACTGATAGTTCAGTAATTTTCACATCTGTCAACGCCTGCTTTCTTTGGGATTGGAATTATTATATTCTGAGGGTATTTCGCCTGTCTCATACATTTTGCTCACCAGATGGAAGAGTTTTGCCAGGACTGGCTCTCCCGAGGCTGTCAGCATTTCTCATGGAATGTTGTCTATTCCCGGGGTCTTGTTTCGACTTAGGTCTTTCAGTGTTCTATCGAACTCTTCACGCAGTATCATATCTCGCTTTTCATCTTCATCTACATCCTCTTCCATTTCTATAACATTGCCCTCCAGTACATCGCCCTTGTATAGCTCCTCTATAAACTCCTTCCACATTTCTGCTTTCCCTTCTTTGCTTAGAACTGGGTTCCGATCAGAGCTCTTGACATTCATACAAGTCGTTCTCTTTTCTCCAAAGGTCTCTTTAATTTTCCTATATGCAGTATCTGTCTTACCCCTAGTGAGATAAGCCTCTACATCCTTACATTTGTCCTCTAGCCATGCCTGCTTAGCCATTTTGCACTTCCTGTCGATCTCATTTTTAAGATGTTTGTATTCCTTTTGCCTGCTTCATTTACCGCATTTTTATATTTTCCCCTTTCGTCAGTTAAATTCAATATTTCTCCTGTCATCCAAGGGTTTCTAGCAGCCCTCGTCTTTTTACCTACTTGATCCTCTGCTGCCTTCACTACTTCATCACTCAAAGTTACCCATTCTTCTTGTACTGTATTTCTTTCCCCCATTCCTGTCAATTGTTCCCTTATGCTCTCCCTGAAACTCTGTACAACCTCTGGTTTAGTTAGTTTATCCAGGCCCCATCTCCTTAAATTTCCACCTTTTTGCAGTTTCTTTAGTTTTAATCTACAGTTCATAACCAATAGATTGTGGTAAGAGTCCACATCTGCCCCTGGAAATGTCTTACAATTTAAAACCTGGTTCCTAAATCTCTGTCTTACCATCATATAAACTATCTGATAGCTTTTAGTATCTCCAGGATTCTTCCATGTATACAACCTTCTTTTACGATTCTTGAACCAAGTGTTAGCTATGATTAAGTTGTGCTCTGTGCAAATTCCACCGTGCGGCTTCCTCTTTCGTTTCTTACCCCCAATCCATATTCACCTACTACGTTTCCTTCTCTCCCTTTTCCTACTACCGAATTCCAGTCACCCATGACTATTAAATTTTCGTCTCTCTTCACTATCTGAATAATTTCTTTTATTTCATCATACATTTCTTCAATTTCTTTGCCATCTGCAGAGCTAGTTGGCATATAGAAAAAAATGGTTCAAATGGCTCTGAGCACTATGGGACTCAACTGCTGTGGTCATCAGTCCCCTAGAACTTAGAACTACTTAAACCTAACTAACCTAAGGACATCACACACATCCATGCCCGAGGCAGGATTCGAACCTGCGACCAACCGCTTACAAATCCTGACAAATATTTCGTGTAATTATCATACGGGGCAACAACAACACAGACAAACCTTTTTATAAAACTGTAAAACCATTGTGTCCATCTGTTCCGGTATTTGAACACGCTAATCTCCAAATCAAACAGGCAAATTTTCATGGGGTTCGCACAAGCGACTTGAGCGTCACTTGGCATAACGTATACGCTTTATTTCATTACAATTGCAACGCGGGCAAATAACATGTCGTAATTTAAAGTTTTGTATGAAACCGCCGTTCGGTTGTATTTTTGAGCACGCTAATGTCCAAAACTACTAGATAAGTTTTTGGGAGCTTCTCACGGCTAATGTGTTCATAGCTTGGAGCAACATACAAGCTTTATCAGAGATTAGTAAGATATCGTAATTTAAAGTTTTATAAATGCGAAAATGTGTTCGTCTGTTTCCTATTCACGACTAAACAGCTTAACCGATGTTGATTAAATTTGATATGGAGGTAGCTTGAGCACCGAGGAAGTACACAGGCTACTTTAGGAAGTCTGTAGCGTAAGTATTTAGTGATCTGGTGAATATATTTGCTCTTTAAAAAAAGCTATTTATTCTTTAACTTTTAAACTTTGTCATTTTGGGAAAATGCTGTTATAGAGTGATCATATGATTCAACATTATTAACACAATGCTTATACAATATTCAACATGTTTAATCCGCACCTCCATGCTATAACATACTACATGCGAAAGCACCCCTGCCGTTTTCAAGAATAAAGCGCTGAATAACTTTAGATGAAATTTGGTGTAGCACACTGTATAGATGAATGCACATTCCAACACCATGCACATGTACTGACTGCTGGGCAGCAATCCTGTGCACATGCCATGTCATCGTATGTTGGGGTGTTTAGAGGGGGCAAGCATCTATTTATCAGACTACGCTTACCCAAACAGGCAGACAGGCGAGAGCAGCTGCCGTTATTGCCTGTACAATAGTTTACGTACTTACCGTCACACATTGTGACATAATTATGAATACGCGAGGGTATCTGCTGGTAACGGCTAGTTAAATAATAAACACAGCTGGTGAAATAATAAACATAGCTAGTTACATAATAAACAGAGGCAAGCACCCCAGTCCTGGATCGACTCTTTCTGGGGGTTTAAAAACGAGGGCAGCTGTGCTGACCAGCCGGAATGTGGTTTTCAGCAGGTGTCTCACATCCCACTAGGTAATACAGGGCTGGTATCCTCGTTCCGTCTCGGTTGCATGATCTGTACACGTTTGGAAAATGTTCTCACACGTGCACGTCAGATAACACTAGATGCAGATAGATGGGGTGCACAAATTCTGTTCCAAAGGGGAAGTGGTGGCCTCAGGAAACGCATCCGGCCACCCCATACCACTAACTATGCTACATCTGAAATAAATTTGCGACCGTGAGGAGACACGAGATAAAGTCCAGGAAGGAGAAAATGAAAACTTATTACAAAATTTTCCCTGGCAGGTTGAGCCTACGGGTGTAAAGATAATAAAAACGGTTCTGAATTCTGGAATAGAAATCATTAGCCTTGAAGAATTTATCTGTATTTATCTGTGATTGCTGAGAAATAAGTACAGTGCACCCAAGGTCGTCGCAACAGATCAAACTCCTCTTGAAAGTACACCAATGCTCTAAACAAGAAACGAGCGTTCGGCTGATGTTGAGACTTTAGACACGTATCACTGCAGCGATGGAGTGTTCCGTCAATGGCCCATACTTAATTCTGTGTCTTGCTAAGTGTGAATTCAATTGATTAATGCAAAAAGGGACAAACAGGTTCTTGAGTTGTATGAGAATGCCCATGCGCCATTCGTCCGTTAGGCGTGTTGGTGGAAGGAACACACAGAAATGTTGTGGGGAAGGCTAGCCAAAGACTGCATTTCGTTGGCAGAACGCTTAGAAAATGTAACAGATCTCCTAAGGAGACTGCCTACACCACACTTCTTTGTCCTCTTTGAGAATACTGCTGCGCTGAGATAGGACTGACGGAGAGCTTCGAAAAACTTCAGGGAAGGGCAGCACGTTTTGTATTATCGCGAAATAGGGAAGAGAGTGTCACTGAAGTGATACAGAATTTCGGGTCGATATCATTAAAATAAAGCCGTTTCTCGTTGTGGCGGAATCTTTTCACGAAATTCCATTCACCAACTTTCTCCTCTGAATGCGAAAATATTTTATTGACACCGACATACATGGGGGGAAACGAACTCCATTATAAAATAAGGGAAACCGGATCTCGTACGGAAACATATGGGTGTTCGTTCTTCCCGCGGTCTATATCAGATTCGAACAATAGAGAGTTGTGAAGGTGGTTCGACGAACCCTCTGCATTTAAATGTGATTTGCAGAGTATCCATGTAGATGTAGATGTAGATCCACTGCAGATCCTGTTTAATTTCACGTACGTGACTTTATAATGAAGCAAACAGTACATATTTTAATAACTCTTTTCTTATAACACAATTCAAAATAACCCAATTTGCTTGCAACAATAACGAAATTTCAGTGTTTCATAGCCGCAGCAAACAACAGAAAATAGGCAAAAATATATTGTTTGCACTTTCGTTTCGTTGGCTAATTTGGCATGACTGCCTCATAGCATTGTTTCCAGTTCCAAGCCAATCGTTATGCACTTGGACCAATAGTTATGGAGCGTCTGCTGTGGATTGTGGATTCATCATTCCGTGGCGAGAAGATATTTCTGAATGGTACAGTTGATTTCATATTGTCGTTGTACAGAAATAATTCGAAAATCATTTAGTGCGACCGTTCCAACCACTTTTACAATCAGAGATATGCAACTGTCACCTGCCATGCTGAAACTGCTTTCCACGGAGGTTGTGACTACTATCGCAGGTAGGAACCAAATCAAAGCATTTGCGTCATGCAGAATCGGTAGATCCCCAACACCGTGACCAATGAAAGAATTGTTCAGATATTTAAGGAATTAAGTACGAAAGAGTAGAAATTATGCGTAACTGTATGTAATGGGTTTATAGTCCTAAATGGTCTATAAAGAAAAGTGTAATCTAAGTAGGTTCCAAATAAACAGCTATCATATGCCTCGTCGACAGATGCCTCGCAACGATTTTTTTTTTCGTGTATGATAGTCTAACAGGAATGAACTTCGTAGTCTTCAGGAAACTTCTGACAACAGTACACTGTTACATTTTGTCTTCCGTAAACTTCGCTTACCGAAAGAAGTAGTCACGGACAGACGTAAACACCGTAAAGAATAACCTTGGAGGCAAACACAAGTTGCTTAATCTTGCCACAAAGTCTCCTTAAGAGGTGGGAGACCTTGACATTTGTTTTCTAACCGTTAACCTGCCGTAACGTTAGGAAATAAGTGACGTCAGAGGCAGCCGGCCCAGGGCGTTTCGGGATTAAAACAATTTTCCCTACTTTCAACGAGGTAGGCTCTACTCTACCCTGTAACACTTAGAGACGTAAAGGTGGCACTCAACGGCAGCCAAAATCGCACGTAAAATTCCTTGGGAAGTCCATCCAGACCGGGGACGTTCGAGAAGGCTATCCCACAATAAGTTTGTAAACTTCCTCAGGCTGATAGGCAGCTGCGAGCGTTTCATTATTTTCAGTTGTAATTGTCGTATCCAAGATGCTGACTGCTGGGTCGTAAAAGGTTTTGCTGGACTCATCGATGACGTAGATATTTGCATGGTTTTGCTGTAAGACACGCACTATATCAGCTTGCGCGATTACGATACGTCCATTATTTGTCGCGAGGGAATGAATGCAAACGCATCGGCGATGGCTCTGATGGCAAAGCAAATGATGTAAGGAAGTCAGTTCTTCCGTCACCAATGAACTAGACTTGGATCGCACTTTCAAACCATTTATTTGCATTCTCTTCAACCTCAACAATTTTGCCTTTACAAGCCTAACATCTGCAATTAGCAGAGGGGTGTGATATTCAGCAGCATAAAGTTCACGCAGAATGGAATATGATACAGTTAATAAACATTTGATTCAAGACCTGAGCTACATTTAGTGAAATGAGGATTTTAGTTCAAAAACGTCTCTTAACGGTACGCGTGTGACAGCATGCGCTGGTTACGAGGGAAACTCACCATCGCACCTTCTTAGATGTAGTGGTAATATGGCCCAGTGGATGGCCCATCAAAAACTGAACTCATACCAAGCATGAAAACAGGAAGAAGGCGTACTGAACTGTGAAAAAAGAAGCAAAATCGAAACACTGAACGGTCCAAGCCAAGTTGTGAAACATTGAGCGAATCTGAACAGCCACGGTGTCGTGGTTAGGCGGTCAGCATGTTTGATTGCGACGGATAGTTCCGCTTCGAGCGCCGAGTGGGAAGCTCCTTGTTTATATCGCTTACTGCATGGTTGCTTTTGTGAAGTTTTCCTCGTTAGTTTGGTCTGTCCTGCCGGTGAGTCGTAGCGCCTCCGCTCCGCTTTAAACCCTGAATTCGTCGGCTTGGAGCGGCGTCAGCCGCTCCGCTATGGCTACTATGGCTTGCATGGTTTCCACGTGTATTCCACGAAAAGGTACTGTGAGCTTTACTTTCGATAAAACAACGCGACCGTGCTGCCCGGGTCTCTAGAAACTCACAACTGACTTGTCGGTACAATTAATGTGACCTCTGATCAGGTGCACACCGGTTATTTTGATGTAGACGAATTTTATGTGAAATTTCCGTTGAAATGTTACTGTCGCGACATGGTTCTCAAGTCCCGTTCAGGCATCGCGATAATTCCGTTATCGTGGTGTCACTCGCAGATGCCGAAACTGACTATATGAATGCTGGCGTGTTCAACCTCCTTCAGGAGGCTGATGACAACTTTCTAAAGGACATATTGACTCCGTATAGCAACTTGAAAAACGTACGTCGCAAACGTTGGTCTATTCAACACACATTACAGTGTTATAGTCAAATTAGTTCCGTGGAAATGCACGTCAAATGCAATATTCCATCACATTTACAAAAGGTGTATTTATCGTTTTCGTGTCATGTGTAAGTAGGCTTGTTTAGGTTTTTATGTTGGTAACGCCACGTAGCGCTCTGTATGAAAATGACTGACTGCGCTGTGTGCAGTCTGTCGCTGGTTGGACTCATTGTGGGAATATTTGCTTGTGTAGTGTTGGGCAGTTGGATTTGAACAGCAGTTGGAGGTAATCCGCGAGCAGTGGTGGATGTGGGGAGAGTGTTACCAGAGTTTTGAGCGGACGATTTGGACATGTGTCCGTCAGAAAAAGGAAATTTGCTTAATTGGATGTCACAAAATTATATAATACATATTATGACTTTTGAACGGTGTTAAGATAAATACATTGTTTGTTCTCTATCAACATCTTTCATTTGTTAACTGTGCCTATCAGTAGTTAGTGCCTTCAGTGGTTACTCTTTGATTTAGCTGGCAGTAGTGGCGCTCGCTGTATTGCTGTAGTTCGAGTAACGAAGATTTTTGTGAGGTAAGTGATTCATGAAAGGTATAGGTTATTGTTAGTCAGAGCCATTCTTTTGTAGGGGTTATTGAAAGTCAGATTGCGATGCGCTAAAAATATTGTGTGTCAGTTTAGTGATGATCAGAAGAAGTAAAGAGAGAACTGTCGGAATACTTTGTGTATTACTCAGCTGTTTCTGTATCGAATAACGTAAGAGTTTTTCGAGCACTGTCAATCATAATTTTTCAAAGGGGACGTTTCACATGTATACTGGTCAAGAGGTAACCTGCTTTCCATGTAATGAAAGTGGACGCGTTCGCAGAAGGTTTTTGTATTCAAGCTGTCATTAGTGCAGCGTCGCCAATTGAAGGCTGCTGATCTTGTTCCTTCCACTCTCGACGTCGGACCTACTTCTGCTTCGAATCATAAGAAAGAAAAAGTCAGTTCTGATAATCGTGTAAATGAATTTCCGTCTTTACCTCCACGACAGTTCAGAATCCTATTGCCTTCATGGTAGAACCTGAAACAGTTATAAACAAGCGACGTCGAATTCAAGATGGTGAGGGTGAGGATTTGGCTGTTCCCTCTGCTCCAGCCTCATTCGCATCGACTGTGTCCTATGTTCCTCTCGATGCTACGATACCTCCCGTCCGTGGTACGGTGAGTGGCGGAGAAGTTTCCAGCATCCCTCCTGTTCGCGAAGGGGCTCCTTCTGAGCTGCCTGTGTGTGGAGAGTCCCCCCCCCCTCCCCCCCGCACCATTTTCTTCTTTGGGTCCCCGTTACAGTCGGAGACGATGCAGTGTCCTCCGGTTACCGTTTCCTGAATTTGCTGCCTACAAAGGAGAATAAAATGAGCGACCACGCATCACCTGTTGCATTGGTAATTCTACAGAATGCTTTCGCCTTAGTGACTGGACCTACATTGCATGACCCTTCTTCTGAGGGGAAGAAGCTGTGCCTATGACCCCTCCCACACCTCCATCTGCCGAGGCCGCTGCGCCACGAGCCGGCAGAAACAGTGTATACAACCTGTCCGTGCAGTGGCGAGTAAGAAATAAAAAAAAGGTTGCGATGACGGGGGTTCTGGCCTCCCGATGCCGTTGACTCCCCAGTGGACCTTGATGCTCAGCTGCCTACACGTTCCTTTCCTTAAAGGTTAAACGTGTGGAATAACAAGTGCGATTGGCTTCGTCGCGCCATTTCATTTATGATTCATGTGCGGACATAGTATTCTTACAGAAGGTGTTATTTAAGCGCATCTCCTTATCTGGTTTCCGTGTCATCTTTAATGTAACACCCGAATATTCTACGGGGGCCGCCTTATTCTTTCGCGAAGGCTATCCTATTGCTGAGGTGGAAATGCTGGATTCTTTTACACCCTTCTTCTGGCACTGGTCGCACAGTGCATCGTTCGCGTTTTTATAAAGAGGAACTTGTTTATCCATTGCGTACGAGTCTTCGGTATATTCTGTTGGGCGGTGATGTTAACTGTGTGTTGCGTCGTGCAGATTGATAAAATTTTAATTTATGTTGTGAATTACATGGATTGGTCCGCTCCTTACGCCTGAAAGACGTCTGGATATGTAAATACCGAACGTTAGTTAACTTTACCTACTTTACTGCGACCTCTAAGAGCAGGTTAGATAGGTTTTACGTATCACACTACCTGCACGATAGTACTCTTAATGTTGGCGTCGTCCCAACTCCCTTTACAGATCACTGTGCTGTAATTTCATCTCTCAATCTTGAACGGCAACCAGTCAAATTGTTTCGCACTCCGTGGATGTTAAACGTCGCTCACCTAGTTCACCCCTCTCTGTCTGACGTGTCGCGAACAGTGTGAGAGCGTACTCTACGGTCAACTGTGAAGTACTCTTCCAGCCTTGACTGGTGGACACATCTGGCAAAAACGAGGCTCAGGCCAATTTTGATACTTTTATTGTGCTGCCAAAGTGCGAGACTTTAGGAGAACGAACGATTATTACTATTCCATCATGCGTGAACTTTATTCTGCTGCGAATCACACCCCTCTGTGAATTGCAGATGATCGGCGTGTAAAGACAGAATTGTTGAGCTTGAAGAGAATGCAAATGAATAGTTTGAAAATGCGATCCAAGTCCCGTACATTGGTGACGGAAGAACTGACTTCCTTACATCATTTGCTTAGCCATCGTACCCGTCGCCGATGCGTTTGCATTCATTCCCTCGCGACAAATAATGGACGTATCGTAATCGCGCAAGCTGATATAGTGCGTGTCTTACACCAAAACCACGCAGACATCTACGACATCGATGAGTCCAGCGAAACCTTTTACGATCCACTAGTCAGTATCTTGGGTACGACAATTACACCTGAACATAATGAAACGCTCACAGCTGCCTATCAGCCTGAGGAAGTTTACAAGCTTATTGTGGGATCGTCTTCTCAAACGTCCCCGGGTCTGGATGGACTTCCCAATTAATTTTACGTGCGATTTTGGCTGCTGTTGGGTGCTACCTTTACGTCTCTTTAAATGAAGTGTTACAGGGTAGAGTAGAGCCTACCTCGTTCAAAGTGAAGAAAATTGTTTTAATCCCGAAACGCCCTGGGCCGGCTAACTCTGATAGCTTTCGCCTAATTTGTTGAACTTTGATTATAAGGGTTTGACGAGGGCAATTAATGGAAGGATGTCTGCTCTGATGGAGAGGATTGTTGCAAAACATCAAAGCTGCGTACCTGGTCGTAGCATTCTTACCCCTATAGTCAAGTGTCGTGACGTGGTTTCGGCTGTTCCTGTAGCGTCCGTCCCTTGTGACCCTGCTTTTCTAGACTTTGATAAGGCATTTGATCGTATTAATCGAGACTTTTTGCTTCCGATTCTGGAGGCAGTTGGTTTAATGTTGACACACGGTGAGTGCTCTCAAATCTGTTTATGGGTATTGCAGCTTCGGTGCTTGTTAATGGCCAACTGACGCCCCTGATAAATATTCGTCAGGGAGTGCCTCAAGGAAGCCCACTGTCAACGACTTTCTTTGTGTTGATTCTGGAGCCGCTGCTTCGGATGCTACTATCCCAGCTGAAATGTTGGACGCTTTCCGGAGGGACTATAGCTATTCGTGCATACACGGATGACGAGATTGTTCTGCTCCACAATTCTGCGGGGATACCTCGACCGAGGAGTATAATCGATGATTATTGTCAGAGTTCAGGTCCACTACTTCATGAAGGTAAATGCAGGCTGTTTACTTTGCGAGTTTTTGATGACGTGGTTCACAATCGGTCTGAGCACTATGGGACTCAACATCTGAGGTCATCAGTCCCCTAGAACTTAGAACTGATTAACCCTAACTAACCTAAGGACATCACAGACATCCATGCCCGAGACAGGATTCGAACCTGAGACCGTAGCGGTCCCGCGGTTCCAGACTGAAGCGCCTAGAACCGCTCCGCCACACTGGCCGGCGATGACGTGGTTCTTCCATGGGCTACTGCCATGGGTCGGCATCCGTCTCTGTGGACCATCATTGATGGTTGTCGAGTCAGAATAGCAACACTCAGCTGGAAGTCTGTGACAGAAAAAATTCAGGGAGCGATACTAGAACATGAAAGGCATTCTCTTACTCTACTCCAGAAACTCCGAATCCTGGACACTTATGTCTTATGCAAAGCTTATGTGGACCAAGTTTATCCGCTTCCCTCTTTTCTTACTGAAAAGACATATATTTCGCTTACGGTAAGAAGTGGTAACGAAGCTTCGTTCCTTTGGGAGGTTGGGAATCACTGATATACGAAGGCAGATGCTATGTATGTGACATATTTTTTTGACGATGACTCAAGAAATTCACACATTCTCGTCTCGTTTATTTCTCTGTGTCCGTCCTGCTAGTCCTGAACCCCCTATCGATATTGGTCGTATAAACTACCAGTTAAAATACATTCGTGACTTCTAACTTGCAGCGAGCTATTTAGGGGCTGACATTTTATGGAATTCCGTCCTCACCATGAAATTCTTAAGAACTCATTGGGAAGTAGTCCCTAGCCCGAACCTCATTGAAAGAGAGTAGCCGCAAACAACCAGTCTTCGATTTTGCCGATGCGCGTTCCGACCTCGTGGTATTAGGTACTAAATAACATTGATCCAACGAACGAGCGACACAGATTTGTGTAGTCGTTGTACTTCTGCAGATACGATATGACATCGCTTTACTCATGGAGGTCATATGGCAAATTGGGACACAACGGCCTTCCTTACTCGATCTTCTGAGATTGTATACTCTACGGACATCATACTGCGCCCAGATTCTTCTATCTTTCCACGGTCGAAAACCCATACCGCAATGTGGTTGACGGGACACTTAGTTCATTGCGTTTTAGAAGGCTAGGGGGAAGATAACCTGAATTTCATGCAGCACATGATCACGACTTATTGGACATGCTTGCGAAGATTGGGACCTCTTCTTCAACGTGTTGAATCTTGTTTTCCGTCGGCAAGGTGTTGGTTAATATCATTTTTCTGGTTAGGTGATTGCTTTGCTATATACGTTGTCATCTGATCTGTTAGTTCCTTGCTCCTTTTGTTCTCTGTTTTGATTCAGAATCGCTTCAGTTCTGTTCTAAAAAGTGTGTAGAAATTTCGAAATTTGTGTTACGTTCCTATGGGACCAAACTGATGAAGTCATCGGTCCCTAGGCTTACACACTACTTAATCTAACTTAAACTGACTTACGCTATGGACAGCACACACACCCATGCCCGAGGGAGGACTCGAACCTCCGACAGGGGGAGCCGCGCGGATCGTGACTAGGTGCCTGAGATCTGTGTGTAGATGTATATACAGCGTGACCCATTGGTAGTGACCGGGCCAAATATCTCACCAAATAAGCATCAAACGAAAAAACTACAAATAACGAAACTCGTCTAGCTTGAAGGGGGAGACCAGATGGCGCTACGGCTGGCCCGCTAGATGGCGCTGCCATAGGTCAAACCGATATCAACTGCGTTTTTTTTAAAACAGGAACCCCCATTTTTATTACGACTACTTTTTTCGCTTTGTGATAGGTGGCGCTGTAATAGTCACAAACGTATAAGTACGTGGTATCACGTAACATTCCGCCAGTGTGGAAGGTATTTGCTTCGTGATACATTACCCTTGTTAAAATGGACCGTTTACCAAAAGCGGAAAATGTCCATATCGGGTTGATGTATGGCTATTGTGATCAAAATGCCCAACGGGCGTGTGCTATGTATGCTGCTCGGTATCCTGGACGACATTATCCAAGAGTCTGGACCGTTCGCCGGATAGTTACGTTATTTAAGGAAACAGGAAGTGTTCAGCCACATGTGAAACCTCAACCACGACCTGCAACAATGATGCCCAAGTAGGTGTTTTAGCTGCTATCGTGGCTAATCCGCACATCAGTAGCAGATAAATTGCGCGAAAATCGGGAATCTCAAAAATGTCGGTGTTGAGAATGCTACGACATCGATTGCACTTGTACCATATTTCTATGCACCAGGAGCTGCATGGCGTCGATTTGAAGATCGTGTACAGTTCTGCAACTGGGCACAAGAGAAATTACGGGACGATGACAGAATTTTTGCACGCCTTTTATTTAGCGAGGAGCGTCATTTACCAACAGTGGTAACGTAAACCGGCATAACATACACTTCTGGGCAAAGGAAAATCCACTATGGCTGCGACAAGTGGAACATCAGCGACCTTGGTGGGTTAATGTATGGTGCGGCATTATGGAAGGAAGGATAATTGGCCCCCGTTTAATCGATGGCAATCTAAATGGTGCAATGTATGCTGATTTCCTACCTAATGTTCTACCGATGTTACTACAAGATGTTTCACTGCATGACAGAATGGTGATGTACTTCCAACATGATGGATGACCGGCACATAGCTCGCGTGTGGTTGAAGAGGTATTGAATAGCATATTTCATGGCAGGTGGATTGGTCGTCGAAGCACTATACCATGGCCCGCACGTTCACCGGATCTGACGTCCCCGGATTTCTTTCTGTGGGGAAAGTTGAAGGATATTTGCTATCGTGATCCACCGACAACGCCTGACAACATGCGTCAGCGCATTGTCAAAGCATGTGCGAACATTATGGAAGGCGAACCACTCGCTGTTGGGAGGAATGTCGTTACACGTATTGCCAAATGCATTGAGGTTGACGGATATCATTTTGAGCATTTATTGCATTCATGTGGTATTTAAAGGTAATCACGCAGTAACAGCATGCGTTCTCAGAAATGACACGTTCACGAATGTACATGTATCACAATGGAACAACCGAAATAAAATGTTCAAACGTACCTACGTGCAGTATTTCAATTTAAAAACCTACCTGTTACCAAGTGTTCGTCTAAAATTGTGAGCCATATGTTTGTGACTATTACAGCGCGATCTATCACAAAGCTAAAAAAAAGTGGTCCAACTACACTATTGATATTTCTTTACGTACTACACGAATATGCAATGAAAAATGTGGGTTCCTATTTTTTTAAACGCAGTTGATACCCGTTTGACCTATGGCAGCGCTATCTAGCGGGCCAACCATAGCGCCATCTGGCTTCCCCCTTCAAGCTAGACAAGTTTCGTTCTTTGTAGTTTTTTCATTTGATGCGTATTTCATGAGATATTTGGCCCGATCGCGGTCAATGGACCACCCTGTATACGCATGAGCGTATGTAAATTTTGCAATCAAACCGGAATTTTTATTAGTTTGCTATCGAGAATACAATCTGATTTCTTTGTCCTATTTTCAGAGTCTATACAAAAACTAAAAAAATATGTGCAAAAATACAACAGAAAAAATTAGTAAAACTTACAAATTCGCTTGATGTTGTACATCTTATGCTCGGATTGTCCACTGTTTCTATTTTGCTTCTGTTTTCGCAGTGCAGGTTTCGATGGGCTATCCGCTGGGCCATTTTGCCACTAAATCTGAGTGGAATGCGATACTGAGTTTCCCTTGTTATTATATTCCAAACCGTCGCGCGTGAAAACAGGATTCTTCCGGGGATCTTATCTTCGGCTGTTTGGGTGATAGAAAAGTAGGTCAAGTGCTTTGGATAGCCCTCAGGCTAGGGACCATATGTATGCCCAACGGAAGTATCCTCTTGGTGTCACTAGTCTACAGTATAGGTTCAAAGCACGAATATTGCACACTTCTTCCTACTTAGTTTAACAGAGCAAACCAGTTGGTTCTTTTCGCATTTCATGTGGTCTACGGTGTGCCTTAAGGGGCTTATGGAGGCACCATTAGACCATGGGTGGTTCTTTAGAAAACCCAGAAGAAAGGGATTTCACTTTTTTTGCACAAAAACCGAGCCACGGATTCCACGACTGCCGCAAACAGCTGCAATTTTTACTTCATATCCCTAAGATCCCGATCTCTAACAACCCTGAAAATTTTCTTGAAACCTTTATCCGTTTCTGAGATACAGAGGTTCTATGTTACCGTATCTGTACACATAAAATACAGATGTAAAATCCGATGAGAGGTGGAAACGTAGTTTCTAAAGTGACGAAGCACGGAGAAGCCGTCCGCGGTGGCCGAGCGATTCTAGGCGCTTCAGTCCGGAACCGCGAAACTACTACGGTCGCAGGTTCGAATCCTTCGTCAGGCATGGATGTGTGTGATGTCCTTAGGTTAGTTACTCGACAGAGAAATACAGATTTTCAATCACGTCTATCGAGCGCCGGACTAACCAAAAGGAAATCTGGAATTATGAGTCTAGGACAGGGCAATCAATCCACAGCAACGTGGACAATTACCTGTCATAACAAATACGACGTGCTGAGAATTTGATTTCAGACACAGCATCAGCACACCATAGCTGTGAACTATCGGAAGCCACAGCTAAAGGCCATAGTATTAGTCTGGATCCAAAGTGTTCATCCAGCAGATGTACACATTACATTAAATGTCAATAACGTGGCGTTCATCTGCGGATAGCTCGCGGGACAGCCCAAAGAATTAATGCCACATTAGGCTATTTCGTCAGCCTCGGTCACGCAATCATAGTTAGGTTTGACAGGCTCACGTTCACCACAGAAAATGAAGGACTAATTCTCACGACTACCTATAACAGGCCGCAAGCCCTATACGGGTGCAATACGCACAAAATGTGGAAAAACCATCACACAGCTTAACAGCCCATCTGCTTAATAAAATAGTTCCAACCAACGTTGATCCTCCCTTATATGTGGAACACATCCCCCAACGGACTTATCATCTCAAACATTTTTCCTTCGAATACAGTTATTTGGAGAAAAAGACATCGGCCGGCCGGAGTGGACGGGCGGTTCTAGGCGCTACAGTCTGGAACCGCACGGCCACTACTGTCACAGGTTCGAATCCTGCCTCGGGCATGGATGTGTGTGATGTCCTTAGGTTAGTTAGGTGTAAGTAGTTCTAAGTTCTTGGGGACTGATGACCTCAGATGTTAAGTCCCATAGTGCTCAGAGCCATTTGATCCATTTGAAGCACGGAGAAATGAAGGTTTCCTAGAAAACCATTTCGTAGTATTTACGCAAATGCAGAATTCTTGTACGCTTAAAATCCGATCTGAGGTGTAAAATTAGTTTTGCGTTATCTCAATCTCACATAAACTATCAAAATTTTACTTATCCACAAAGTGCTACTTATATGAGTGACATATCCTGCTATGGTAGGAAAAAGAAGGAAACTAGCGGAAGAATGCTCTTGGTAGAGCAAAAAAAAAAAAAAAAAAAAAGTGAATATGCATGTATTTAAACGACTCTGACATGACAGAAAAGTGGGGTAACAACTACACTCCTGGAAATTGAAATAAGAACACCGTGAATTCATTGTCCCAGGAAGGGGAAACTTTATTGACACATTCCTGGGGTCAGATACATCACATGATCACACTGACAGAACCACAGGCACATAGACACAGACAACAGAGCATGCACAATGTCGGCACTAGTACAGTGTATATCCACCTTTCGCAGCAATGCAGGCTGCTATTCTCCCATGGAGACGATCGTAGAGATGCTGGATGTAGTCCTGTGGAACGGCTTGCCATGCCATTTCCACCTGGCGCCTCAGTTGGACCAGCGTTCGTGCTGGACGTGCAGACCGCGTGAGACGACGCTTCATCCAGTCCCAAACATGCTCAATGGGGGACAGATCCGGAGATCTTGCTGGCCAGGGTAGTTGACTTACACCTTCTAGAGCACGTTGGGTGGCACGGGATACATGCGGACGTGCATTGTCCTGTTGGAACAGCAAGTTTCCTTGCCAGTCTAGGAATGGTAGAACGATGGGTTCGACGACGGTTTGGATGTACCGTGCACTATTCAGTGTCCCCTCGACGATCACCAGAGGTGTACAGCCATGGTAGGAGATCGCTCCCCACACCATGATGCCGGGTGTTGGCCCTGTGTGCCTCGGTCGTATGCAGTCCTGATTGTGGCGCTCACCTGCACGGCGCCAAACACGCATACGACCATCATTGGCACCAAGGCAGAAGCGACTCTCATCGCTGAAGACGACACGTCTCCATTCGTCCCTCCATTCACGCCTGTCGCGACACCACTGGAGGCAGGCTGCACGATGTTGGGGCGTGAGCGGAAGACGGCCTAACGGTGTGCGGGACCGTAGCCCAGCTGCATGGAGACGGTTGCGAATGGTCCTCGCCGATACCCCAGGAGCAACAGTGTCCCTAATTTGCTGGGAAGTGGCGGTGCGGTCCCCTACGGCACTGCGTAGGATCCTACGGTCTTGGCGTGCATCCGTGCGTCACTGCGGTCCGGTCCCAGGTCGACGGGCACGTGCACCTTCCGCCAACCACTGGCGACAACATCGATGTACTGTGGAGACCTCACGCCCCACGTGTTGAGCAATTCGGCGGTACGTCCACCCGGCCTCCCGCATGCCCACTATACGCCCTCGCTCAAAGTCCGTCAACTGCACATACGGTTCACGTCCACACTGTCGCGGCATGCTACCAGTGTTAAAGACTGCGATGGAGCTCCGTATGCCACGGCAAACTGGCTGACACTGACGGCGGCGGTGCACAAATGCTGAGAAGCTAGCGCCATTCGACGGCCAACACCGCGGTTCCTGGTGTGTCCGCTGTGCCGTGCGTGTGATCATTGCTTGTACAGCCCTCTCGCAGTGTCCGGAGCAAGTATGGTGCGCCTGACACACCGGTGTCAATGTGTTCTTTTTTCCATTTCCAGGAGTGTATCTCATTCTACCTTCCTCATCATCTTTTAAGATTTTCCAGAAAAAATCCCGTTTTTTTTATTTGCTGGAAGAAGCTGGCAATAGTAGTGGGAAAGAGATGAAATGACAATAAATAATTGACAATAGTAGACAGTGGCAGTGGTACAGAAAAAGCGAAGGAGCCAATGGCAATCTCAGAGAAAGAGAGGGCTGTGGAATGTACGGTAGTTAACAGTGACAGAACGGTACTGGGAAAAGAGTGAAGGAGACAGAGCCAGTAGGAGAAGAATAAAGAGAAGGTGAAAGTGAAGTAGATTAGAGCCAATTATATTTCTGGGATTTATTTTTAAAAGTGCTGAGAATGGTGAAATGCAGTAGCGGGCATCGCACTTTTCAGTCAGTGTATTTCAAACAGGTTTGTCTTTTTGGTGCTCCGACAGAAGCTTTTTCCGCTTGTCAACTTTATTCCATTTTTATTATCTTCGCGCAGTCTGACAGACAGGGCACATATACACTATTTGCATTACTAAAATACAGTGAAAACAACTATTCTTCGATTTCACTGCGGCTCGACAATTGGATGTTTCCACAAAAACAACCCATGTCCAAACAGTTTCACAAAAAAGCAAAGCAGTCGCTGTCGTTTCATCTCGTAAGGTGTCTAAAACTCTAAACCAAACACAACTGATTTATTCCGCAAATGCTTGAATAGTCCTCTAAAGAAAGCTATGGTTAGTTTCTTTCTCAGGTGTCTGAAACGGACATGAGCTACGCCTATAAATACCATGAAGGGCATTTCATTTTAAACTCTGGACTTCCTTTATTCCTCAGTATTTGTCGACCCCGACCGCTAAGAATTATCTTTCGTCCATTGCTATCGATCGCTGATGTATTGACGGAAGCTGTGTATTGTGCGTCTGTCGAAGTTTGTTGAAACTACGAGTTAATATTCCTAAGTCTGGTACTCATCGTTTAGGAAATCGTCTGTCTTATTGTCTACAAGCAGCAGTATCAGCATTTCCATTGCGACATCTACATCTACATCTACATCCATACTCCGCAAGCCACCTGACGGTGTGTGGCGGAGGGTACCCTGAGTAACTATATCGGTTCTCCCTTCTATTCCAGTCTCGTATTGTTCGTGGAAAGAAGAATTGTCGGTATGCTTCTGTGTGGGCTCTAATCTCTCTGATTTTATCACCATGGATTCTTCGCGAGATATACGTAGGAGGGAGCAATATACTGCTTGACTCTTCGGTGAAGGTATGTTCTCGAAACTTTAACAAAAGCCCCTACCGAGCTACTGAGCGTCTCATCTGCAGAGTCTTCCACTGGAGTTTATCTATCACCTCCGTAACGCTTTCGCGATTACTAAATGATACTGTAACGAAGCGCTCTGCTCTCCGTTTGATCTTCTCTATCTCTTCTATCAACCCTATCTGATACGGATCCCACACTGCTGAGCAGTATTCAAGCAGTGGACGAACAAGCGTACTGTAACCTACTTCCTTTGTTTTCGGATTGCATTTCCTTAGGATTCTTCCAATTAATCTCAGTCTGGCATCTGCTTTACCGACGATCAACTTTATATGATCATTCCATTTTAAATCAATCCTAATGCGTACTCCCAGATAATTTATGGAATTAACTACTTCCAGTTGCTGACCTGCTATTTTGTAGCTAAATGATAAGGGATCTATCTTTCTATGTATTCGCAGCACATTACACTTGTCTACATTGAGATTCAATTGCCGTTACCTGCACCTGCAGATCCTCCTGCATTACAGTACAATTTTCCATTGTTACAACCTCTCGATACACCACAGCATCATCTGCAAAAAGCCTCAGTGAACTTGCGATGTCATCCACAAGGTCATTCATGTATATTGTGAATAGCAACTATCCTATGACACTCCCCTGCGGCACACCTGAAATCACTCTTACTTCGGAACACTTCTCTCCATTGATAATGACATTTCTGTTATCTAGGAACTCTTCTATCCAATCACACAATTGGTCTGATAGTTCATATGCTCTTACTTTGTTCATTTAACGACTGTGGGGAACTGTATCGAACGCCTTGCGGAAGTCAAGAAACACGGCATCTACCTGTGAACCCGTGTCTATGGCCCTCTGAGTCTCGTGGACGAATAGCACGAGCGTCTTTTTCGAAACCCATGCTCATTCCTACAGAGTAGATTTCTAGTCTCCAGAAAAGTCATTATACTCGAACATAATACGTGTTCCAAAATTCTACAACTGATCGACGTTAGAGATATAGGTCTATAGTTCTGCACATCTGTTCGACGTCCCTTCTTGAAAACGGGGATGACCTGTGCCCTTTTCCAATCCTTTGGAACGCTACGCTCTTCTAGAGACCTACGGTACACCGCTGCAAGAAGGGGGGGCAAGTTCCTTGGCGTACTCTGTGTAAAATCGAACTGGTATCCTATCAGGTCCAGCGGCCTTTCCTCTTTTGAGCGATTTTAATTGTTTCTCTATCCCTCTGTCATCTATTTCGATATCTACCATTTTGTCATCTGTGCGACAATCTAGAGAAGGAACTACAGTGCAGTCTTCCTCTGTGAAACAGCTTTGGAAAAAGACATGTAGTATTTCGGCCTTTAGTCTGTCATCACACCTGTACACTGATACCATCGTTGCATGTTCAGCATTTATAAACAGGTACGAGATACTTAACCTATGGCCAATCAATCACAATCACAGTTGCAGCTGAAAAATTCAGTTATGTAAACTAAAGCACAACATCACAACTTGGACTTTAAAACGAAAATGAAATCGATAAATAAACCGATAGCAGCTGTATTACCAACACACGAAATGAAAAGTTATATCTCTAACCAGCTATATGTCTATAACCAATAAAGGTTGTATACATGTTGTAGAGAATGTTTTTGTTGTGGTTGGCAGGAGAGCCAACACCGTTTTATTAAAGGAGGCCGAAATGCACGCGTCTCAGCTCACACAGGCTGGCGTGAGGTCTTGAAGATGACAAGGGAATTAGAATTGAGAAAAACGGACGTAGCTGGTGTAATACTTAACTTTAATCCATTAATGGAGAACGTCGCTCTTTATGCTACATGATTCACAATATCAATAGTACGGATACTGGCGCCTTGCTAGGTCGCAGCGAATAACGTAGCTGAAGGCTATGCTAACTGTCGTCTCGGCAAATGAGAGAGTATTTAGTCAGTGAACCATCGCTAGCAAAGTCGGCTGTACAACTGGGCGAGTGCTAGGAAGTCTTTCTAGACCTTCCGTGTGGCGGTGCTCGGCCTGCAATCACTGATAGTGGCGACACGGGGGTCCGACGTATACTACCGGACCGCGGCCGATTTAAAGGCTACCACCCAGGAACTGTGGTGTCTGGCGGTGACACCACAGTTTTATTCGAATTAGTCTATACTAGCATCTCCTAAAACATTTCCTGTTGCATGATTTAGCGTTAATAATAGTAACATTTTCTGCTAGCCTTTTTGCTTGGTCAAGTGCCACACATTGATCTTTAGATCAGGTCAATGCGAGGGGGCATCTTGCAGTGGCAAAAATACCTGGCCCTAGCTCCATCAAAAGCCAGAATAACTCGCTCTGGAAATTGCTACCGGGCAGCTGTTTGAGAACGATCATTCCCTTATATGCCAACAATCTGTTGAGATAGTCACTTATACTCTTTAAGAGAACGTGGTGGTGCGAGGATTGCCTGCAAAGTAATGCACGGCATTTTTTTCAGCAGTTATTTATTGAACATAATGAGTATTACACACACAAAAGAATGGTATTTTACCTACACACGCCATTTTTCCACGTAATCTCTGTCCCGTTCTATGGTCTTCCTCCAGCGCGAAACTAGGGTGTATGTGCCCTGTCCTTACCGATTCTTGTCCTGGTGGCGGAGCCTGTGCTTCACTGTGTCAATCACCTCCTCATCGTCCTCAAAATGTCTTTCACGAATGGCATGCTTCAATGCAACAAATCATGACAAATGTCTTTCTGCGTAATTTGTGAACCACCGTTAGACACCCCAGGACCATCTTGCGGAAACTTTAGAATATCCGTTGTTGTTGTTGTTGTTGTTGTGGTGGTGGTCTTCAGTCCAGAGACTGGTTTGATGCAGCTCTTCATGCTACTCTATCTTGTGCAAGCTTCTTCATCTCCCAGTACCTACAGCAACCTACATCTTTCTGAATCTGGTTAGTGTATTCATCTCTTGGTCTCCCTCTACGATTTTTACCCTCGACGCTGCCCTCCAATACTAAATTGGTGATCCCTTGATGCCTCAGAACATGTTCTACCAACCGATCCCTTCTTCTAATTAAGGTGTGCCACAAATTTCTCTTCTCCCTAATTCTATTCAATACCTCCTCATTAGTTATGTGATCTACCCATCTGATCTTCAGCATTCTTCTGTCGCACCACATTTCGAAAGCTTCTATTCTCTTCTTGTCCAAACTATTTATCGTCCACGTTTCACTTCCATACATGGCCACACTCCATACAAATACTTTCAGAAACGACTTCCTGACACTTAAATCTATACTCGACGTTAACAAATTTCTCTTCTTCACAAACGCTTTCCTTGCTATTGCCAGTCTAAATTTTATATCCTCTCTACTTCGACCATCATCAGTTATTTTGCTCCCCAAATAGCAAAACTCCTTTACTAGTTTAAGTGTCTCATTTCCTAATCTAATACCCTTTGCATCACCCAATTTAATTCGTCTACATTCCATTATCCTCGTTTTGCTTTTGTTGATGTTCATCTTATATGCCCCTTTCAAGACACTGTCCATTCCGTTCAGCTGCTCTTCTACGTCCTTTGCTGTCTCTGACAGAATTACAACTTCAAAAATTTTATTTCTTCTCCATGTATTTTAATTTCTACTCCGAATTTTTCTTTGGTTTCCTTTACTGCTTGCTCAATATACAGATTGAATAACATCA